>NC_051063.1:147054664-147378414 GCF_004664715.2 Peromyscus leucopus | reverse complement strand
ACCCTTGACACCTGCAGGCTGTTCACTGCAGTCCTGTCAGGGTCTCCCCACCCACCCTGTCCCCTCCCTCTGCCACTAGGTCTCTGTGTGGGATCCTGTGACTGTCTGTGAATCTCATCTCATCTTACACAGAAGGACATTCCAGAGAGGCTGGATTTTAACTTGACTCCTACAGCAAAGTTGGACATTTGCTGCAAACTGAAGTATAGGGCTGAGGCAAGGCGGTGTGGGGGCTGCAGTGACTGCCAATGTGCTCCTCTGTGGGAATCCTGGGAAATTATGGAACCCTCTTTGTACCTAGAATTCTTTCCCAGAGCAAAGAACTTTGTAGGGCAGTTCTGGTATAGGCTTAGCAGGAAACAAGCAGAAATGGAGAGAAGGGGAAAGGGTCAGAATACAGTTCAGAGACATCAAGGTGTTTTGTAGCAGTTTGTGATGGGCAGGATTTGGCCGTGGAAGGAGTGGTGTTGAGTAACCTCGATCCCATCCCGAGTCACTTAGTGTTGATGTTCCACAAAAACCAAACGAACATCATGCAGTAGTCAGTACCCAAGCTGGGTGTGGGCATGCCAGTACCTGCCTGTATTCTAGCTTGAGTAGTCTGGAGCAGAGGGTTGTGAGTTCAACACCAGCCTGAACTACAGAGTAAGTCCCAGACTATCAGAAGCATCATAGTGAGCCCCTGTCTCAAAAAGAAAATTAAGTCTATCTAAATCGTATTTTCAACTCAGAAGTAAGTTTCTAAAAGTCCATTTATGGTTGTATCTCATATACGACCTGAAGCGTGTTCATATTTAAAATCTGAATCATGGCTTCATTTCTTCATCCAGGAAGCATGAATGAACTCCGAATGCCACGCATTACCTAGCACAGTGCAATATGATAGCAACAGGACTCAGACCCTGTCCAGGGGGCTGCAGGGCAGCATAGGATAGCTGGACCACTGTTGTAAATTCATTTTTACGTCACTGACAAATACCTGAGATAAATCAACTTAAAGAGGACAAGAAAAGGGACGGACTGGAACGCAAAATATAATGGTACTTGTATGAAAATACCACAGTGCGTTACTTCATTTGATAATTTAAAGTTTGATTTAAAAACAGGAAAGGTTTGTTATGGCTCAGTTTCGGAGCTTCTAGTTCATAGTCACCCTATCCTATTACAGTGGTCCTCAACCTTCCTAACGTTGCGACCCTTTAATAGTTCCTTATGTTGCGGTGATCCCCCCAACCATAAAATTATCATTAGTACTTTATAACCGTAATTTTGCTACTGTTGTGCATCATAGTGTAAATGTCTGTGTTTTCTGATGGTCTTAGGCGACGCCTGTGAAAGGGTCATTTGATTCCCCTCCCCCGAAGGGGCCATGACCCACAGGTTGAGAACCACGGTCCTTAGTGGTTTGGGCCTGTGGCAGCATACCACATCATAAACAGAACAAATGACAGAGAAGGCAGATTCACCCCACAGCAGCTGGGGAGCAAAGACACTGAGGAAGGTCCAGGTCGATATCCCCACAAAAGCACACCCCAGTGTCCTAACTTCCTTAAACTAGCTCCCGCGACCCAGGCCTTGCATGTGCTAGCGAGGCAAGCAGTCTCCCATTGGGCTGCATCTCCAGTCATGGCCTCGCCTCTTCTTCAAGGTAATGCCATCTCTCAGTGGCACCACAGGCCGGTCAACAAGCTTGCACCATACTTGCACGCCATAGCATCCCTCAAAGCCATGCAGTCAGAAATGGGGGCCGGGGCCACTCAGACAGGCACTTGCCTGAGTTTAGGACTTGTCTTCCAAGTTTCTTACCTGTGAACTCGAAAGACAAAGAAATATGTACTATTGCCTCTTACTGTACATTTCTCACAGGGAGAAAGTCTGGCGACCTCACACAGACAGTGTAAGGCATCTGGTGCAAAGGCCATGGATGAAGTTTCAGTGGGAAGGGATAGCCAAGCCTGCTGCCAGAGAAACATGAAGACTTCCTGTGTACACTGGCTCTCTTAGGAGAGGGGTTTATTAAACTCATGGCCTGATAGTGCAAGATTCATTTTGTTTAACTTTTAAAGTCCCTATAGTGTTCCTCAGTCTCAACACTTGTCTAAAAGTCCAAAGTCTCTTCTGAGATTCAAGGCGGTTTCTGAACTACAACCCCCTGTAAAATCAAAAATCAAATCACATCCTTCCAATATAGAATAGCACAGACTATATATTACCATCCCGAAAGGCAGCATAGTGAGGAAGTACTGGAGCAAGCACAAACCAGATCCCGGCAAAGCAAACCCAAGCCTGTAGATCTTGGTATCAACAGCTTTAAAAGACTTCCCTGCCCTTCCGACTCTGCTGCCCCTGACATACGTTTCCCTCTAGGCTGGTTCCACCCCATCCACAGCTCCCCTTGGCGGAAGCCTGACAGCAACGGCATCTCCAATATCTGTGATCCCCACTGCAGCCCAGGTTTTGCTCTCATAGCGTTATGGGACAGCCTCTTAGAGCTTCATGTACCCCGAGGGCTTTCACATGGGGACTCCCCTGCCGCACACTGCCTGGCCTCAGTGACTCTCCGAAACTACAGAGGAAGAACCCACGATTCCTTACCCTCTTGTGTCCTTCATGACTCTGAAGCCAGCAACAAATGGACAACATTACCGAGTTTGGCTGCCAGCTTGGGATGGCCCCTGGCCCCCTGGAATCATGTTAGCTTTGGGATTCAGTTGTTTCCTGGAAGCAGAAAACACCATGGGTTCTCTTTCACAGGTTGGAAGCTTGGTAGGGATGCGGGAAAGGGGGTCTTGGCCTGAGGACACCCTTCCGTTTCTTGCTGTATAGATTAACCCTCTCTCTAATGATGCTGAGCTCCTGGACAATTACAGCTCCTCTCCCAGCACATTAAACCTTTTGGTGCTTTTTTTTCCTCTCTAAACTGTACATTTTATATTTTTCCCGCTTTGCTTGTTCCTTTTCATTGTAGACCTCCTGCGTAAGATTAATTAATATAACCAAGCCACAGATTAAATAGTATGCTTTGAAATCCTCTCTGCCAAAGAAATTATAATGCCCATCACTTTTTTTTTTTTTAAATTTAGCCTTGGGCAAAAGCCTAGGACTAGGGTGGAGAGCAGCCAGATTCTTTGCCAAATATCATAGGAATGGCCCAGTTCCTGATATTGTTTCCCTCTGAAATCTCTTTAGCCAGGCTCCCACCGTCCACGTTGTTCTCAATGCTACTGCCTTCCAGGCGCTTGTGGAATGGCCCATTAAGCTCTGCTTACAGCATTTAGCCTCTTTTCTAGTCCCAAGTTCCAAAGTCTTCCATATTCCTTCCAAGCAACAACATGGTCAGGTTCTTCACAACAACAGCTCATTCTCTGGTACCAGTGCGCCTGTATTAGTTACTTTTCTCTTGCTGAGATTAAAACACCACAACTAACACAACCCACAGAGGGAGGCTTACTGTTTCAGAGGGTTCAAAATGGGGCAGTCGTGGCAGCAAGATGCAGGTGCGGGGGCGGGAACAGGAAGCTGAAAGCTCACATCTCTACTTTAAGCAGGAAGCAAAGAGAGCTAACTGGAAGTGGCAGGAGCCCCCCTACACCCCCCCAAAAAAAACCAAAAACAAGATCTGAGCCCACGGGGGACACTCACATTCAAATCACCGTAAAGAGCAATACGTAATCCTACAGAGGTTCTCATGTTGCTTTTCTAATACAGATAATTGCATACACAGGGTGAAATAGTCCAAAAGACACATTGTCCACCCTTGACTCTTCACCATTTGCTTTCCAGTTCTACAGAAGCATTGGTTCTGTGAGGGTTACGTTAGAGACCCTCAATAATATAGTCCTTTGCTGCAAATCACGTAGTCATGTACATGATGAGAATCCATGGACATGCCTAGGCAAAAGAACCCTTCTTTGTGCGTAGGTGGGTGTTCTGTCTGATGAGGGAGATGAAGCTTCAGCCACTTGGTTTTGGGATACATGCGTATTTCTGGCCTTCTTAGAGTAGCCAGATGGTTCTTGGGCTCTAACCTGAGGGCACCCAAACAGAGCCTCACATCTGGCCGGGGTAGAGGATTGGGGTGTTAGCCTTGGTCAGGAACCAAGTATGTTTACCCTCATCTCCCCAGAACCTAGCACTGGACCAATGGAATGCTCATGGACTTCTCTGTTGAGTAAGCAGGCGAATAAGTGACCCCAGAATGTCCACTGTGCAGAGAAATCAGGATGGAAGATTAGCTTATTCTTTAGGACGGTCAAGAAGTGAGACTGGGAATCCTGTTGCACTTTCCCAAAGCAGCCTGAGAAAAAGACTGGGTGACAGCTAGCCAAATTAGCCATTGTGTCTATGCTGACCCTGGACCCTGTCCACAGAGTTGGACCCTAGACATCCCCACCCTGGGCGCATAATCCATGCTGTTTGGTTTCATTGCTCTGAGACTGTCTTGGTCACTGTCTTGCTTCTGATGAGCAGGCCTGCCACTGGAGAGTAGGGAGAGACACCGTACCACTGGGGACTCCAGGGGTGACGTGGATCCAGCATTGTCACAGCCACCCTCAGAGCAGTGTCAGCACAGGGCTCTTCCCCAGAGCCTAGCAATGGCCAGAAGCTGGGATGCTCAACTCATCCATCTGGCAACTCCATACTGGAAACTTGTTTCCTCACACCATCCACCCAGGCTCAGAAAGCACAGCTACCTTCTCAGAGCAGAAATGAGACCTGGGGACGCCGGGGCTCTGGGTGTTCAAGGTGACAGACAGTAAGTCAAGGGCTCTCGGCATGGCAGGAGAGATGGAGTCATCTCAGGGAGTGCAGAGTGGGCGGAGCCCACTGTGTTTTATATAACGAGGTGTTTAGCGGCTATTCAAACACTGCCGTACATCTTTCATACCAGGTAGCACTGTCCTGTTCGAGTGGTAAGGCATGTGAGGAATTTGTAAAATGCCATTAGTGGGGTTATGAGCAAAACATCTCATTTCATCATTTTATTTTCTGTAGGATTCTCTATCTATGGCACTTATGGATTACCTAGGATGTGGGGCCAGAGCTTTTAAAATGTCTAACCCCAAATTGACTTTGAGCCCTTTGCAGGATTTCTTTTTTGTTGTTGTTGTTGTTTGTTTGTTTGTTTTTTGACAGGGTTTCTCTGTGTAGCTTTGCACCTGTCCTGGAACTCACTCTGTAGCCCAGGCTGGCCTTGAACTCACAGAGATCCGCCTGGCTCTGCCTCCAGAGTGCTGGGATTAAAGGCGTGCGCCACCGCCGCCCAGCTACAGGATTTCTTTGTTATACTTTTGGGACAGTGTCTTGCTGTGTAGCTCTGACTGTCCTAGAATCTGCATGGAACCTTTTGCTTCCCAAGTACTAGGATTGGCAGTGTGTGCCCCCTACCCAGCTTTCTTTCTTTTGTTTTTAATTTTTTATTTATTTATATTTTAGGTATGAGTGCTCTGCTTGCCAGCAAAGGCCTCAGATGGTTGTGAGCCACCATGGGGTTGCTGGGGCTTGAACTCAGGACCTCTGGAAGAGCAGCCAGTGCTCTTAACCACTGAGCCATCTCTCCAGGCCCATACCCAGCTTTCTTGCAGGGTTTCTAATAAACCTAGTACATAGATGATTTATAGAATATTAGTGGTGGGACAGGCCATGATTCTTCTTCCTACATGTTTTGTCCTGTATACTAGGGAGGCTTTGACCTCCATTGTCTACCTGTGAGCCTCCCAGTCAAGGTACTGTGCCCCTCCTTCAGGGAGGGAGGGAAATCTTACCTTCGACCCCAGAGTCCCTCACTCCTTGCTTTCTCTGTAATAGCCAGTCTAACTTCTGGGACCAGCCTACAGTCCCCAGCCTTGGCCCAGAAACCTTCAAGTAACCTTGAGCTCCCTTGTCCTTCATCTGTGCCAACTCCTGTAGGCAGCCTGTCTTGTTTAAAGTGACATCACTCTACTGTCTGCTTGGTGGGAGCCCCAGAATGAGGCCCAGCATCCTTGAGAGCAGTGGCTGGATGCACAAGGGCCTTCTCATCTTTCCAGTCTTGGCCCTCAGCACCAGCCTGAACCCCAGCTACAAGCATTGCTCAGGGGCTGGCCAGCCCAGCAAGGCCAAAGAAAACACTTGCACCACCTCAGGCTCCTGAATAGGTTCCTGGAGTTGGAACAGAACATGCACCCGTAATCAGCATGATGCTGTATGCTGGGCACTGGTGTGGGTGCCTTGTATGCACTGTATGTGCAGTGGCCCCTCAGAATGCACGATGATAGGCCTATGCTACAGACAGACAAACAGAGGCTCAGGAGGCACTGCAGGGTGGGGGTGGGGGGCTGTTTTATTCCAGGCATGCTGGGTCCTGGATCTCTGGTTCAAACTGTAGCTTCATCATGAAGGCAAGTAACCCCACGTGAAGGAAATTTATAAAATACTCAATTATAAATTAGTAATGGTGTCACTATCTAAGAATTGCTCTTGTTAGTCCTTTGCTGATTTCCTTTCTAGATCTTTCTCTGTGCATGTTTTGGTACTGTTGTTTCTAGTTGCTGCCCAGATTTCCAGCACATGAGTTACGGTCATTTACTTACTCAGATCCTCTGGTACCACTTTAACTAAACAGTTTCTTAACTCTCTCATGCATCCTTTTCCTTTCCTGTGTTTCCTTTTTTGGAGCAACAGTTTTCAATCAACTTTTCGGCACCTGCACAGTCTATTGTTTTTAGTAGGATGACTTCAAAGCCTGTCAATCATGTTATCAGCACCGCCACCGCCCCCATTCATAATAAGCCAGCGGCTTTCAAATGTGGTCAAAAGCGTTTCCTGGTGCATGCCATCCAGATCACCTACCATGACCTAGAATGTTAAAAAAGGAAACCCACAGTGCCTATCAGAGGCTGAAGTTGGGAGGTCACTTAAAAAAATGTTCTGTCTATTTATCGTCTATCAATCTATTAGATATATCTATGATTAGTTTGTGTGCAAACATACAAATGTCACACAGATCACGTGTGGAGACTAGAGGGTAACTACGGAGCTGCTTTTCTTCTTCTATGTTTTTATGGGTTTCTCGGGTTTGTGTACTAAGTGCCTTACCCACTAAGCAATCTTGCCAGCCTTTTGTAAAAAAATATTTGTGTGTGTATTATATGAGTGAGCACACACACACACACACACACACACACACACACACACACACTCACACACTCGTGTACCACAGTGTGCATATGGATGTCAGAGGATGGCATCCAGAAGCTGGTTCTCTTCTTGCACCTTGTTTCTGGGGTAGGGCCTCTTTTGTTGCTGCTACACTGTGTATGTACTCCAGGGTAGCTGGCCCCGGAGCTTCCGGCAATTCTCCTGTCTCCACTTCCCCATCCATCTCACTGTAGGGCTGCTGGATTAGAGATGTGAACCATTGCATCGCTTCTGTTTTTTAATGTGGGTTCCTGGGCTTAAACTCAGGTTGTCAGGCTTGCACAGCGAGTTCGTTACCCATGGCAACGTCGCACTGTTAAAGGGAATAATATCTGCATTTCTTTCTGTAGGTAAAATGGCTCCAACAGCAGGAAGTGAAGCGCAGGGTCAAGAGGCAGGCGCGAGGGGACTCTCTTTATTTCAACGATCCCATTTGGTCCAACATGTGGTACATGGTGAGTCAGGCGATGGGACTTCTGTCTTCTCCGGGACATTAGCATGCTACACCTCTAAAGTGGGTTAACTTTTCCCTGGAGTTCCCAGGACAGCTCCCGACAGACCTTCTTCATCTTGAATGTGAGCTCTTTACATCAGTGGTTCTCAACACGGTTCCTCATGTTACAGTGACCCCCCAACCATAAGATTACGTTGTTGCTACCTCATAACGGTAACCTTGCTACTGTTATGAATCCTAATGTAAACATAGGATGTGCAGGGTTATCTCACGTGTGACCCCTGTGGAGGTCACAACCCACAGGTTGAGAACCGCTGCCCTTCGTGACGGCACCAATGAGACTGAGAGTCCAGAGAGTCCTCTGTATAGAGGGAAGAGCTTTACTGCTGTGGCATGGACTGAGGTGGGGAGACCTGTCCCTGGACCGTGTCCCTAGCAGAAGACAGTGACATAGTCCCCAGGTCAGTGGTAGGCACACTGTCACACGCAGAGAAATGAGGGCGTCTCCACACATAGGAAAGTCTCTGCTAAGGTGGAGCCTACTGTTCTTCAGTGTTCCCTAGTATAGTTGCCACTGTCTGGGCTGCCACGCTGTGCCCTGTCTGCATCCAGGGGTGTCTGGGCTGCCACGCTGTGCCCTGTCTGCATCAAGAGTGTCTGGGCTGCCATGCTGTGCCCTGTTGGCATCAGGAGTGTCTGGGCTGCCATGCTGTGCCCTGTCTGCATCCAGGGGTGTCCAGGCTGCCATGCTGTGCCCTGTCTGCATCCAGGGGTGTCTGGGCTGCCATGCTGTGCCCTGTCTGCATCAGGAGTGTCTGGGCTGCCATGCTGTGCCCTGTCTGCATTAGGCGTGTCTGGGCTGCCATGCTGTGCCCTGTCTGCATCCAGGGGTGTCTGGGCTGCCATGCTGTGCTCTGTCTGCATCCAGGGGTGTCTGGGCTGCCATGCTGTGCCCTGTCTGCATCAGGAGTGTCTGGGCTGCCATGCTGTGCCCTGTCGGCATCAGGAGTGTCTGGGATGGTGTTCTGCAGCCACTCAGTGTCAGAGGTGTCACCCTGAACTTCATGTCTTCTGTGTTTGCAGCATTGTGCCGATAAGAACAGTCGCTGTCGTTCAGAGATGAACGTCCAGGCGGCATGGAAGCGAGGCTACACGGGAAGGAATGTGGTGGTCACCATCCTTGATGATGGCATCGAGAGGAATCACCCAGACCTGGCCCCCAACTATGTAAGTCCAGACTCAGAATTGGCACACACGGTATTCAACCACACCAGTTATAAAAGATAAACAAATTGCCTTCCCTCTTCCCCAAACACATCAAATCAGGGGATCATGACAATCATCCTGGGAAGGTTCAGGGTTCTGCTACTCCTCCCTTGTACCACAGGAGGCTTTGCAGGAGGACATGCCCACGGGTTTGAGTCTCATGCTTCCGGGAATGTAGCCTAGAGAATAGAAACTCGCGTGCGGCGGTGGTCATTACACGCACATTAGCCTGTGGGTCATTGCAGGGTTAAAACACGGATTCTGGACCCAGAGAGCCCAAGTTCCTCTGCTGGCCCTGCCACTTGGTTGGGATCCCAGGCAGGCTGCCTGATCTCTCTGTTCCTCAATGTCACCATCTATAAAGTAGGGTGACTAAAAGGACTGCTTCTTACGGGGTTATGGTAAGGACTAGGTCAGTTCATGAGTGTAAAAACGAGAACACCGCATGCAGTAAATATGGGAAGTGAACTAAATCCTCTAAGATACCTGGGTGTCTAGAGTGCTGAGGTGAACTCCACAGAATCCACCTTTGAGGTCATTAGCCCTTAGAGATGAGTTTTGAAGACTGCATTAACACTGGAAAACCGGGTGGTATATTTTCTAAGAAGAATGAAAATTTGCATGAATGCTGTTATTACAAATAAGTATGGAAAACCATGCATATTAAAATATGAGATTAAGGAAATTCTGATACACGTGACAACTTGAACCTGACGACTTTATGCTGAGTGGAATTAGCTGTCACAGAAAAGAAATCCTGAACGACTCCTGTGAAACATCTGGAATCACACTGAGAGACAAAGGGCAGCATGGATGCCAGGGCTGACGGGGGAGTGGGGAGTTACCGTTTCATCAGTACAGACTTTTAGTTTTGCACAGTGGAAAAGTCCTGGTGACAAATGGTGGTGATAATTGCATAAAAATGTGTGTGGATTTAAGAACACCGAACCATACATCTAAAAACAGTCGGGGTAAGATTTTATGTACTATATATTTCACCACAATGAAAGGAGTGTAGGATGGTAGTCACAGTCACAGCAAATCTGGTTATGATTTTCCTGTTTTTCTAAGCTTGGCGTCGGGAAAGCCTAAAGTGGGGCTATCACACATTGTGTCTCTAATCTTCACTAACCATGATTTAATTCCCAGGATTCCTATGCAAGCTACGATGTCAACGGAAACGATTATGACCCATCTCCACGATATGACGCCAGCAATGAGAATAAGTATGTCCCTTTGCGGCCTCCTTCCTGGCTTATCTTCCATTGTCTCCAAAGAGGAGGCCTACAGAGTGCTAGGCTCTGGGTTCTTCTCCTGCCTGGGTGCTGTTCAGGGCATGTCTAGGTCTCAGAAGCCACTAGATCGCAGCTCTTTGGGCACCGATGACTTCTCTGGGGTTAGCCTCTTCTTTTAGGAGTGTTACCTCTGCTGGCCAGACAGAAATGGTGTCAAACACTGTCCCTGTTTCTAGCCTCGTGGGATATCTAAAAGAATCACCTTTGTCTTGGAGTCTCTGTGACTGTGTTCAAACATCAGTTTGGTCTGTCTGAGCACACAGGTCACATGCTTGAGCTTGTGACCTTACAACCGAGAAAGGCATGAATGATGCTGGGCAAATAAGGAGTTCAAATCCCTGCTCTACACCTACTGTTTGTGTGCTGTTTGTGCACACTTGAGAAACCTTGCTGCGACTGTCTTTATGTCTCGGAGGCTGCCCCATGCAGATGATGGCCCTAGCTCAAGGGTTATTGGGAAGGGTGAGGTGAGGTGACGTGTAGGGATTGTTTACGCAGCGTGAGTTGCCGCCTCAAGTGACCTGAAGAGGTCAAGGGACCTGTGCAAGTGACAAATGCCAGTCCTGGGGTTGCTCCTGGGGTTTCCTTTGTGGTACCTGCCTGTCCTTTCTCTGTCAGCATGCCTGATTTGCTTAACTTTTACCATTCTTCCAGAAATACTTAAAGGAGATTAACAAAAGCCCTTTCTCTCTTTCCCATGTTGATAAAGCACTGACCTGTGCATGTCTTCCCAACATGCTTATGTCAGTCAACTTTCCATCGTTACAGAGAAATGCCAGAGACAGTTGACTTAAAAAATAATAGGTCAAGCTACATGCAATGGCATGTGCCTCCGGGCCTAGCTATGTAAGGGGAACCTAGGGGTTAGAGGCTAGCCCAGATAATATAGCAAGATGCATCTCTGAGAGATGGGGGAAGAGAGAGGTTGGGGTGGGGTGGGGAGTGGAAGAAAACAAAAAACAGACACAGAGGGATTTATTTTGGCTCACAACCTTGTCACGGTCCATGATCAGTTGGTCCGTTGCCTGCATCATGGTGGGAACATACAGTAGATGTACAGTAGTAGGTCAGAACAGCGCTTGATCAACCAGAAAGTCAAAAGAGAAGGAGACAGTGTCTGGGTCTCACAGGCTTCCTCAGGGCACGTGTGCAATGGCCCAAGGCTCTTCCTGCTAAAGATGCAGCCCCTCGCTGTCGCTGTAGACAGAGTTTTCTTTGGGCCACCAGCTCACAAATAACGACACAGAGAATTATTATTTATTATGAAAGCTCGGCCTTAGCTTGGCCTTGACCCATCAGCTCTTAAACTTAAATTAACCTGCTTCTATTAATCTGTGTTTGCCACATGGCTTTTTTTTTTTTTTTTTTTAACCTCTTCTCCATTTCTGAGCTTCCAACTTGTTCCATGTCTCCTGGCACCTTCTGCATGCCTAGATTCTTCTTCCCATTCCCCCTCTCTCTGCCCGGAAGTCCCACCAATACCTCCTGCCTAGCTATTGGCCATTCAGCTTTTTATTACATCAATCCAGCAACACATCTTCACAGAGTGTGCAAATATCCCACAGCATGTCCGCATAGGACTAAGACTGGAACACAGGAGATTGGGGACGGGGTATTCAACATCCAGACTCCAGCAGTATGCTGTCATGCTGTGGGTTCCACGAGGTGCTATGCAGGGCCACTCGGGGGCTGTGTGCCACATGCCAGATGCTGAACTCCCAGAGCGCCTGGACTGCTTTCTGCCTCACGTCCCAAGGTGCCCTTCTGCTCAGCAGTGAGGAGGCCCAGGGCCCAGGGCCTGCTTCCTGGTCACACATCAAGGGGTGGGGAAGCATGATCTATATTCCATGCAATGACCCTTGAAGGGCGGAATCAAATCCCAGTGTGTGACCTGAGAGCCGGCCTGGCCTTGGGGCTGTGAGAGTTCCAGAGAATGACAGATGACTCCTTTCCAAAGGGCTAGCATGCAGACCCGGGACCATTTTTAAATTTTGCTACAAATCTGAATCAATGATTCCAATGCCCCGTGATCTCTCCTCACAGATGTACGATGGAGACTGGCCCATATTTTGGCCTCTGCTAAGAGGAAATGACCCAGTGTGGCACATCAGAAGATGGGGTCATTCCTGGGGAAAACAATTTGTTTCTCTGCTGATTTCCTCAATGTCCCCGGCCTCTACTGAGTATTTGACCAAAAAGTGTCCTTTCTCGGCTCCTGTTATTCCCCTGTGGGAATGACAGAGATCTGTGCAGGCATGCAGGGTGCTTGTCAGGACACAGGGGGCAGAGGCAAAAGTGTTTTCTTCCTTCCGTTGTGTCGGTCAGGCAAGGATTGGCACCACCACACCTGTAAGTGCCACGTGACTTGTCTTTAGTCACAGGAGACAGGGAACTGAGGCAGGACCGTGAACAGCCCTGGCTGGGAGTGAACACTTAACAGGTGCCGGGACGCCCAGGGCCGTGGACACTGGCAGCAGGCCTTGCTGGGAATCTACGGGAGGCATCCTAAAAGGAACAACGCGGGAACCATCGTTTGCCATCCCCAGACAGCAAAGAGGGCTGGGCGAAGCCTGGTTGAATACATATGCCAGAAGGGCTGCCCAGGAAAGGGGGTGGGGCTTTGCCGGCATCTCAGGCATAGGGATAGCTGACCTTGGCTGCAGAAATAGTGAGCATTTTATAGGATTTGTTAGTGACTGCCGGGCTAGAAAAACCTCACTTTTCTTGTTTGTTTGTTTTTCTTTGCTTCAGACACGGCACCCGCTGTGCGGGAGAAGTCGCTGCTTCGGCCAACAACTCCTACTGCATCGTGGGCATAGCGTATAACGCCAAGATAGGAGGTAAGGCAACCCGGGAGCTAGGAACACAGGGGCCGGGGGCTGCGTAGAGGACGCCCCCCTGTGGTGGTCCGCCGCCTCGGGTCCTTTGGCCTGGGCGTAGGCTTGGCCTGAAGCGGCAGCCAGGCTGGTAGGTGGGTCTCAGGCTAGGAGCTGCTTGCCATTTTCCTGCCGTCGGAGGTCCCATTGGAAGGGAATTCTCTCGGCCTTGCCACCCTGGCCCCTGACTCACCTCCACCATCCCCTGGACCCTTTGACAGGCTTCCGTGGCTCCCTGTCTGGTCCCAGACAC
Organism: Peromyscus leucopus; assembly: GCF_004664715.2. Lineage (NCBI taxonomy): Eukaryota > Metazoa > Chordata > Mammalia > Rodentia > Cricetidae > Peromyscus > Peromyscus leucopus. The sequence continues at coordinate 147,365,091 of NC_051063.1, read as the reverse complement.
GCTTGCTTGCTTCTCTGTTGGCTCAGTTTCCTGTTGCAGTGCAGCCACCTCCTGTTTCTGTATTTGGTGAAGTGCTCCCCACCAGTCAGTCACCCCTCTGCCGCCACCTTATTGCTGGTGGAGATGGTGTTTCCGGGGCCTGACCTCGGCTGTGTGTGGCTTTCTTATGCAGTTCCTCGCGTTGGTAAGTCAAGCTGCCTTTGCTAGCATGAGGCTTTGGAGCAAAGAGTGCCGTGCCTTCCTGTGCCCCAGTGGAGCCTGGCAGTGAGATACCACAGTTGCCAGGTATTCTGAAGTGCCCCCTAGGTGCATAACACTGAGCAGTGGGGTGGAGGAAAGGGTGCCAGGCAGCCTCATGGACTGCTTGGGGGGCTTATCCATGTCTCTGTTGGAAGAACAACTGCTTGCTCAGACGGCAGCTGCTGGCTTCCTTGGGTGGGGGTGAGGAGGGCTGCAACTTCATCAGCATCACCTGCAAAGAACATGAGGTGTGAAGACTGGATCAGGGATTTCCTGCATCACCCAGTCCTTGGATTTTTTGAGTTTTGAGTAAGTGAGTCCCAAGTGTTTCCTGAATTAGGAACTCAACCTGCCTTTCTTTGAAGTGTCTGGGATTTGTCATTTGGTATCAGGTCTCGGGTCTAAGCCCACTCACACACTCCACTGCCTGTGTATTCTTGGACAACTTATATATCCTCTGTGAGCCTAAGTATGGCAGGGAAGTGTAGCTGGATTTTTTCCCATGTCCCGCCTGGCCTGCAGTCGGGATAAATCTCTCACCCACAGTCCCGCAGCCTTTTATAAAATAATCACACAGAGGCTTAATATTAATTATAACTGCTCGGCCATTTGCTCAGCCTTATTACTGACTAGCTCTTACACTTAAATTAACCCATAATTCTTATTTATGTTTAGTCACGTGGCTTGATACCTTTTCTCAGTTCTGTCTTGTCATCTTGCTTCCTCTGTGTCTGGCTGGCTGGTGACTCCTGACTCAGCCTTCCTGTTCCGAGCATTCTCCTTGTCTGCTTATCCCGCCTATACTTCCTGCCTGGCTACTGGCCAATGAGCATTTTCTTTATCAACCAATCAGAGCAACACATTCACAGCATACAGAGCGACATCACCCATCAGGGCAGTGGCTGCCTCCCAGGTTTGATACGGCAATAAAACCAGATACCACATTTGTAGGCGCTGCCTCTGAGCTCATCTCCAAGGGAGCTGCCGGGTCCTCCCTTCTCCTGTTGCGACTCTCACATAACCAAAACAATGCATCCCACTTTGAGTGAGCAGGTAGACCCCACTGTTCGGGTGGTTCAGGCCTGGCCCCTCCAGGTCCCTAGTCTGACAGCATCAGTGACAGCTGATGTCTACTGGAGACGCAGCTTCCTTGCGTCACCTCAGGCCCACCAACCAGACCTGCAGGTTCTCGGGGAGTTTGTCTGGCAAGGGTAGCTTGTGAACACTGGCCTCAAGGACCCTTTGGGGCCATGCAAGTGGGTGAGAGTGTAAGGACACCTCAGTGGAAGCAAGGCTTATAAAGACCTGCCCAGAGGAGCCGCACAAGTATGGCCTGCTGTCCTTGGGTGGTTCTACTCTATCCTCATTGCAAAATTATGCCTCTGAACTTCCCAGAGTCTGGAGAGAGAGTACCTCCCATGTGGGGCTGGGAGCAAGAATGTTTTAAAAATTAATTTATTGAACATCTTCAAGCACGTACTGCATGTATAACTCTGGGCAGCCACTGAAGGGGAGAAGAAGATGCCAGACATAATTAGGAGCCTCCAGGAGCTCAGCATGCCTTTGGGATGAATAGGACTGCCTAGAAGTCAGTACGAGACCAAGTACTGCAATGAGACGGGCAGGCGGAGCTTGGGAGGGCAGAAACAGGAGGTCTGGCTGGATCCTGACCTGGAGGCTTGGCTGCAAACAGGGGGTTCCAAGGAGACCAAGAAATGAGCAGCATGGAGCTGGGAGGAGCCGGACTACCTAGGGCCGGGACAAGGAGCAAGGCTGAGTACAGGAAAACAAATGTGAGATAGCCTGTCCTTAACCCAAGGGACACATGGTAGCCAGTGTCCCCAAAGCTGGCATGTACAACTTCAGTTTGCACAGAGATGGCCACCTTTTCTGACGGCCCCTCCCCTGGCACCCACCACTGGGCAGGGCAGTTTTGGAGCACCCCAGACATAGGGCGATCACCCTCTCTGAGGATTTTGTTGTTGTTGTTTTGAGACAGGGTTTCTTTGGGTAGCTTTGGAGCCTGTCCTGGAACTCACTCTGTAGCCCAGGTTGGTCTCTAACTCACAGAGATCTGCCTGCCTCTGGCTCCCAAGTGCTGGGATTAAAGGTGTGCACCACCACGGCCTGGCCTCTTCTCTGAGTTTTACATGCACATGGCCTGCAATTTCCATGCAGTGCCTCTGGGCCGACCATGGGACTAAACCTTCCTATGTTTGTCTGTGTTTTTCAGTTGTTGCTCGGGAGAGTAAAATGTGTATCCTAACCTGCCTCAGTCTCTCTGGAATAAGCCACATACAAATCATGTGTAATGTAATGAAATAATCTAAAACAGATTATTTCATTTCATGCTCACTCTCGTGCTTCCAGTGGACGTTTCATGTGTGCGCATTGCTATTACTTGTTAGTTTTTATTTTGTTACACCATCTCACTACCTAGCTCTGGCTTGCCTGTAAGTCACTGTGTAGCCCAGGTTGACCCCTGTGAGTGCTGAGATTGCTGGTGTGTGTGACCCGACTCAGCTTTAAATACTAAAGGCAGCTCATGGAAAGGTATACTGCCTAGATATGCAGGGTTTCTTAAACTTTATGCTTTCTGTATTCTCCACCTGTAGAATTAATTTTTTGAAATAGGGTCTCAGTCAGTAGCCTAAACTGGTCCGTAGCTTTGTATAGCTCAGGCTAGCTTCAAACTTATGGCAATTATCCTAGTTCAGCCTCCCAAGTATTAGGACTAAAGGATTAAGTCACTGTACTCTAGAGAATTTTTTAAAGATTTTTTTGAAGTTCAAGTATACTGGTGAGAAATTCCCTTAGAATTTATTTGAAAGTGTCTTTTTAAAAACTACTTAATAAATTTAGTTTGTGGGTTTATGCCCATGTATACAGAGGTCAGAGGAAAACCTGGGGGAGGCAATTCTTTCCTTCCACCATGTACGTCCCAGGGATCACATTCCGGCTCTGAAGGTGGTCTTTGTCTTCATTTTGGAAAGAAGTTGTGCTGGACAGGATTCTAGCGGGCCGCTTTCGGTGTTTCAAAGATGTCGTTCCGAGCTCTCCTGCCCGCCATCGTTTCTGATGGTGAGTCAGGCTTTATCCTCACTGCTGCCTCTGCTACTGTGTGATCTGTTCCTGTGGAGGCCTGATGATGGTTTCCCTAATTATTATTTCCCTGTGACTATAATGGCCTTGTGTGTAATTTTCTTTCTATTATTCCAGCATGGACTTTGCTGTTTCTCAATGAGTCTCTCTGTCTCTCTGTCTCTGTCTCTGTGTGTGTGTGTGTGTGTGTGTGTGTGTGTGTGTGTATAAAAGAAAAAGTCAGTGTTCAAGTGTTTTTAAGTGGCAGTCACTAGGCTGCTCCACACACTTCATAGGTCACTGAGGCTCTGTTCTTATTTAAAAATCTTTGTGTCTCTGTTTGCTTTTAATTAGATGATTAGTGTCATGCTGTCTCTGAGTGTGCCTCCTTTTTATTGTATCCAGTCTGTTTTTAATTCCATGCAACTACCAAGTTTTAGTCATCATAGTTTTATGTCTTATATTTTCAGTTTGCCTTATTTTTTTTTTAACCATCTCTAAATCTTCCTTGAGACTCCCCACATCTTCACTCTTTCTAAGTATCTTTCTCAAACTCTCTGGCATGGCAGAGAGTTACTACAGAGCCTTCTGGACTAGATCCAGTGTCCCAGACATGTTTATGTTCCTAATGATTAAGTCTACTCTTCACAATGGTTCACATATTCTTTTATTTGCATGTTTAGTTATTTTTATTGTATCATTATATAACAAAATTTATTATACAATAAAAATCATCTATATTGTAGAATTTAGAGCCTGTTGGATTTTTTTTCTAATACTGTAAAGCTTTGTTATAGCAGTGATTAAAGTTTGAGTTTTGAGAGACTTATTCATCCTTTCCCAGGCGTCTTTGCCAGGAACATAGTTTTGCTCTTGCACCGTGACTTTCTGGTATTTCAGCGGGAACCTGCAGTCCTGGAGTGCACAGTGCTTGGAGCATCTGCACAGCTCACCCTGGCTTGTACCCATTGTCTTCCCTCTAGACTTGCATGTTTTTAAGAAGAACGTTGCCTAGACACATATTTTTCAGGGATCTGCCGAAGGATGGAGTGAATGTTATGTCTTTCCCCATAGCTGTGTCCTTTCTGAGGTTCCTACTGTTTCTCAAAATCTGTGTCCTGTCACGACTGACTTCTGGCCTTTGGCAGAGCCAGGGAGAGCCCCTTGGGTTGAGGAAATCCATCTAAACTTGGACACCCACGATAGTGTGAGCTGGTCAACCACTAAACCCTTGTCTATCTCTGCCCTCTTCTGGTTGATTTCTGATGCCCTTGAAAATGCACTTGTGTTTCCCAGGGTCTGGGATGATTATCTGTGAAGAGGTGGTGGACTACGATCCCGTCTACTCTTACTGAAACTAAAACTTAGAACTCATATCTTTGGTTTTTTTGTTTGTTTGTTTGTTTGTTTGTTTTTAACCTAGTAGAGTACACATTTGTTAGCCTTTGCCACGGGACAACCATCTCAAAGCGTAATTTCTTAAACAGTAAACGTCTGTCGTATAGCAGACTGTGACTACACTAAATGGTTCAGGCTCAGGGTCACTCTCCAAGGTGTAGTCAAGTTGTGGGCTGTGTCTGGGATCTGAATGCTTTACTGGGGCATCCACTCTCAAGATGGGCTGCAAGTGCTCTTGGTGAGAGGCCTTTACTCTTGGCTGGGGGTGCTGGTTCTTCGACATAAATACCTTTCCTCGGGATGGTTTTAGTGTCCTCACAGCGTGGGAGCTAGCTTCTCTCACTGCAGTTGATTCTTCTATGACCGAGTCCCAGAAGTCACACACGTCAGCTTTATTCTACTCGTCGGAAATGCATCGCTATACCCCAAAGGGAGAGGAAGTTGGTTGCACCTTTTGAAGAGAAAAGTGGCAAAGCGTTTTCAGACTTAGTTGAAAATCACCACAGATAGACTCTTAAAAAACAAAACAAAACAAAACTGCCTATTTGTCCAAATGGAGTAAATTTTACTAACTTCTTTGTAAAACTGTATGTTTCTTGTAAGTTTTATCACATAAAAATAACTAAAGGAAACAGTGAGTCAATCCAAATTATATCTTATGAAACGAGTTTCCCCAGTCGCCAACACCCCTGGCCAGATGTCCATTAGGTGTGCCACCTATGTTCAGGAGAGATTAATATTCCCAGGGACCAATAGAGACAGTGTTTTAGAGAGTGAAGCCCTAGTGTGCTTAACCCATAGTCTCTGATGTATTTCATTTTAGAAGATTTTAATTTTTTATTAAGTTCTTGAGCTACACATGGATGATTTGTGTTCTTTTTCTATGTGTAACATTCCAATAAAAACCTGATGAAATTTTTATAATGTCAAATGTGTTTGTCTTCCTTTTGTGACTCTAGAGTTTGGAATCAAACTTGAGAAAAGCCCATGAAAATAAAATTGGTTCTCTTGTGCTTCCTCTGAAAATGTAGGTCTTAGGACAATAATTTAGCCAAGAGCTTTAGTGGAATTTTCTTTTATTTTTACCTCCTTATTCCTATGGAATTTTTTTCTGTCAATAGTGAGTATGAAGGAGAACCTGACATCATCCCCTCACAGATTGCTGTTCAGCTTAGGGGTGCATACTGCATCCCACGTGTATACAGGCTCCCCCTATGGTTCCGTACTCTGTCTGTAAGGTCTATCAATGCCATCATTATTATTTGGAGAGTTCTTTTCGATAACTAACAGGACGAATTTTCTCTTAGAGTCCTTTATCAAAAATGTTCCTGCTATTCTTGTACATTTTCTTTTTCAGATGAACTTGAGAGTCTCCTTGTCATGAAATTTCCTGTTGGGGTTTAGATTACTTTGGGGGAGAATTGACATTCTTACAATAAATGGGTCTTCCCACTCAGGGAGCATCATGGTAGGTTTCTATATTTTTAGACTGTTTTAAAAGTTTCACTTAAGAAGTTTTATCACTTTCTCCATATGGAACTTTCATGCTTAATTAGATTTATGTTGGGGTTGATATTTAATATATATTTATAATCAGTCATTATGGAAGCGGATATAGGAAAGGTATTGGTTGTTGTTTTTGTCTGCCTTGTTTGAATGCTATGGGTGCTATGAGGTTTTATGGCTTTTCTATCTGTAAAGAGCAGGCACCTGTGGAGACAGTGGCAGGCTGTCTCTAATACTGGTGACTCATTTCTTCTTTGTGCCTTATATCAATATATAGGGACTCCGGATAATTACCGAATGGCCGTGGTTTATGGGTTCTATTATCATATGTGATGCATACAGGAATAGTATTAAGCCATTTGTGGCTCTCTTTTGTAAGTCTCCTGTTGTTGGACATTGTCAAATTGAGACAACTATATTTTATTCCTGGATTTCTGAGAGTTTTGATTAGGAGTGGATATTAAATTTTATTAGATGCTCCTTTAAAAGACATCCCCAGAGATGACTATATTCTTTCTTACATGTGCCATTTAGTCTGTGTGGTGTAGTGACGTACATTAATGTATATATTTCTTTCCTTCCTGGAATAAATTCTGCTTGATCACAGTATTGTTCTTTCAGTACACAGCTGCATTCGGTTGTTGATATTTTGTGTGTGGTTTTGTATCTTTGTAAAATAGATTAGACCACAGTTCCTGTTTGGGTGTCACTTAGGGTGGTCTGGTGGGATGAGTTAGGGAACTCTGTCCCCTGCTCTGAAGCGGTTCCTATCAGGGGCGTGGCCTGACTTGCTGGTAGCGGTAGATTGACCAGTCATTCTGTGTGGTTATGGTCACTGTTGGTGTGGGCTTTTTATTCTCCTTGAGGGTCTTTCTATAAAAACCACTCATTTCTCCAGAGGTTCAATCTGACATAAACGTAATATATTCTCATAATTTAAAGGTATTTTTTAATTTATAGTTGTTCCTGAATTTATTTATGATATCTGGTTTTCCCCTTGATCAGTGATAGATGGTTCTTTCCTGTAAAAAAGGTTTTTTTCAGACAACTAGAGTTTTTTAATTGAATTTTTAATTGTTTTTTTATACATTTTTTACTGTTTCATGAATTTCTACCTTTCCTTGTTTGTTAATGCCTTTATCTTACCTTCATTATTGTTTGTTCCTAGCTCCGTGAGGAACACTTGTCAGGTTTTAAGTTTAGCATTTTCTATGTGCTAATGAATGAATGAATGAATGAATGAATGCCACCTACGTGTTCTCCTTGACCCCTTTTACTGGCTTAATTAGACCATGCTGTTACTGCTACTTATTTCTGAGTACTGTTTAATTATTGTTTTTATTTATTATTACTGTGCATGTGTGATGAGGTATGGGAGTGCTCAGCACATGTGTGGAGGTCGGAGGGCAACACTCAAGCTGGTTATGTTTCTGATGTGACTTCCTGGGATTGAACCCAGGTCTTTGGGCTGGGCAGCAGGTTCTTCGGCCGAGCTCTCCTGGCACTCCATTTCTAAATACTTTTGACTTTTCTCTTTAAGCCCTGAGTTATTTAGAAGAGCCTTGTAAAACTTTCTAACTGGATAAATCCTTTTGTTCCTTCCTTGCTGATGTTTTAGCTGCTGCTGTAGGCGGCAAAAATTCTCCGGTTAGCAGGTGTGCCTGCCTACCAGCTCTGGGGGTACCTGTGTTTGGTCTGTACCTCACCGGGTTGTTTTGAACTTGCATTCACAAATCAAAGGATTTTATGTAAATTAGAATATGCAAGAGTTGGAGTTACTCCTGAAAAACTGGAGGCTTTGGCCATGCAGGGCCTCATCTCTCAAGGCAACAGTCACTGGCAGCTGCGTGGTGGCCATTCCTAACTCAAGGGGAAGTTCCCCCACCCAAGTCCCGAACTTGTTAATAAAACTGGACACTTTGTCCCTTGATCTTGCCTTCCAGGTGCCTTTAGAAATGTGCATTTGTCACCAGAGTGTTGGATCAATCTATTGAAACATTTCTGGAGACTTTCTTAAATTCCTTTGACAACTTCAGACACACACACACACTATATGTGTGTGTGTGTGTGTGTGTGTGTGTGTGTGTGTGTGTGTGTGTGTTGCGTTCTGATTAATCTCACCCCCCCCATCTCCCTCACACTTCTCCCTATAAATCATTTCCCTCATTCATATCTTTTGGTTTTGTTCTGTGGCCCATTGAATTTAACCAGGGACATTTATGTGATCATGGGTTTGGAACTACCCACTGAAAACAATGACTCCCATTGTTCTCTAGAGCGTTTCAGTAGCCAGTAGCTCAGCGGGAAGGGAAAGGATCCCATGAGCTCCTCCCATATCCAGGACACATTATTGACAGGGCCAGTCTTGTGCAGGTCCAGTGGTGGTAACAGTGGTGGTAACAGGATCCACCATGAGTTTGTGATTGTAATAGCTGCGTGAAGCCAAGAAGATGGCATTTAGCAGACCTTCCCCCGTCTTCTGGCTCTTACATCTGTCCCACCCCCTCTCCCGTAATGTTTTTTGACTTTAGAGGGGGTGGCATAAATGTCTTATTTGCAAGTAAGCACTCATCTATCACTTATTCTTGACACCCTGGGAAGCTATGAGTTTCTGCATTCACTGCCATTCACTGCAAAGAGGCCTCTCTGATTAAGAATGAGGTAGCATTTGTCAATGGGTATAATTATAGATGCTTACAAGGCAGCTTGACACTATTATCAGTTTAAACAACAGTAGAAAGTTCCTCCTAGAGCCTGTAGCTCCCCTGGCCATGTGTTCTTGACTAGGTTTATAAGTATTGGGTAAGAGTTCCCATAGGCTAACGCTGAAGACCATGCATCTGGTTATAAGATATAAAGAAATCAAGCAAAAAATGGAGCTGGAAACTTCTTCCCCACTAGCTAGATTTCACAATGCTGAAATGGGCTAAGCAGTGTACTGAGGAAGAAAAAGTATCAGTGATCCTACCTAGAAGCGAATCCTATGAGTTTCACTACCAGCCTGGCAGTCGAGATGGTCCTGCTTGTGCAGTAATGGCCTGATGGTAATGGAGGTAACCAACTACTCTCTGCTTGGCTTGGGGTTCACTCCACAGCAAGGAGCTCATGCCTGGTATTATGCCTTCCTTTTTATCTCCCTGATCTGTTTCTGAGAAAGGCAGTGGTTCTCTATGACAGTTACAGACTTGTCAATTTCTTTATGCTTTTGCTGTATATCTTTTACATTTATGTTACAAGTGATATAGAAAATCTGTCTTCTTAGTGTATTGGATCTTCAATTGGTATAAAAAATAATGTCTTGATTTTTTGCCTTTAATTGTACTTTGGCTAATATTAATATTTACACACTGGCTAGATTATTTTATTGTAACTTTTATTGTACATTTCTCATCTTTTTTTTTACCCGTGATTTTGGAAGTAGAACATAACTGAATTTATTATTTTAAACGTAAGAGTCTCTTTGAAGAGGGAGTTTGATATATTCACACATATGCTGATTTCAAATATATTTGGATTTATTTCTGCTGTACTTTATTTTCACAAATATAATTCTCTCATAGCACAGCCTTACATTTTTTATAGATATAATTTCTTCTATACAATTTTTTTTTGTTTTTTGTTTTGATAGTATGAGAGAGTGAACTCAGAGCCTTGCATATGTTAAGCAAATGTTCTCACCACTGGGGTTCATACTGAGCCTACCTCTTCTTAATTTTTATGTTCTGGTTCTGTCCGACTCCCGAGTCATGTGTGTTTTCATTTCTTCAGTGTCAACATTCAGCAGCGCTCATGCTCTTCTAAACAAAGCAAGGGCCTCCACATAGCCCTGCTTCCCTTACCATCGTTTCCTGGCCCCTCACCTTATCCAGATTCTTACTCTGTATTATTTATAATAAATTTACATCACATATCAACAATTATGTGCACTTAACTATAAAGACTTGACTCTTTCTTTGATGGCCATTGTTTCTTAGCTTTTTCTTTTATATGAATTTTTAAATTTTTACTATTTTGTTAAGTATTCTGATTTGTTTAATCAGAATTCTTTGAAACATAATTTTGAATGTTTGCTATACACATGGGTGGTTATACAAATTGTAAACTTTTGTGAGTCTTTGAAATCTAAAAATTTTATTTTCTTTCTACAAAATTGATTGAAATTTTTATTTTAAATTCAAACTCAAATCTCAAAACATTGTCCCTTGGTCTTCCCCATTCAGGGTTGCCGGTAGAAGTTTTCTCTGTCTTTGGTCCCTTCCTCCACTCGGAATGTTACCTTCTATGATGTTAGTATGTTATTCTGGCTCTCTTTTCATGACTGCTTGTGTGGTCCACTTTTTCCCCTATCATTTCACTTCAAATCTTCCTAGATTGGTTATATTCACATTAAGTGTCTTGTAGAGATTATATATCCAAGCATGGATTTTTAAACCTACACTACCAATCTATGACTTTTAACTACTTTATTTTGACCACTTATATTTAATGTCGTTGGGGCTTAAGTCTTACATTTTGAGTTTTTAAAACTACGTGTATACGTATGTGTCTGTGTGTGGATTTGTACATGGGATACAGTGCCCATGTGGGTTGGAAGAGGTTTTCAGATTTCCTGGAGCTGGAGTTACAGGCTGTTGTGAGCCTCCTGATGTGGATGCTGGGAACCGAACTCAGGTCATCTGCAACAGCAGTACTTGCTCTGTCTGATCACTCCATGCCTGACATTTTATATTTTGTTTCCTGTAACTTTATTTGTCCTTTTCTTTGCCTTCCTGAAGGGTGATTAAGTATTGTTTTTTTCCAATTTGATTTACCTATTGTATGTTTTAATGTATAAAATTACATATAATTTATCCGACTATGAAGAGTTATTTGACAGCTTGAGTGAGGTGTAGACCCCTTGCCCCCCTTTACACCTCACTGCTCCCCCCGTAAAATATGTATAACTGTCTTAATATGTACACATTAGAACCACATCAGACATGTTGGCCTCAGCTATCAAATATGATACTGAAAACTCAAGAGGGGAAGCAGTGCCCAGTGAGCCTGTAATTTTGTGTCTCTTGAAAAACTTAAGCCTCTCCGCCTTTGAGTGCTTTTTCAGCCCTCCCTTCTATGGACGCTGGGGACATCACGATGTGATCTTTGCTGTAGTTCATTTGCTTCCTTCCTGCTGTTCTGGCTGGGTAATTCCTGTGGGTCTGTCTTACATGCCATGCTTTTCCCCGCTCTGTGCCTTGTGTTTGCTGAGCCTGTCGTTTTGATGACAGTGCCTTCAGTTCTCACAGTTCCACTTGATTTTTTTCCTCCTTACGACTTCTGTCTCTCTGCTGATAATTTCCATTGCTTTGTGAATGTTTTCTCATTGGTGTCAAGCATGTTTGCGGTTGCCTGCCCGAACATTCCTGCTGCCTCACACTGTTCCTCCACTGTGGCGTTCCCTTGCAGCTGCATCACTGTTGTGACAAACCTGTACTTGACGTGATGTATGGTTTTTCTGAAGGGGTTTTCAGAAGTGGGGCGTTGGTTTTTCAAGGCAGAGTTTCTCTGTGTAACAGAGTCCTGGAACTCTCTCTGTAGAGCAGGCTGGCCTCAGACTCACAGAGATCCCCCTGCCTCTGCCTCTGGGTGCTGGGATTAAGGGTGTGATGTGTGATTTTCATTAGAAAGTTGTATATTTTGTGATGAGAGTCCAGTCTTGCTTAGGCCTCCTGTCTTAGCTTTCTCTGCCTTGGCTCCAACAGGGAAGGGGGAGCCGCTTCATTCAGGCAGGTAGGTGTGTGCGAGCATCCATGCTCCTCGTCATTCATCCTGGGCATGCTGGCTACTCTCCGTGTGTCATCAGTGACATCTCTGTGAGGACTATGTCATTACTGTGGCCAATCCCCACCAGACCTCCTAACGCAGCTCCAGGGAAGATCAGGGAAGCACCTGGCTGCTGCCTGGTTACAGGTCAAGAGTGGGCTTTTCATGCCTGTGTGACTTCACAGGAAGGGCCTTTGTGTGTGTGTGTGTGTGTGTGTGTGTGTGTGTGTGTGTGTGTGTGTGTGTATGTGTGTGTGTGTGTGTGACCAGAATGATAGAAGTCCTGCTTTCTTCTTGCCAATTTCTGACACCCCTTGGCTTAGGGTGTGTATGTGTGTGTGGGGGGGGCGGTAGTAGTTACTTCTTCACAGGGACAGAGGGCCAGGAATGCCACCCAGTTATGTGGGCTGGTCCTATGTTTTTCCTATGCTATTTGGCTGGGGTAGACCAATTGTTTGGTAAAAATTTCCTGCCGGATTACTCGTCTTCCCTTTTCCTGGTGCTTAAACTGGAGAAACAGAGTTTTTGTTCACTTTTGTTTGTCTCTAGTAATGTTTCTGGTTGTCACGGTCTTCATCACTAGCTCTGGTTTAAATGAGATAAAAACGAAGACAGCAAACCGAGTGTGGTGGTGTGTGCCTGTAATCCTAGCTCTTGAGAAGCTGAGGCAGGAGGATGGAGAGTTCAAGGCCAGCCTGAGGCACGTAGCAGTGTCAGCAGCAGCAGGGGTGGAGACACTTCCCCACACTGTCACCCCAGCAGGCGGGGGAGTCCTTTTTCAGAGTCCTCTACTCTGTCAAAACCGGATCCTCCGCCATGCTGAAGAAGGGATTTTCAGGACAAACGAATATGAAAAAAGTTAAGAGTTTATTAAAAATAGAAAGGCTCTAGGGGAAAGACTAGGCTAACCTGAAAGCGAGTGTGGACTTCTCGGGGAAGGGTTGTCCTGTGTGAGCCTGGTCGTCACTTCTCAGGGAGAGTTGCCCTGACGTGGCTGAGCGGTAGCATTGCGCACTGTTTTGGGGGTTCCCGTGTTACATCTTGAAGGGTTGCTAAGACGTTTTTCCCCCATTCTTTTTGAATAGGATTATAGGGCAGCTCTGGGGATGTGTCAGATGGGATTACAACCTAATAAAAATAAAACCAGAAGCCACTAGGGTTAGGACACGTCATTTTACTACAATTGGGTTTCTCGTGAGATTCCTAGAAAAGTGTGGGTTTACAGTTGGGAAGGGAGAAAGCCTTAAACAAACGTTGCTAACTGTGTTGGAATTCTTGGGTCTCAGCTGGTGAAAGCTTCAGCCAGATTTCTTGGGTGAGGAGTACTAGAGTGCAGACCACAGCCACTGTGAGGACATTCCAAGCCCCACCCTCCTTGCCCTAGCATCCTGCGTCCACAAGTTTTCATCTTTCCATCCTGTCTTAGCAAGACTCTGTCACAAAACAACAAAACAAACCACAAAACACACACAAAAAGAAGATACAGTGGGTCTGGAGAGATGGCTCAGTGGTTAGGAGCGCTGACTGCTCCTCCATAGGACCTCGGTTTGATTCCCAGCACCTACATGACGGCTCACAACCATCTGTATCTCCAGCCCCCAGGGGATACGATTCCCTCTTCTTACTTCTGGGGGTGCTGCATGCACATAGTACACAAGACATACATGTAAGCCAAACACCCATACACACAAATGAAAATTGAAGGAGGAGGAGGAAGATGACGCAAGATCCCACTACCATGTCATTCTTAACAGAACAGGATCCCGAACCAGTCTGCCTGCCTGCCTGCTTTCAGAGTTTCTCTTTGTTTCATGTGCCATCTCCATCCAGGCTCGGGCTTGATGAAGCAAGAAGAATGGAGTGAATAATGTCTATCCCATCTTCCTGGAAACAGGAGAGCTCTGGCTGACTTTAGCAGATGCTATGACATCTTGCGCTGTTTTGTGCACACTGATACTTATTTCGGAGACCCCCTGCCTGCATGCGCTCTCTAATCCCTGTCTTTGGGGGAATCGTCTGGCTCGGAGAGTTTCTTTGGAGACAGAATCCTGCTGTGTTGCCCATGCTGGCTCCAGGCTCTGCATCCTTCTTCCTTGGGCTCTGGAATGCTTGAATTGCAGGCATGAGCCGTGACATCTAGCTGTGTTCCTTTCTAATTTGACGTTTGGCTTTCTTCAGATATTAGCTGGGTTTGGTTGTGTGCTCACAATTGTACTCACAAATTCTCTTGGCTGTGAGTGATTATCAGTCTCCTGGCAGAGGTCTATCTCTGATGGGGGAAAACAGGGACCTGGTGCCGGGAAGGACCTGTCCTTTTGGAAGGGTACTGGGATGGGGATGGGGGGGTGGGGGGCTACCTAGTCTCAGGACATCATCCCCTCTCTCTGGCCTACCGCCATCTCTCACTTGACTCATCTCTGAGCAAGCCCTGTGCTGCCCCCTGCTCAGCCTGCAGGTAGACAGCTGTCCCCCAGGGATGCTTGCGCAGGATCCCTGCTGACCTGGCAGTCCAGGCCTCAGAAGTTTGAGCCCTTGTGGAATTGCTCTCCTCCAAGCAGACTTGTAGCAGGAGCTTTCCTTCTGCTGCCTGCCTCTCATCATCTGTGCTCTCTCGGTTCCTCTGAACACCTTGCATGCCTAATCCAGACCTGAACTTTTCCTTCTCTGCTAGGTTTTAAGTTCTGGGGGTTTGGACCCCGAGGAGAGGTAGACTGTGCATTCAGTTCACCTTTCTGCTTGCTCCAGTCTCTTTAGGATATTATTATTATTATTATTATTATTATTATTATTATTATTATTACTACTACTATTATTATTATAACAGTAGCAGCCATTTCTGACAGCTTTTAATTGCGAATGCACTCCCAAACTCTTCAGCATTCTCTCTACATCGGATCCTCAGAAGGATCCTGTGAGTTGGCGTTATCATGGCCAATTTCACGCCACCGGAAACGGAACTGAGCAGGGAGTGAATTGCCACCTCCAGGGTCAGGCAGTTGCCGAGAGGCAGAGGAAACAGGTGAGCACAGGCCTGATGACCTGAAGGCCGGGTTTTGCCTTTGCTGTCCCAGCTCTTTGACGTTAGGGCACAGTAGTGACAGCCTGAGTCCGCTGCCCCTGAGCCAGCCCAGTGGCCAGAAACAGAAGGGAAGTCCTCAGGCTGTGTGCAAGTACATTGTTGCGTGCATTCCTTCCCGGCGTAACTTGACCTTTCTTCTTCCTCCCAAGCTGAGAAAACGGTAATGGGACCACACAGGAAGGAAGCAGGAAGGGCAGCCCTCCTCTTCCGTGGCTTTCTTTCGTGCTCACTCAACATTTCTCCTCTCCAGCTTGTTAGCCTTCTTCCAGTTCTTCTTAAATTCTACTTTAACAAAGTATTCATTTTGTTTTTAAGATAATCTGACATACCCGGAGATCTCCTCATCTTGTGTGTCCGTTTGTCTGTCTGTTTTTGGTTTTGCCATGCTTCTTCCTCTTGTCTCACCAGCTGTCAGTTGGCACTGGTGTGGGGGGGACTTAGCTGCACCCTTCCAGATGCAGTTTACCCGCCCGTCCAGATCCCCCGGTGTGCGTGGCCCATCCTGCGGGTGTCTGCAGAATGCAAAGCCCTAACTCACATCTGAGGATGTGAGCCTGCAGGATGCCAGCTCCTCCTGGCCACACGCTCCGTTCAGCCTCCTCTGGGGACACAGGTACAGCCTGGGCCGAGGCTGACTTTGCTGTCAGAAATGCCCAGTAGTGTGGGGCAGGCTTTGACCAGCACCTTGCTGTGCTCTTGCTTAATCAGACTCAGACCTCACCCTGCCGCGAGGCACACGCTTCAGGGTCCCCCAGCTTCTGAGAAGCCTCACTAGCTGGGAGGACCAGATCCTGCTCAGGAGCTAGTGGCTCAGGGTGCAGAGCAGGAGAGGACCCCAGGACCCCAGAGTTTGACTGGCACTCTGAAGCAGTGTGCCCTGCTCGGCCTGCCTGCCTGCCTTGTGCGGTTTCTGCTCTGTTCCCTTGTCCTCAGGGAAGGAAAAGTAAACAGCAACAGATTTCTGTTGGCGTTTTCGCTCTACATTTTGATTGGGGAACTAAATCATCGTGATTCCCCCCCCCCTTCATAAACATGAAATGTTAAGTACATAACAACTAAATTAATCTGTGCCCATAAATTGGTTAATTATGTTAATTTTGAGTCACAGAATTCAGTCTCATTAGCGTTTCCATTAAGCAGTTTAGGCTTGCGAGCATTTTGAGGGAACCGTTTAAGCTCCAGATTAATCTTCAAAGCAGAAGGATTTAAAATGCACGGGAGGCTTGGGAGATTGGGTGGATGTGGGAGCCAGTGCTGTCAAGGAAGAGGAGTTCCTGCTTCTCGGTCCTTTATCCCACACATTCTTGTCTAAAGTGCCTGCCTGCTGGGCCTGAAATTCCTAGGCATAGCAGGAGGCTCCTGGGAAAGGAGGGGTAGACAAACCCTGGTGGTCAGAGCCTCCCGAGACAGCTCTGGTGTGCACACACTATAGGACAGGTGAAGCTGACTCCCTCACACCATGGGCTGCCCAGGTCAGAGTTCCTGAGGTAGTCCCCCAGACACTGAGGAGACTCCCATTCCTGGTGACCCCGAGAAGGACAGCCTCTAGCAGAGCCTCAGGCTTAGGGACCAGCTCCAGGGGTGCCTTCATTCACATTCACGGGTGCTCAATGTCTTATTTCCGGTGCCCCCTGGCCTTCTTCAGAGGCCAGCTCAGGGCACGAGTTGCCTTTTCCCCTCTCAGTCACACACTCTATTGGGGCTCCTTGCCTGTGGTGCAGATATGTGGGTGTCCTGGGTGGCTCTTGAGCTTGCTGTCTGCCCTGTGCCCTGAGCGTCCAGCTCTTGCTGAATTCCTAAGTCTCTAGAAAATTCCCTTCTGATCCTAGCCCTTGTTCCCCGTGATGGGGACTATGAAAGAGCCAGGGCGGACAGCAGCTCTCCAGACCAGTGTTTCTCAACCTGTGGGTCATGACCCCTCTGGGAGTTGCATATCAGATATTTACACTGCGATTCATAACAGTAGCAATATTGCAGTTATGAAGTCGCAACAAAATAATTTTATGGTTGGGGGGTCACCACCACATGAGGAACTGTGTAAAAGGGGTGCAGTATTAGGAAGGTTGAGAACCAGGGCTTTAGACAATAGTAATGGCTTTTCTAGTCATCTTTGAGACATCAACAGGACCCAATTATGAAAAGGGAGCATGGTTTGCATTATAACTTAGGTTTGGCAAGGGCATCTGATGAGCAGATGACTGCCACTGATTGCAAAGGTAGCTTGTGACTCACAGCTCCCGAGAGGACAGGCCAGCCTCCTGGGGACGCTCCAAGGTTGATCAGGAGTCAGGAGCAAGGGGAAGCAGAAGATCCATTGCAGATTCCACAGGGAAGATGAGGGGAGGCAAGGGGAGCAGGCTGGGACTGGCTACTTCAGATGACGTCAGCGGGAGAGCGAATGTCCCTAGCCATCTGCTAACTGCCACCCCCACCCCCCCTTAGAGCGGAAATACTGGTGGGATTTCGAGGGCTCAGGAAAGGAAGTTGCAGGTAGGGACTGGATTGCTTGGTTTCCACATGAAAGACCTGCTTTTCTATGGGAGTCATTTACTATGTCTAGAAGTTAGCCAAGGCAGAAAAGGGACGTCTCCTCAGGGTTAACAAGACCTCAAGTGTCAATGCGTCAGAAGGTAGAGTTAACCTGAGAACCTGCTTGGAGAGGAGCCTCATCTTGGTGCAGACATGAAGCCCATGTGTGCGTGCACATGGTATACAAGTCAGCCCACGTGTGTGTGCACATGGTATACAAGTCAGCCCGTGGGTGTGTGCACATGATATATAAGTAAACCCATGGGTGTGTGCACATGGTATACAAGTCACCCCGTGGGTGTATGCACATGGTATGCAGTAGTTTGTTGGCCGCGCTGCCTCAGTCTCTGGGAAGAGATGGAACACTGTGTTGCCAGATCAGGAGTAGCATGGGAGACTGGGAGAGACCTGGCTTTCTGATGATCTACTATGCTCTCGTGTACTTCCTGGGACAATGGCACACTATAGAGAGGTATCTTGACAGCTCTTTAGACCTCAGCTGCCAGGGTCCTTGGAAAAAGGCCGTTATTGGCGAAAATTATAAAGGCCACTCCACGTAGTTAAAAGGAAGATTTATTTAGTGGATGACTTACAAATGAAGGAATGGATAGGTCGCGGGGGTCTGGGGAAAGTGTATCGCAATCCAGCGGTGTTCTCTGGAGCTCTGTACAATCAATCTCCACTATCCAGGGTCCAGGCGCAGAGAGCGCGCCCAGAGCGAGCGCTTGCCCATCCAGCTCTCAGGTTTCCAGCACCTCCCCTCGCCCCGCCTCGTAGGCGTGACAGTTGCCAGAGTCTCAATGGGGGTTGGAGCTTCCAGATCCAAGCTGGAATGGCTACCCACTACAGGCCGTCAGGTGGGACAATTTAGAGATTAAAAAGCTCCAAGGAGATCATGAGACTTGGACAGTTTTGAGGATTTGTGGCCATTGAAAATTCTTTTTATTTTATGTGTGTGAGTGTTTTGCCTGATTATACATATGAGCACCATGTGTGTGCCTAGTGCTCATGGAGGCTAGAAGAGGGCATCGCATCCTCTATACTGGAATTACAGGCAGTTGTGGGCCGGCATGTACCTACCGGGACCCTGGACCCAGGCTGTCTGAGAAAGCAGCCAGTGCCGAGCCACCTCTCCAATCCCACCACCTGTGGCCCTTTTAACAACTGTTGAAACTGTCCCTGCATGGCTGCTCGTGGAATAGAATGAACTATGGTTCCCCTGGAAAACAGACGAACAAACCAACATTTCCCTGTGGATTTACTGGAACAAACTCAGGATTAATGGGTTGGATTTGTTGAGGAGAACTATTTGTCACACCCGGGAAGCTACAATCTCATTTTCCTTGCCGCTGTTCATCGCTCTTGCGCTGCCGCTCATCTGCTAAAGGCAAAATACATTACTGTTCAATAAACAGAAGTGGCCCCAGCATGGCAGCCCCCCTGCCTTCCTCCAGACAGCAGCAGGCAGGCAGGCGAGATGGCTGACTTCTCCTACGGGACGCGTGCGTGCGTGCGTGCGTGCGTGCGTGCGTGCGTGCGTGCGTGCGTGCGTGCGTGCGTGCGTGTGTGTGTGTGTGTGTGTGTGTGTGTTTTATGTTCTTTTTCTTCCTTTTCTCGTTGAGCTCCCCCAGAAAGTAGTTTTCAGGGCAAGTGCCACATCCTGTGCTCTTCACAGGGCCGGCTGTGTGTCCATGTGTTTGCCTTACTTACACAAGCCTGTCGTTCCGAAGGTCACGATGGCGTAAATCAGGAACCGGGAGGAAGGATGGATCACTATCAGAAAACTAGCGTTTTCTTTTAAGTTTACTAAGAGACTTCTAAAAATCATTGATTTCGGCCAGGTTCTCCCAGGGCATTTGGACTGTTAGGTTTAGGGGATCTAAAGGGACTGTGCGCATTATGGAAAGGAGGCGAGCGTGCCCGGTGCGCCCCAGGCTGGCCTTCTAGGGGCCTCTGGACTTACCTTGTGGAGACTGACTCCCATTAGCAGTCTCCTTTTCCACCCACACACAAAGTCACCAGGCTCATCGCATCTGTGTACTCCTCCACCTGGAACCCACAGACCTGCCGTCAGAGTGGAGGGGTCAACCGTGTTTATGTGCAGTCATGCGCTCTGACCCCGCCCGCAGGAGAGCATCCCAGCAGCGAGCTAACAACAGGAGTTAATTTGCCGTCTAAATGATCCGTCCAGATGATTTTTGTCTCCAGCCATTTATAGTAAACGGGCTTTTCTTTTTTTCATTAGAGAGATGGTGGCTGGGTTTCTCCCCGCCACCCTCCTTGGCATTTGCAGAGAGCCATTCCTATTTGAAGCTAATGTTGGAACAGCAGGTTTCTACTGAAAATATTTACCTTTTTTTCTGTTGGCAGCTGTCAGTGCTGGGGAAACAGATGCACTGTTAAAACCTCACTACTCCACACTTACTTCTCACATGCCAGTCAGCCCTCCTCACGATGGAGAGCATTGTGAGTGCCGTGGGGACTCACTCTGCCTGTGTGTCTTCATGTATTTTTGGATGTCTCCTGGCCTCCCATTCTTCCCATTTAGAAACAGGCACCTCACCGTCTATAACCAGCACAACAGCCTTAGAATAGCAGGCTCAATTTCAGCACCAGAACCACAGAACTGGCTTTGGCCACCCATGTGACCAGTGAGCTCTCTTGCCCCGGAGAGCCTGCCACTAACTTTAAAGGCATAAGGAACACTTCCGTTTATGCAGCAGCACTGAGAACCAGGACATCCTGGTCTATTTTCCATTGCTATGACAGATAATCTGAGGCTGGCTAACTTGTAAACGGGTTTCTTTAGCTCTCAGTGTTGGGAGCTTGCAGTTGAGTCTGCACGGTGCCCACTCTGGCAGGGTTCCCTTTGGCTGTGCCACAGGGTGGCAGAGGAGCATTTGCCAGAGAAAGAGACACAGAAAGGACATAGAAGCCAGAGAACAACTCAATGGTCATCTTTCTCTCTTGTCACAGCACCCTCGCTTGAGACTAAGCACAGTTCCACGGGACCTCCTTAAATCCCTGCTGGGGGCAGCGTGCTCAGGAAGCTACCCACCTCCCAGCAGGTGCACACCTTCTCTCTGTCACCACGCTGGAGCTCTGGAACCACAGTCAAGGGCTTCAGCCTGCAGCTTCATTAGCCCTCTCAGTGGTAAACACTGTAGAAAATGGGGACTCAGAGAGGCTGAGTCCACGCCCAAGGTCACACAGATCTGAGAGTCTGGCTGTCTCCCCACTGAGCGGCTCTGCCTTTGTCTGCTGCTGCTGCTAACTTCAGCACAGTCATGGCTGAATGAGCTGACTCCCTGGGCCCAGCATCCCTGAAACAGCCATGGAGCTAAGAAGTGTTGGGCATGCTGACCAGAGCCTGGGGATGGATGGTGCCTCATGGCCGTCTCAGTTCTTCTACCTGGAACCCCAAAAGGAGAAAATACAATGATCCAGTTCCTAGTGCACATGTGCCCTGGCTGGGGTGGCTGGTGAAAGGAATTGATGGAAGGAACTTTACAACAGATGCCCACAAGCCCAGGAGAGGCTTGGGCTTCGTTATGACTAACTTCAAAAGGAAATGAGCACTTAGCATTATTTAAATGAAGAACCTGTGTAGAAAGGGGCGTGGCTTAGTTAGCGAATGCTTTCCGCATGCAAGGCCCTGGGTTCGGTCTCTGGAATTAAATATATATATATATATGAGAAACTTTATAATCTATATAATCAGCAAAGATTTAATTCCCAGGATAGGCAAAAGTAAATACCATGCTATTTAGATATACACGCAAGTATAAAAGCATAATGTTTAAAAGACAGGGGAATGAATAACCCAAAATTCTGAGCAATTTCCTTGAAGTAGCAGGGTGAGAAAAGGTGAACATGGGTCGGACCCTCCCCCTTGTGTCTCATCCTGTTGCTTACATTACACAAAAGCTCATAGGATCCATTGCTTCCTTGGGCTTTATAGCTAGCAGGTATGCAGATGTCCTCCTTCAGAGATATCATATGGTATGTCTTTAGAAAATAGGAAGGAAGTGATTAGTTATTGAAATTATGCCCATTTTTACAGTTAGGAACACTGAGGTTCAGTGGAGTCTAGCATATTAAGTGTGCCAGGTGCTTTTTCCTTCATTTGGCTACCATAGAGCAGGTGACTTCCAGCACTGCCTTAGACAGAAAACCAAGACTTATACCAGTGTCCCTATCTGGTCACAGTTGGCAGCCACAGCAGGGCTCCCACCCATGGCACATCCTTGTGTCTGCCGTGAGGGCCTCCCCTCCCAGCAGCAGGTGACATGGTGTCTGAGTCCCTGTGAGGAGCTGGCCCTGGCGTTTCAGGTAGCAGGGTGATAATGAGTGGAAGGAAGTCAGTGGAGGGCCAAAGAGAAGGCAGATGGAGCCAAGCCGAAACCCATCCCTGCTGCTCATTTTGGAGGCCTCCAGGCTTTGATGGACAGGCTCTTTCTGTGACTCCATCCTGATCCTCCATTGTTGCCTGTGCCCACCTCCCTGACTCTTTTCATGGCTCTGGGAACCACTCTTGGACTTCTGAGATCCTCAACACCTGAGCCCCTCTATTATTATTATTATTTTCAGTAACTCTCTCTGACACCGATTTTGAGTAGAATTCCCACACTTTCAGAGCAGGTGTTTCCAGTTAAACCTGGTGTCCCACGTAAGAATAAGGCCAGGCTACTGTACCCCAGAGCAGCCCTCCTGCCCCTACTGCATTGATAACTACACTGTACAGCCTCCCAGGGATCTGCCACAACCATGTCTGCATTGACCTTTTTGCTTATGACTTGGGAACTTCAGGACAGAAGTTCAGAGAAAACCTTAGAGGAACCTGACCTTTAAAAACTGGTTAAAGAGAAGGATTATTAAATCTTCCAGTTCCTCACAGGGAAGAAAGTCTTACCTTGGTAAATAATAAAGTATATCTAGCTATTTGTAACCTGTATGCGACTAAACAAGAAGATATAAGGCAAGAAAAAAATTGGAGGCATATATTAAGGTTCTGGGCTCAGCAGCTAGTCATCAGAAGCAGGGTGACATGAGGATGACCATGAGTACAGAGAAGTAGGGCCATGGGGTTTAATTCACATGAGGTATTTGTCCCTGGGACCTCTGCTTCTTGTGGCTATTCCTGCTTGAGTTGGGAACCATCTCTGACCTCAGGGTGAAGACCCTTTGGTGTCCACAGAGACCAAGTCCAGAACCCACAGATACCGAAGTGCTTGGTCTAAAGTCCCTTATATGATGAAATGGTGTAGCATCTGCATAGAGCCTGTACACATCCTCCTATATGCGTGAAATCATCTCCAGATAATGCATAATATATAATACAGTATTAATACTATGTATACTTGTTTATTGTTTAGAAAATAGCGACAAGAAAAAAAGTCTATCCCAGTACAATACAGAAAACAGTTGGGCTTTATGGGGGCTGGGGGTGCTCCCAAGTATTTTTCAGCTGTGTTTTGGGTTGAGTCTGTGGGTGCAGAACTCCATGGACACAGAGAGGTGACTCATTTCTCTCTCTGTCTATGAACGAATGTCTGTTATCAGAATTTCAGTTCTTGAAGATCCCTATTAAGGTCGAGTACAGGAGAGGTACAGAGTCCCTCCATGATGACATCAGTCCCAGAGGAAGGGCTGCCTAGGCCTCATGTGTATAGGGCCAGAGTGCGTGCTTTGAAATATCCTTAATCACACAGGGGATGCTTCACATAAGTTCAGTTTTTTAAAAAGGAAAAGGTTTGGGATGAAAGTGTATATTTCAGATAAAGAAAAATATTAGAAGAAAATGACCAAATGGTTATTTCTGTGTTTATTAAGCTTCCATCAAAGAGTATAAGGTGTGCTTTTTTTTATTGTGTCTTGAGTATTTTTAAGATGTGGGATGTTTCCATGAAAGGCATGGCCATCACTCACACAGAGCCAGGTCCAGGAAGCTCTGGAGAATCTCAGGGAGCTGTTACTGGTGGTTGGGGTCTGGGCCAGGTGTTCCTTGGCTTCTCATTGAAGGATGAATGAAAGCCCACACAGATGGCTTTAGTACAGACTAGAAAGGAATGTTGTATCAAGACTGACAGGGGGGCACATGAGTGCCGGTACCCTGATTATCATTTGGGACTGCCTTTTATGGGGTTCAAGAGAAGGAAGAGTTGATTACTAAGGGGTGTGATGAGTGGTTCTCTATTTGGATTGTCAGCCTTAGTTTACCCAGGTCTTTGCTCTCTGTGCATTAAACATACGCACTCTTGATTATGCATAGATATAAGATGGTAAATAGAAAATTCTCCCTAAAGTTCACTTACAGAAATAGTTTTGTCTGACTGCACATGTGCCCCACATCAGTTCAGACTAGATGGGCCTTTCTACCCTCAGACCAGAATGTACTGGGACTAGTTTGAATAGAAACTGTCCAAGTTTGATGGTCATTAAAATACCATAACCAAAAGCATCGTAGGGGAGGAAAGGTTTTATTTCTCAGGTATACACATCACTGAGGGAAGTCATGGAAAGAACTCAGGCAGGGCACGAACCTGGAGGCAGGAACTTATGCAGAGACCATGGAGGAATGCTACTCACTGGCTTGCTCATCAATGACAACCATTGTTTGCTGAACCTGCTTTTTTTTTTTATACACCCCAGGATCACCTGCCTAGGGGTGGCATCTCTAGCAATGGGCTGGGTCCTCCCACATCAATTATCAATCAAGAAAATGCCCCCACGGGCTTGTCCATAAGTCAGTCTGGTGGGGGGCATGTTCTCATTTGAGGTTTCGTCTTCCAAAATGACGATAGCTTGTATCAAAATGACATAAAATTGTCGAGCAAAAGAACCTTCTTGGGGAGCCTAGTGGCTTGATGTCCTGGGATAAGCTTCCCGAGGTTCCCAGGCCTTGCAGGCTTCCTGGTCCCGGGGTCCTTCACTGGTCCCTAGCCCTTCACTGTACGCTCAGATTCCCCAGCGCTGACAGTGAGCCTCCCCTATGCTTTCAGGCATCCGGATGCTGGACGGCGATGTGACCGACGTGGTTGAGGCCAAGTCCCTGGGCATCAGACCCAACTACATTGACATTTACAGCGCCAGTTGGGGACCAGACGACGACGGGAAGACGGTGGATGGGCCCGGCCGTCTGGCTAAGCAGGCTTTCGAGTACGGCATTAAAAAGGTGTGAGTAACCCAGGACGACATACAGGGGAGCACCCAGGGTGGGGGTGACTGCACGTTTTCAACATTTAAATATTGGAGTGACATCAGCCGTGGCCCGAAACAAGACTGGCAGGAAAGCCAGGCAGTGTCAGAATGATGGAGACATCTCATAAGGGCTCTGGGCAGTGGAGTATACCAGCTCAGGTGGAATGTGTGTCCTAGCTGGTCCAGGGAGAGTCAGCCTAGCACTCACCATCCATGACTAACCCATTGGAGTCCTGTGTAGGTGGTGGGAGGCAGCTCAATCTGATCTCCCTGCCTACTCTTTGAACTATGCAGGTGGAATTCTGAGTGAATCTTTCTTTCTATCGTGGGGTGTGGCTAATCCAAAGCCTCATTGCAGCGGAGAGCTGTCGCCTAGACACCCCCACCCTTACCACCCTTACCACACAGCCCAACACAGTTCCAGTTCCAGAGGCAAACCACAGGGAACATCCAAGAGACTGACTACCTCCTGAGGGTGGTAGGCTCGTCCCAGGAGGCCTCCCCTCCAGCCTCCCTGAGTCACCCATTGTCAGTGTGGAGGGCTGGTGGGACAGGGGACTCAGGAGAGATGAGTTCGGGAAGAGGTAGCAGGAGATGAACCAGTTTTTACA
Source organism: Peromyscus leucopus (assembly GCF_004664715.2). Lineage (NCBI taxonomy): Eukaryota > Metazoa > Chordata > Mammalia > Rodentia > Cricetidae > Peromyscus > Peromyscus leucopus. Next base: position 147,339,645 of record NC_051063.1, on the reverse strand, counting down.
AGCCAGATGGCAAGACAGATTTCCAGGTGGGGACAGTTTCTTGGAGTAGTCAGATGGAGTTATGGTCAGCATCCAGGAGGCCCTGGGTGGCCCGATAAACCCAGCCCACAGCATAGGTGAGGCTAATGCATGCTGGCAGGGGTGCGATGTGGGGAGGGGTCTGTCAGGAAGCCCAAGAAAGGGTACAAGGATTGAGCCTGTATATTGTAACCCATACTCAGCAATTCAGATGCAGTTAATAGTTAATAAATACACCTAAAAGAGCCAGGCATGGTGGCGCATGCCTTGAATCCCAGCACTTGGGAGGTAGAGACAAATGGATCTCTGTGAATTTGAGGCCAGCCTGGTCTACAGAGCAAGATCCAGGACAGCCAGGCCTGTTTCACAGAGAAACCTTGTCTCAAAACAAAACAAAACAAACAAAATCACCCAAAACATTCAAAAGTTACACTGCAAACAGCTTTTCTGTCTCTCTCTGTCTACCCCTTCCCCTGCAGTCTTGCCCCAGAGAGTCTGAGAGCCTCTCTCTCTCTCTCTCTCTCTCTCTCTCTCTCTCTCTCTCTCTCTGTGTGTGTGTGTGTGTGTATGTGCCAGAGGTCAACATCAGGTTTCTTCTTCAAGTATTCTTCACTTTATTTTTTGTTTAAAGTTTTTATTTTTATTTTATGTGTTTGAGTGTTTTGTCTGTAAGTCTATATGCACCATGTGTGTGCCTAGTGCCCAGAGGCCAGAAGGCATTGGATCCCGTGGATCTGGAGTTATAGTTGTAAGCCTCAGTGTGGGTGCTGGGAACTGAATTTGGGTCACTTGAAGAGCAGAAAGTGCTCTTAGCTGCTGAGCCATCTCTTCAGCCCCTATTTATTTATCTTTGAGTCAGGGTCTTACCATGTCACCCCTGGTTGGCTGGGATCTCATTATGTTGACCAGGTTGCCCTCAAACTCACAGAGATCTAGTATGCCTCCCAAGTGCTGGGATTAAAGACATATGCCACACCTTATTTTTTGAGATACAGTTTTTCAGTGGGCTCACTGAACTTGGGGCTTGCTGACTGGCTAGTCTGGCCGGCCAGCAAACCTGTCTCTGTCTCCCAGCATTGGGATCATATGGGCCATTCACCAGCTTTTTCTTTCTTCTCTCTTTGTTTTATAAGTGGTTTCTGACACCCAAACTTGGGTCCTCTTGCTTGAGTGGCAAGTATTTTACTGACTGGAGCCATTTTTCCAGCCCCAGTCTTCTTTATTTACTTATTCATTCGTCTGTTTGTTTGTTTGTTCGAGACAGGGTTTCTCTGTGTAGCCCTGGCTGTCCTGGAACTCGCTCTGTAGACCAGGCTGGCCTTGAACTCAGAGATCCGTTCACCTCTGCCTTCTGAGTGCTGGAATTAAAGGCATGCGCCACCACCACCACCTAGGTTCCCAGTCTTGTTAAAACTCTGTTCAGGGCTCTGTTTTTCTGATTGCCACTTGATTTCTTTCTTGGGTGTATTGAGTTGGTCGCTGTGTTATCTCTTCTATGGCAACTGAAGTTTCACTGGAGGACATCTCCCCTTGCCACCTCCGACCATGCTGGATCCCTGGAGCGCCCTCATTTCTCTGCACTTCTCAGTTAAGGGGTGTACTCTGTCCTCAGTTAAGGGGTCTACTCTGTCTTCACCTCCTGCCGGACACCCCTAGTCTGCACACCCCCACAGTACAGGGACACCACCCAGGGCCACAGTGCCTGTGAAACCAGCCACCAGAAACAGGGAGGTGTCCAACTGTCCGAGGAAGAAAAGTAAAAGAAGATGCAGAGGACAGACAGACAGACAGACAGCATACCACCTGTGCTCAGACTTAGAACACCGGCGGTTTCACTCCATCGTCACTCCAGCGGGCCACAGAGGCAGCTTCCATGATTCTGCTGAGCACCTGAGCCCAGCCATGTGCTGGGCCGTGTGCTGGGCCGTGTGCTGGGCCACGTGCTGGGCTGGGGGAGTGCTGGCAGACTCAGGCATGACCAAGTAAGCCGCCGCCCTGCCAGGGATTGCTGAATAAATAAATCACTTGTTTCCATGACTCAATTCCCCTCCCACCGTTAGATCACACAGATCTCAGACTCGCTGACAAGGGAAACATCCTAAAAATTAAGCTGAGCTGCAGCTTCGGGGGAGGCTGCCTTAAGTTGGAGGTTGCGCTTTCTGCACAAAAGGGCATCGATTGGAATGGTGTTAATGCCGAACATCTGGCATTTCTACGAGACGCTTTCTAAAGATGTGGCTCAGGGCTCTGCCTCCAGGAGAGGGGATGCCGGTTTTCAAGGGGTCACTGGCAGTGTGTTTAGGTTTGTGTACGAAGCTTACGCAAGCTGGAGCTACGAAGGAGAAGGGAATGTTGCATTCTGAACCCTGAGCAGCAGCTGCTCCGTCAGGTTGTCGGGGTAACCGGATGTGTCGAGGGAACTTCAAAGCCTCCCTCTCCCCCCCAATTCTTGTCAGGTTTTAAATTACAGAGACCATCTACATTTTAGTCATTCTGAAGTAAAGTATCTTATACAGGCCCCTTGAATCACAGATGTCTAGAGATGCCAGGGAGAAGGCTCCCAGAAATGTGATAACCTCCAACCAAAGCACGTGGCCCCATCTGTTACTCCTCCAGGCCACCCTGTTTGTGACCTATTATCTTTTTCCGTAAAATGTGGCTTCATCTTCAGTAGACGATGTGGTGGGGTGGCAGGAGAATTTAGAAGCCATTATTGGGCACAGGGAGCTACTTAATGCCAGTCCTTAGGAAGCCACACTCCTCACCTGAGTATTCACTCAGTAAGGGGATTAAACACCATAATAAAGAACAGCTGGCCTTGTCCAGATGACCGGGGTTCACCACCCCTCAGGAGGGTGCTCCTGACAGCCTTCCCTGTCCTGACAGCCTTCCCAAACCAGTGCAGTTTGGAGTTCAAGTTGTGGCTTTTGTAAACAGAAATGCTAGTTCATGGCTGGAGTTGGAACATCCCCTCCAGCTCCTGTGCAGATACGAGACATGGAAAGTGACCCTAAAACCTCCAGGGATAGCCAAGGCCTCTCTTCACTGCCCAAACCTAGCTGTGCCCCCTGCCTCCCTCTGAGCTCTGTCCCTCTAGAAAGCCACGGTAGGACAAGGAAGAGGCCATGGATACTGCGGTACTGATGGGAAGTTACATGGCCAGTCAGTGAACGCCCTGTGTCAGGTGGAAGGGATGGGATCAGCAAGGTATGGGCTGAGAAGTCTTAGGTATACAGAATCTCAAGGCCCTCAGCATGGTGCCGCAGGGAGGTGGCGGAAACAGGAAGAGGTGGGGTCTAGTGGGAGAATGGCTGACTATTGCCAGCACACCTTGAAGGGGATTGTGGGACCTAGCTCTCCCACCCCCATCCCCACCGTGTGGCAAACCGACTTCCTCTGCCATGAGTCTCTACTGTGACATTGTCACCAAATGCTAAAACAATGGCTGCTGCCAGTCATGAGTTGAAACCTACATAACCGTGAGCCGAATAAACTGTTTCTTTCTTCGTAACTTGACTTACCTCACGTATTTGTTACAGTGCTGGGCAGCTAACGGACAGGCCACCCAGACCTGCTGGCCCCGAAGTCGTTTGTAACAGAATTCCCTTGTGATTCAATGTGCACACATTCAAGAGTGGGAAGCACTATTTTAAGTTGTTCCCTACGCTTCCAGAATAATAAGATTGTCAAACTTTACAAAATGAGAACATTTTATAAACAGTTTTGCCCTGGGTATGGAGTTGAGATTGACAATATCCTGGGAACGATGCTTGTGTGGAATAGATAGGCTCTGATGCGCTAAATGCCTTTCTATTTGGATGTTAGTCGCTTTAAACTGGCTTCTGATTAATCTTTTCCAACAGGTAATTACAGTCTTGCTTTGCTTAATGATGAGGACATCCTCTGAGAAAGCCATCATTAGGCGATTTCATCATGATGCGAACCTCATGATGGAGAACTTACACAAACTTCCACGGCACAGAAGCCTTCCACACACCTAGCTTCTCCGCATCTGTGTGAGCCATTGTTGATGGAAGCGTCCTGACACAGGGCATGACCCAGTTCACACAGACACACCCGTTCCCATCTTTCGTGCCTTTCTTTTAGAAGTTAACCTCTTCCTTCCAAGTTTTTTTAGATTTATTTTTGTGTGTGTGTGTGTATTGATGTTTTTTCCACACGCATGGATATACACCATGTGCATGTCTGGTGCCTGCAGAGGTCAGAAGAGGGCATCAGATCCCCTGGAACTGGAGTTATGGATGATTGTGGGCCACCAGGTGGGTGCTGGGAATAGAACCCAGGCCCTCTGCAAGAGCAACAAGTGCTTTAAGCTGCTGAGCCATCTCTCCAACCCCAGAAATTACCCTTTGTTGCTAAGTATAGGTAACCCTTATGTTAAAGCCTTGGGCATTCAGAAAAGCCATTCTTGGAGAAAGCAGAGTAATTGAGCCATCCGGACACAGCAGGGCTAGGGAGCACCAGGAACCTCCCTGTGGGTTTTGGTGGGAGCCACAGCCTAGAACTGAAGTCTCTCTAGCCTGCAAAATAGAGTGTCACAGGGCTTCTAGAGCAGGGAGTCCACTCCCCAGGGAAAGACCTGAACTCTGAGGAGGGATACATGCATCAGGCCATAGAAGCTGCTCGATCAGATTTGGGCTCAATCCCCTCCCTAAGTTTGAAAGGGAGGGTTCTCAGTTGTTAAGAACCTGGGAGGGCAGGGCAGTGGTGGTGCATACCTTTAATCTCTGTGAGTTCGAGGCCAGCCTGGTCTACAGAGCGAGATTCAGGACAGGAAACAAAACTACACAGAGAAACCCTGTCTCAAAAAACCAAAAAGAGAAGAAGAAGGAGAAGAAGAAGGAGGAGGAGGAGGAGGAGGAGAACCTAAGAGGTCCAATTCATGGTGTGCTCCATCAGTGGGCCCAGCTGTTGAGACTGATTCAGCCGAGTCTCCCATGAGCTAGTCATTAACTAGTGTTTGTGGCTGGGGTGACACGAACTTGGGTCAGGAACTATTGATCCCAGAGCTGCAGGAACCTGCCTGACCCGCCACTGTCACGTGCTTTCTCTTTCGTGTTCCCAATGACGAAGTGAAGTCAGCAGCCTGGCTTGGTGCTGACATCTGACTCGACTGCTTTAATATGTATCCATTTGTCCATGGCAGCTACCTCAGGGAACTCTGGTGGGACATCTGTAGGTGTCTAGCAGTGCTCTGGACCATGACCATGCTTACCTAACAGTCTCATGCAGAAGTCACAATCTCACCCCTCACCCCTCTTTGAAAAATTAGCTGGACCTCTGAGAAGCCTATCCCTGCAACTGTATTTTCAGGAAAATTCCTGCTCTTCCCTCTTGAAATCAGCTCCTTAGACCCATAAAACTTATAAACAGTTCCAAATTCTGCCGTTGTCTGTCCTAATCTTGGTCTTATGTGAGTCCCCTTGGCCCTTGGCTACTGCAATTGAAATTAGAAACTTTGAACTGGAGCAGCTTGCATTGGGGTCTGGAGTTTCCTGTGAAGGACAGAGGTGTCTTTGGGCCCTTCTCTGACAGGATCTTGAGCATCTGTGGTCTCAATGCTGTTACCACAGGCGAAATGGCTCCACTGAACCAAACGGAACCCTGAGGCAGGCCCTCCATGGTTTCAGTGTGCCATCACAGCCCTGTGCAGGGACATGCTGAAGGTGGGTTTGCAAACTGGTGTAGGCCGCTCCCCATGGGGTCCCACCCCAGTTCCTGACATCCTGTTCTTCTCGATTCCACGTAGGGCCGTCAAGGTCTGGGCTCCATTTTTGTCTGGGCCTCCGGGAACGGAGGGAGAGAAGGGGACCACTGCTCCTGTGATGGCTACACCAACAGCATCTATACCATCTCCGTGAGCAGCACCACTGAGAACGGCCACAAACCCTGGTACCTGGAGGAATGCGCCTCCACCTTGGCTACCACCTACAGCAGCGGGGCCTTCTATGAGCGGAAGATTGTAAGTTCTCTTCTGAGGTTGAAGGGCCTCCTTCTCCCAAGGGCGAGTTTGGCCAGCACCAGATTTTGTTGGATTTCAGGTCCCAGCCTCATCCCTCTGTGAACGAGCTGAGCCTAAGGTCAACCCCAGTGCTTTGGCAGCCAGCCTCGGACTTTACAATTTTATAAGATGCTTTACTCATCTGTGCCCAGAAATGCCAGTGAAACCCTCTCTGACTTTAGAGACCTAAAAATGTCATTTAAGAATGGGGTTCATCCTTGTTATATCTCCTTTTAGCTCTCTGGAATTCTGTGGTCACATCCCAGAGTCCTGTTGCCCAGTTCTGTTCTGATGCATAAAATAGAAAGTCTTGGTTTTATGCTGAGACACTCTGGAAACCCGAGCATTCTAGGCTTCTCTTCTGCCAAGGGACGTGCCCTAGACACTTGGAAGTAAAGCCACAGCTTCTGCCAGCTCTGCCTGCTGCAGTGAACAGAGGTGCTGTTTTTCTTTTATTCTCCTTTGTGGTGCTTAAACCCACTGTACGCAGGGACGCCACCACTGAGCCAGCCACATTCCCAGCCCGATTTATCTTTCAAATGGTAACTGTTTAAGTATATGGCTGGGATCTATGCTTCTTCCTTCTGTACATACTTTCCTATATTAAAAAGAGAGAAAGCGGGGGGGGGGGGGAGTTTCCAGTCTAAATGAATGCAGAATTCAAATGCAGAGTCATTAAGTTGGTGTGTAGACATTTTACAAATGGCCGGACATGGTTCGAGTTTAACGCTTACCAGTATCCTTTCATTCCTCCCGCTGCTTAGACGCATCTTTAGACATTATTTTCAATTTTATTTTTACATTCCCCCCAGCACATAGGCTTCCCGGTCTCTACTTGCTGTGCACCTATGGAAGGTCAGCCGCCATCATCCTGTTGCAGGCCTGGCGGTGGCCCAGGATGGGTCACAGAGGTGTTCCATCTTACCTTCCTGTCCTGCAGGATCACCCAGCCCTGGGATGGGCAGCTGAGACTCTGCACCATGTCCTGTTCATTTCCGCTTCCTCCCCATTTGAGCATGGAGTCGTGGGAGCTTTATTAAACAGATGCCTCGCCTGAACCCCTGCCACGGCCTACATGGGTACCAGCTGAGGCTGGCATTACTGGATACATTGTACTAGGGCTGCATCCTCAGTGATGGTACTCCGCCCTGGAAATAAGACTTGTGACTTTATTTACTTCCTTATCATGCATGAATGTGCACACATCTAGCTACAAAACACTTTAATTCCCTTTTCGACCCCCCGACCCCCCTACATCCAGCCTTTTTCTGAAATGGTCCTATGTAGTCCAGACTGGATTTGAACTGACTATAATATAGAGGTTATCCTTGAACCCCTGTTCTTCCCGCCTTCACTTCACAAATGCAGAGGTGATAGGCATGTAACATTGCTCTTGAATTCCTTCTTTTAAAATAATTTCCTCTCCTCTGAGCAATATTTATAGATAAGGGAGATATGGTTGGGAGCGGGGGAGATAAAATTGTGTGTCAGAGCTGCTGTCCTGGAACTCTGTTGTGAGCGCGATGGGCGTCTCTGTCCCATAACTGGAGCCTGGTTTTTGCTTGAGGCCCCATAGATGTCCTGCAAGGGGCTGAGCAAGCCCTCAAGACAGTGTCTCCCAGGCTTGTGTTCAGGTGAGCACTACTGTCAGTCAAAAGGCTGCTGCGTGCTTCCTCCCTGCAGCATCCCCCCTGGAGTGAGGGATTCCTCAGGAAGGGATGCAGTTCTTGATCTGAGAACTAAAACCTTTACTTCTCACCTCATGGACTAAAGATGAGGGTCAGTTCATCCAACATAAGCAGCATTCCAAGGGGGACCCTCAGGCGTGGCAGGGCTCTGGCCACCTTGGCTCTGCTCCCTCTCAGGGTAGTCTCTGTTCCTTCCCGAAATCCTCTGCTCTGCAGCTGGAGAGCCAGTCCTGGGCCTTGCTTGCTCACAGTTGCTGGGCTTCCCACTCAAAGGCTGTTTACCAAGTGGGACCAGGAGTAGGTGCCCCGCTGTGACCTGTGTGGGGACAGGCAGAAGGGCCTGGAACACAGAAGGTCTCCCTGGGCTGGCCCTTCACACTTGCCATGAGGTGCTTCAGTCCTTCTGAGTGTGCAGCGAGGAGGAAGCTGGTTTCTGGTAAAAATGCCTGGCAGATGAATGTATGGCCCAGGCTAGATACCCGTCCCGTTAGGGGGTTGTGTGCCCAGCTGCAACATGATCAGAGGGCACGCTCTGTGTGGAAGGACCCAGTTGTTACTGCTGGAGAAATTCATCCTCAAGGCTTCCACAAGTTGGCTGCATGAGCTTCCCAGCAGGTGGGTGGGTGAGCTAGTGTCCGGCTGCTGCCCTGACAAGTCATCCTAAACTCAGCCTCCTAAGGCAGCACAGAATGACATCTCCCCACCTTGCAGCTCAGAAGCCCGGCAGCGGCCTCTCTGGCTCTCAGCTCCAGATGCGCAGGCTGAAGTCAACATGTCAGAAGGGCTCTCTGGCGTTCTGGCATCTCTGGGGGGAGGCCCTTGTTTATGTGGACTAGACATGTTTCAGCTCCCTGTCAGTGCAGGGCTGTCCCCATTCCCTTGTGGGCTGTTAAATGACGGGCATTCTTATTTTTAGAGCCCTCTTTCCCCACATCCTTGGTCTGGGTCTCTCCAGCTCCCTCTTCCAAGCCTGCCTTGATGACTGGAGTCTGCTCATGCCTCACCTCCCCAACAGGTTTTTCTGCTTTCTCCTTCCACCTCTAAAGCCTTCTGATTCTATCAGGCCCAGCTGGAAAATCCAAGAGACTCTCTGACGTGAGGTTAGCAGCCTTGATCCCATCTGCAGAGGGCATAGAATTAAAACCAGGAGCCCAAGTCACAGGGGCCAGGCTCCCACCCGGCACAACCAAACTCACCTGTTGATCCCCCCACCCCTGCCCTCTGCGACCTCCCAGGGAAAGTGCAAGTCAGGTTGAGCAGTTGTGAGGTTCTGAGTCCGTGTCCCACCTTCCTGGAGCCATCCCCTCAGGTGAAGACAGGCAGAGCCCTAGCTGGCAGAGCCAGCCTCACCTTCCTCACAAGACCAGCAGCCTTGTTGTCCTGTTCAGCAAGCCTTGTGATGGCAAGGTACTTCCGGTGCCTCTAGGAGGGATGTCCGCCATCCCAATCCTTACCTTACAACTCAAGGTAGAAGCATCATCTGGACTCCTGAGCACTTTCATGAACAGTTTTCTGCTCCCCTGAAGTCCTGAGTCACTGAGTAACTCTGCAGGTGGGATCCAGTTTCACTCATATTAGTGGCAGGAGAATGGTCCCCTGCAGGAAGAAGGGTCGGCAGAGGGTCCACTTCATCTTGCCTTACCCTTTGTCTGCACAGACTTCTGTGGTCTTCGGGAACCAGCTGAGCTGATCCCTTATGAAAGCATGCCCAGTGCCTCTTCCAGATGCTGGTCTTCGCTGCTCTCTACCTCTCTGTTCTCACCCTGGGATTAGCCTGATCTGTAGTGCCTCTACAGTTTCGCACCCGAGCACAAAGCCGGAAGAGCCAGACAGTATGCCTTTGCTGCCCCTGGCACCCAAGGCCACCCTCTCCAGTTGGCAGGCTGCAGAGGGTCTCAGTTCTCTCCCCTGACCTGCTTCCCATGCCTCCCGTTCATGCAGGTCACCACGGATCTGCGCCAGCGCTGTACCGATGGTCACACTGGGACCTCAGTCTCGGCCCCCATGGTGGCCGGCATCATTGCCTTGGCCCTGGAAGCGAAGTAAGTGTCAACCTTCCTTCTTTTCCTTTGACAAGGTGGGGCCACACCTACCGTGAGAACTAGCGTTCCGCGGCAGTGAAGGCGGCCGTGGCGGCGGCCGTGGCAGGTGGGAGCCAAGGGCCACCACAAAGTCACAGCGCGCAACAAAGCTCACCTCACGTGGGAGGTTTATTGAGGGGGGACGCAGAGGTGGGCTCTGAGGGAGAGGAGAAGGAAAGGGGGCGTGGGGACGGGAAGGGCTTGCCTTCTATCAGGGGACACAGCGCATGCGCATAGGGAGGGTGCTCTGCACGGTGGCTGCAGTAGCTACAGTGCTAACCTAACATCCCAAGGACCGTAAATGACGGGCTCAGCCGCGTGTTCCCAGTTTCATTGCCACGTACCCGTTGCTGTCGCATCATCGGGGACTGAAGTTTTGTTCCCGTTAAATATGAACTCTCTGTCTTGACCTGCCCGGGCTGCCATAAAAGGTTGCTCATACAATAGAAATGTGTGACCTCAAAGTCCCTGCCTGGGTTGAGGCAGCAGCAGGCCTGGCGTCTCCTTAGCTTGCAATTGGCCACCTCCAGGTGGCTCGTGCTGGTAACCTCACTTACCTGAATTATCTTTCGGTAAGCCCTATTTTGAAATACAGTCACATTTTGAGAATCAGGGCTTAGTAATTTTTTTTTTTTTTTAAATTGGACACCGGACGACCTGGGAATTGAACCCGGTTCCTGTGGAACATCAGTCAGTGCTCTTAACCATGGAGCCATCTCTCTCCTCTAGGGCTTAGGACTTTATTTAACACATGCCATGGTCCAGTTCGTAACACCCCCTCGCCTTCAGCCACTGACAACCACCATTCTGCTTCCTGTCTATGAACCTGGTGTCTCTAAGTTCCTCATGTAACAGAACCATACAGTTCACACTAAGCATCCCCAATCCCAAAACCCCTGACCCAAAATGTTCCAAAATCTGAAAGGTTTTAGGTGCTAATATCATGCTCAGAAAGTTTCGGGTCTGGAGGAGTTGTGGATTTTGGATTTTCAGATTAAAGACTCAAGAAGTCTATGAAGATAGTCTGAAAATTCAAACTCTGTGATACCTTTTTGTATTTTGGATACGGATGCCCTGCCTGTTCTGCCCTTTGTGTTTGGTGTATTTCATTTGGCCTGCTGTCATGGCTGTCCATCTGTGTTGTAGTCCATGTCAGAGTTTCCTCCCTTTTTAGACCATTCTCAGAGTGGTTCTTTCTCTTTGTAAAGCCTCCTGCCTCTTCTCCTTTGTAGGACCCCAGGAGCTCCATGGGCCAGAGCTCTGCATTCATAACCATGCACCCAAACTGTGCTCTAGGCTGTCACAGCTTCTCTCGGTACTGACAGCGACAAAATACTGCATTGCCTGTCTACGTCCAAAAAAACCTAGAGTTATAAAATGTGAATGGGTCAGAGCGAAAAGGGTTAAGTGCATGGATGAGCCACTTCCTCATTAATATGAGAAGAGGTTCATTTTTGGCTCACAGTTTGAAGAGATACCGTCTGTCATGATGGAGAAGGCATGGAGACTTGGGCTCTGTCTGTGGTGAAAACAGCCCATGGCTTGTTAGGTCTTGGCTGTGATGGTTCCAAAGAAAATGGCTGCCAAAGGGAGTGGCACTATTAGGAGATGTGGCTTTGTTGGAGTAGGTGTGTCCTTGTTGGAGGAAGTGTGTCACTAGGGGGGGTAGGCTTTGAAGTTTCCTTTGCTCAAGCTACTCCCAGTGAGACAGACCACTTCCTGTTGCCTGCAAGCCAAGACATAGGGCACTCTCCAGCACCAAGTGTGCCTGCAGGCCACCATGTCCCGCCATGATGATAACGGACCGAACCTCTGAAACTGTAAGTGAACCACCACAATTCAATGTTTTCCTTTATAAGAGTTGCTGTGGTCATGGTATCTCTTCACAGCAATAGAAACCCCAACTAAGACACCCTTAGCAGATCAAGGAACACTTTTAGACCAGGCCTCCTAAGTTACAACCTTTATGGTCCACTCTCACAACCTCCAGTGACCCCTTTCTTGCTAATAGACTCACCCTATGAGAGGTTCCACAACCTTCCCCCCAAAATCAATGCCATCAGCCAGAGACCATGTATTCAAACTAGGAAGCCCATGGGGGACGTTCCCCATCCAAGCAAAAACACTTGGTGTGCAATTGTGGAGTCAGAAACAGTTTAGATGTCAGCTGTCACAGAACAGCCCAACATTTGCAGTAATTCTTTGTTCTAGATGAGTTTTTAAATGATTCAGAGAGAATATTTGAGATGTGTAAATCCTTGAAATTATGCATGCTGGCATGCTGATTTCCATAGAGCTAAAGACCAAAACACTCAAATGCTACCAATTTAACAAAAACAGCTAAATATTTTCAATTTCCAGTCCCCCCCCCAAAAAAAAAAAATGTTAGCTTCTGTGTCCCAGGGCTCTGCAATAATTAGTTACTTGTGTGGAAAAGTTGCATTCTCGTACTTAGCAATTCATCACTCTCTATTTTCCTCTATTCCTTATTGGAAACATGCAAGGAATTTTGTTAGTCAGACCTAAATAGAAAACACACCCTGCATCATGACCAATTAATTGTCCCAGTAAGCTTGCCTGTGGACCTGTGGGAACTAAGGACAGACTGGAGGTTTGCAGGTGCAGTTCAGGCAGACCTCACTTAAGGGAGAGTTTACGTAGACCTTTCTGGGGTTAGGATTGGTTCGGGAGGGACCACATGGTGTCTAGGGATTCAGGCTGAGTTTAGCATTCTTGGAGACTACAATGTCCAGCAGGCCCAGGCAGCAGGGCCTCAGCATGGCCGCCTTCCATCGCTCAATGTCACAGATGAAAGGTCCTTGAGCAGTGGTTCTCAACATGTGGGTCATGACCCCCACAGGGGTCACATGTCAGATATTTAAATTATGATTCATAACAGTAGCAAAATTACAGTTAGGAAGCAGCAGCAAAATAATTTTATGGCTGGAAGTCACCACAGCATGAGGGACTGCATTAAAGGTTTGCAGCCTTAGCAAGGTTGAGAGCCACTGTCCTCGAGGAAGACACTCCATGTGGGGCTGGAAGGACCCGTGGACAGCAAGTGGAGCACGCAGACAGCCTAAGAATTCCCCCTAGTTTTGTGCAGACTCTGGATGCACCGTCCACCTCTTTTCTCCTTGAAAAACATTTGGGGACTACAGCTATAGTTCAGAGGTAAAGTGCCTGCCTAGAATGAGTGAGGCCCCAAGTTCAATCCCTGCACAAGGAAGGAGGGTGGAGATACTACTTTATCAGACACCCCTTAGAGGCATTTCCTCCTGATGAGATGGTTCTTAGCATCTTCTTCCTGGCAGTGGCCTGAGTGACCTGTGGAAATGGTTTGCAATTCATGTGACCCAGAAGACCCCAAAGAATCATACAAATGGAGGCATTCACCTAAGAAAAACAAAGTGCCCAGGCTTTTAAGGATAGCCATCTTTAAAAAGCCCCCGCGTATTTGAAAGATGTCACTTCACAGAAGCAATGTGTGTCCCCATGCTGTTGATAGTGGAGTTGGAAGGCATGACTGGACTAGCCAGTGAGACTGGTCACAAGATTGGTGGCCCCAAGAAGCATGCTCAGGTTTTGCCGCACATGGATAACAGTGCATGCAACAGTACTGAACTTAGAGCTTCAGATGCAGACTCTGCAGGTGAGCAAAGTGCCCACAATGCTCTGCAGACTGCACTCACAGAGCTTAGGGTCACATCAGCCCCGCCTTGGGCTTCCCTGCCCCATGGAGACGATTCTCACTATAAAGGAAACAGTGCCTAAGCTGACAGAGGAGGATATGTAGGAGGAAGATATCCCCGAAGAAATAAAAACTCATGACATGGAAAGAAATTCAGCATAAAATAAATGCAAATAAAGAGAATAATGGTTTTTATATTCTTCCTTTCTGGACATAGTCTGTTCCTAAATCTGAGGCTCATGCTTGGGACCTTGGTGCTAAGTTTCCGGGGAGACTGGCTTCAGCATCCTTATATCAACCTCACTGACATGCCCAAACAAACTCCTGGGGCAGTCCTGAGGACTATCCTGGTCACTCTCATTTCAACAACTCCTGAAAAGATTGAATGGAAAGGGATTATTTTTTGAAGGGGATAAGAAGGATGCTCATTTGTCCTTGGCTGATATTCTGATTGAAAGGTAATTTAGATACAGACACATTTAATAAAACATTGACAGATATCTCTTGGTGGGACTGTGGGTGGAACCATGAACATGTACTTGGAGCTTTTCACTCAGCTGTTAGCTTCACGTTGCAAAAATACATTCCTACTCTTTGGATAAGTCCAGTGTAGCTGATCATGAACTACATTTAAAGCAGAAGGCTTATGTAGTCAGATATCCAGAGTCCATGCTAACCGATGCAGAAGAGAAGACAGGAATAGGGGTTTCACTTTCTGATTTTCTCTACTCAGCGATAGGATGAAAAGCACTGTTTTCATCAAACCCGGGATTCTGCACGATGTAAAATGCTCCCTGAAAGACTACAAGCGCCACTAATATGAACATTCTTCTATCTCTTACATGTTGTGCAGTTAGTATGGTGTTCTTTTATCCTAAAAGGTATTTCAACTTGGAAGTGACAGTAACAGTAGCCGGAACCAAGCTCAGCACTCCCCAGCCGTGGAGCGTGGGCTCATTGCTGGGGGCAGAGCAATTAGAACAGACAGCAGTGTGATGGAGCCTGATTTCAGAGGGGTTTAAAATCCAAGAACTGTGGTCTGTGACTGACCCCGGGGGCCACGTGCTCTTGGATGGCATGCTCCTATGTACAGTGAAAGGAAGTGTTATAAAGGTAGAATTCCTACAGTCTGTGGCTTGTGGTTCCCCTTAGAACAGAGCCCAGCGTAGGATACCCTTGTGCGTGAGGACAGAATTGCTTCATGGACTTGATAAGTGTATTCAGTGACGTTAAAGGTTTTCTTTTCTCCCCTTCCAGAATGCCTGTTACAAACTCAAGTGGGTTCGGCAGTCAGGCTAGATCTCTGATGCCTGTAGATTTTAGATCCCCTGAACGCTTTCAGCCAGGGGTTCAGTTCCTGGAAACCATTGTTACAAAGTGAAACCTGGTGGCGGTCTGCACGCTGAGCCTTGGGCTGACTGCCTGGCCAACACCGCTGACTTCGGTGGTCTCTGCTGTGTCGTTGCAGCAACCAGTTAACCTGGAGGGACGTGCAGCACCTGCTAGTGAAGACGTCACGGCCAGCTCATCTGAAGGCGAGCGACTGGAAAGTCAACGGTGCTGGGCATAAAGGTGCGGACGCACGCCCCTGGTGGGCTGGGAGAGGCACTCTGCCGACCCAAACAGCATTCCCTGTTATTGTTGACTCTGCTGCAGGAATTTCAAATACCTTGCAGTGATTTAAGGGTAGTTTCCCAGAGCGCACACACTGGCATGAAGGGACAGCCTCAGTGAGTGTCCCAGAGTCCAGATCCCCAAATGTCACACTTTGGCCATGTCAAGGGTTTGTTGAATAGTCCTGTTTCAGTTCGCTCCTTGATTTTTGTTTTTCACAAAGAAATGTGATTTGCAAGGAGCCAGCCGTGAAGGCATGTGCCTATAACTCAAGTACTCTGGAGATTGTAGTGGGAGGACCATGATGCATTCACAGCCAGGCTTGGCCGCTTGGGTTCTCACCTCCAGCTTTCCCATCTATACAAAAAGACATTGAGATAGCTGTGGAATTTCCTTCTGATCTCTAAACCTCCTGCCAGCTGGCCCTGAAGTTATAGAAATAATGAAGGGCAGGCACATGGGTGCTCCGTCCCCAACACAGACACAGGTATGGTATCACAGCTCCACAGTCAGGACATGGCCCAGGTATTTGGGGTCTCTGAGAAGGAATCTGATAGGAAGTATTTGAAAAACATTCCTGTTGGCCATGATGTATTAGAGAAAACTTGTCCCCTTTTCTGAAGTTTAGATCCAACTACTGTGACTCCAAGCCTGATACCACTGTCTACACATACAGGTCAAGCATTGAGACTGAGTCATGAGAGGCACTCCTTTGAATAAAGAGGTCATTGACTGGGCCTCATATATCTTTGTTTGCAGTTGTTGGTGTCCTGTAACATTGCCTTCCATTTCCATCTTGGTCTAATTAAAAAGGAAAATAGATTGTATCGGGTCTTGACCTTGCCCTGAAATTAAGCTTTGAAACCTTCTTTCTTGGCCAAGTGAAATCGTGGACCCAACCAGCCCCACAGGCACTCCTGAGAGTGGGCTGTTGTCCTGAAAACCCTGAGACTCAGTAGCAAAAGAAAATTATTTTTGAAACAACAGTTGGCCTTGTTTTTATTGTATTTGTTGCACGTCACAGTCATGTGCCTGGATTTTTAGGGGGCATGTACTGAAGCTCATACCCTGGGTCTTGTGCAGGCTAGGCAGGTGCCCAGGGCAACACCTCGGGCTCTGAGGCTTTCTTTTGGGTTGGTTTCTCTTGTCTAGTCTGAGTTTCAGGGACACCTATGTTGGCAGGTCCTCCTAACAAAAAGAAACCTGACCTTGTCCCCTCAAAAAGAAAGTTCTGGACTCTGCCCCAGAGTGGGACACATGTCCCAGCCATGCCTTCTGAGCCGAAAGAGTTCAGTTCAGAGGTAACAAAGCTGGACCCCTGACTGGCTATCAGGGGAACCTGTCAGCACCTTGGAGTGACTTTGAGGTGATACAGCTGCTGTGTACTCCTGAGAGCCATAGTTGGGGCTAGCTCCCTGCCTGGGGGAGGCAGAAAGAGCTGGCTCTGAAGGCCCTGTTTTTTCAGTTAGCCATCTCTATGGATTTGGCTTGGTGGATGCCGAAGCTCTCGTCCTGGAGGCCAGGAAGTGGACAGCAGTGCCATCCCAGCACGTATGCGTGGCCACGGCAGACAAGAGGCCCAGGTAAGGCTCTGCTCTGACACCCGTGACTTCGGAAGTCCCCGAGGCCTGGCTGTGCAGCAAGTGTAGGAGAGAAGGTGTGTAGCCCTACATCTCCGTGCACACAGACAGGAAGGATGACATGGGGGTGCCCATCTACATATGTCCGAGTTTTCTCTTCTGGACTGTGCAGCTAGCAGAAGATGCCCTTCTACATGGACTACTGTTTAGAGGCCTCATGTCCTTTGGTAGCAGATGATGCCAGTGTGGGATGGGGGCGGGGTTGTTTCTCAGCCTGCATTTCTTGGCCTGGTGCAGGAAAGTCTCATCCATGAGCTTAGCATAGCCAACCAGACCAGGGATCTGCTTTGCCCATGGGAATACAAGCGTAGCAGCCACAGGGTCCTTTCTGTTCCGCCTGCTAGAGGGTGGCGCCATAGCCATAGCCCAGCTGCCCTAGAGCTTGTATGTGAACACGAGCAGCAGGGTCTGCCCCTTCCCTGTCCCAGGCTGGGGTGTGGGGGCTGCTGGACCACACAGCATCTCTGCATTGCTTTTATCCGGCCCCGTCAACCTTCTTAAGGCTTAAACACTGGAATGTAGGAACCTGGCTTCATCTCTTTTCCTGTGTTCTCTTTTGGAGGAAGTTTTTAAAAACTAGTTGTGTTGGTTGAGGTTTTTTTTTTTTGTTTTTTTTTTTGTTTTGTTTTTGTTTTTTACAAAATAACAAAAATGGACTGTAACATAAATCAGGTGGGAAGAAGCCTACTCCATTCAAAAATCAGATTATCGTGAATTGTGTCTTTGCAGCTGTGCTTTCTAAGAATGTGAACACGGTGTTTTGTTACCTTCGGGAAATATGTGCTTGAATGAGGCTTGATGGTGTAATTAGCAGGGCTGGGGATAAGGCTCGAGTCGAACACCTGCCTACCGTGGAAAGCCCTCGGTTCCATTCCCAGCAGTAAAAAAAACGAAAAACCAAAGACCAGGGGCCAGGGATGGCTCAGTCAGTAAAGTGCCTGATACACACACGTGAGGACCTGAGTTTGGATAACCAGAGCCACATGGTCTGGTCATGGCAGTACACATCTATAGCCTTAGCCATAGGAGGCAGAGATAAAAGGATCCCCGGAAATGGCCGGCCAGCTAGGCTAGGCAATCAGTGAGACCCTGTCTCAAAGATGAAGTGGAGAGTAATAGTGGAAGACATCTAAGTCAACCTCTGGCTTCCGTGTGTGTGTGTGTGTGTGTGTGTGTGTGTGTGTGTGTGTGTATGTGTGTGTGTATGTGTGTGTGTATGTGTGCATGTGTGTGGGCGCTCGCACCCGCGTGTGCACACATACACACGGAGGGGATACAGAGCAGGATACATTGTTTTATCTACAAATGAAGACCACTTCTCTGAGCGTACCTCATCCATAAACACGCACACTTCTTATATTAAGCTCTTGGCCACAGAATGCTGAGAGCTGTGTTTCTTGAGCATGCCTTGAAAACTGTGGGAGTTCAGGGAGTATTTTCGGGATGAATGGCCATTGAAGGAACTTTCAAAACATATTTCCACCCTGTGGCTAATTGTACCCCCTGACTACTGGGGCCATCACTCTACGTCCAGACAGGTCTACCAGCCAGAAACCATGTTTCACTGTTGGCTTCCTAAGGCCTCGTTTCCTCTAGAAAGCTTTTGTGCTAAACTCAGAAGGAGGGAGCGGCTGTGGGATAAAGGGGGCTTTGCCTGCGCTGACGCTGTCGGGTGGGAGCTGCCTGCAGCACAGGCTAGGCGAGCCTGTCCCTTGCTGTGGTCCCTGACCTGTGCTGTTGCCCACTTCCCTCCGGCCCAGCTTCCCAGCCAGGGCGACTCCTGAATGAAGCATTCTTTTCCTGCCAGAAATCTGTTTAAGATGATCGGTGGTGCCTAGGTGGCGAGTGGTTGTTTTTATTTTTATTTTATTTTGTTTTTTTGAGTGAAAGCACACAGAGTCTAGACAGCATAGGTCGAGGGGACCCGTGCTAACATACAGTGTGGCATTGTTCCTGTCCTTTGAGGAAAGTAAGGACCCTACAAACTCCCAAAGGGGGCAAGAATCAGACTTCTGTTTCTAAAGGAAAATCCTCTTCCCCCTTCGCTGTTTCTGACTCTGTCTGGAATTTCCAGCTAACCCCCTGCCTCAGACCGCCTGCCCCGCTCCACCACTTGATTATTCCTAGGGACCTAAGGGCCTTCAGGGGGAGCAGTGTCACCTGGGGCAGGGACAGATATCCCCTCTCTACCAGTGTGTCCCACCTACAGCTCAGGCTACAGAAGCGGGGTTCGGGCATCTGCCCCTGGGCTGCTCACCCCCATCTCTCGACGGCATGCTTCCCATGCCCGGCTTTGCCCCGCTGAGGTCACCTGGCTTTAAATGGACAGGAAGTTTCCCATATGTCTGCTTTTCCTTCTTCCGGCCACTCAGACCCGTTGCCCGCTCTCTGCCTCCTTCTGAGTTCCTCTGTTGGCGGAACCCTAGGTCTTTATGTCTTAACTCTGGCCTCAGCTGCTTCCCATGGCTAGACAAAGAATGAGGGCAAGGGAGCAAGGTGAGGGGGGAGAGCCGGAGAGGGTGAGAGGAAGCGGGGCGGGGAATGAGAATATCTCTGTGTGTAACTGTGTATATTGTGTGGGACATGTTTACCTGCTTTTCCTCTTGATGAAAGGAAATGCTACCCTGCTCTGACCAAAGGTCAAAGCACTATATTTATCAGACTTTAAGTCCAGGGTCTGGAAGGCATTGTGGCTACACCTGCTATGTCTAGGGTGATGTTGTATGGGGGGCCTGGGTTAGAGTGACTAGGGTGATATCGGGCATCCATTCCTCTGTTATGTAGGACAGCAACCCATGTCCCAGCCCTGAGTGCGATACATCCCTCTCCTGAACAGGGCAGGTCCTGTGACTCAGGGAGACAGAGCCTCACTGATAAGGACAGTGACTGGCAAGGCCTCCCTCCCCTTGCTACAGAGCCTTCCTACCTTGCCTAGAAACTGGCATCATGTCACTGTGCCCCCAGATGACCACATGGCACTGGCACTCAGTAGCCCCGGCATCCCTCTCTTTAGTGGCTTTCTCCTGTGCTGCCCAGCTGGTGTGCCACAGCCCCTGAATGGTTAGTCCAGGCTGAAAGGGGCTGACAGCCGGGAGTGGGAAGGGCTGG
This sequence comes from Peromyscus leucopus, assembly GCF_004664715.2. NCBI lineage: Eukaryota > Metazoa > Chordata > Mammalia > Rodentia > Cricetidae > Peromyscus > Peromyscus leucopus. The sequence continues at coordinate 147,319,783 of NC_051063.1, read as the reverse complement.
AGCATGTGGCTTCACCTATGAAGACCGTCACAACAGATGCAGGACCTCACCTCCCTCTCCAGGAGAAAGCTATCCTGGGTTCTCTGTAATCTGGAGAGAAGACCTCCCGGGTATGGAAAAGGGCTGGACAAAGGGGCCCGGGGCATTTTAATCTGGACACCGAATGTTTAGGGACACTTGGCTTTATGTAGAAGTTCCTCGGGTTAAGGCCAGGGAACCCATCAGGAAAGAGAACGGCAGGAAGAGCGTCTTAGGTGACAACCAAAGGAGCAGGACCTCTGCTCTGCCTGGACCTTGCTGAGTAGGCGCTACAGCCCATTGTCCCCCCAAGAACCCACAATAGACAGGACTAGAACCAAGGCTTCCTCTGCAGGGGCCACAGTGTGAGGTTGTCACAGAGAGTATTCTGCAAATGCTAACTCTAAATGCAAGAACAAGGGATGACCACGTGAACCTAAGGACAAGTAGAGACTGCTTGAGAGTCCCGTGGGTATGACTGGATGGAGACCTAAGCGCGGCCTGGGCCGCTGCTCCCGCAGATATCCAAGCACACCATGGGTTAAAGGCATCCTTCCCTGCTTTGGGGCACATGTAATTTTAGTGTGTTTGGAGCCTTTCTTCCATGAAGGGGTGGTAAATAGGATCATAAGCAGTGACTTCTGCCTGTGCAGAATGGCTTTTGAATCTCTGCGGAGAGGCGAGTCAAATGAATCCTTTCATAGCTTCTATTCAAGAGAAAAAAACCAAGCTTAGTATGATTCCTTTGAATTATTAAAATCACAGTTGACCCACTGGGTTTTTCTGGCCGCTACTTCCCTGCATTTTAAAAAATCCAGACTTCTGTGGCGCAGTCTGCGACATCCACGGCTCCCAGCCTGATGGTGGAGAGGCAGCGAGAGGCAGCTAAGCCAGCAAAGAGCATGAGATTTTGAAGATTCCCATTCAGAATTTTGCTCACATTGACCTGTCTTTTATTCCCAGCTTCTTCTCTCTCTCCACCCTCCTTCCCCCTCCATTCCTCCTCCTATGAACATCGAGGATGATTTATACAGTAGATGATCAATTCATAGATGTCTGACTAGAACTGGCTCTGGGTTAATTGCATCCTACCTTTTCCATACTTCATTATTTCATTAAGCTGCACTGCTTTATGATGCTCTCTGTCTGTCTGTGAATGACAGTTTCATTGTGTGTGTGTGTTGCTGTTTAAAGATACCTTTTTTACTGACTGATTGATTGACATTGAACTCAGAGCCTCTGGCACCCTCACTTGGGCCTGAATTGAATGTGGTATATCTATTTTCCGATAAGACACATTGTAGCCTTTTGAGGGCCCAAGAGCATAAAATAGCAACCCAGCCTGAACTTGAGGTGCTTGGGGTTGGAGCTTGAAAGTAGCAAAACACCAACAAAAAGCTCAAAAATGGAAAGCACACCACTACAGGAAATGTGAAATGGGAGCCCGCTTATAGTGTGAAAGCTGAAACAAGGAGCCACATGACCTTGCCTGACCTCAGCTGGGGTGTGCATTGCATGACTCAGACTTCACTGTTCTGTGCATGTCCACAAATGACCACAGAGGTGCCATGAGTCCTGAACTTGAGTATACAAATAACTTCTGGTGAGCGGGCAAAAAGGCAAACTCATAATCTGAATAGTAAGAACTGACTGTGGATTTTAATGTCTGTTTTAACTTCCTATCAGTGTGACTCCCAGACTGTTGTTAGCACAGGACATAGGAGAAAAAGGTGTGCTACAACTATGCATTGTGTACTTTATAGAACAATTAACTATGGATACATTAGTCTAAATTAGTGTAGATTAGGTTCATTTTTGTTGCTGTATTTTATTTCTAGCCTAAACATCATACTATGGTTTAGTAATCAAAAGTAATTTCATCTAGCTGGGTATATAATCCCAGCATTCAGTATGTGGAGGCAGGAAAATCAGGAGTTCAAGGTTATCATCCTGTACCTAGTTGGTTCAAGGCCAGCCTCAATTACATATGACCCTGTCCCAACCTTTCCCCAGCCCAAAATACACTCATGCAGTATATCATATGTCATTAGCAAAATGATCTTTACTTGAGATAATTCTGTGGCAGCATTAATTCTAGAACACAGATCTAGGAGGTGACTCACTGAGTTGTTTTCCCATATTTGGATTTAGTATGTGGACTCCAGTGAATGTTCCCACATACCCACTCACTACTCTTTAGAAGGTCATTGAAAACATTCCTGGACCAGCTTCTTCTCTATGGAACCCCGTGGGTGAGCTCCCCCTTTTCCCCATCCAGATGCCAAATATACCAGAGGGAAGGACTCTGTTATCTCTTGATTCCCATGGGTATCCAAACGTGATTTCAGAATTGGCTGATGAGAAACAGGAGCTAGCCAGTTCTTGCCCCCAGCTCTGCCAAGTGGAAAGGCATCACTGGCCTGGGAATGCAAGGGTGCAGGAGCTGCAGTGAGGACTGTCTGTCCAATGCAAGGGTGCAGGAGCTGCAGTGAGGACTGTCTGTCCAATGCAAGGGTACAGGAGCTGGAGTGAGGACTGTCTGTCCAGTGCAAGGGTGCAGGAGCTGGAGTGAGAACTGTCTGTCCAATGCAAGGGTGCAGGAGCTGGAGTGAGGACTGTCTGTCCAATGCAAGGGTGCAGGAGCTGGAGTGAGGACTGTCTGTCCAATGCAAGGGTGCAGGAGCTGGAGTGAGGACTGTCTGTCCAATGCAAGGGTGCAGGAGCTGGAGTGAGGACTGTCTGTCCAATGTAAGGGTGCAGGAGCTACAGTGAGGACTGTCTGTCCAGTGCAAGGGTGCAGGAGCTGGAGTGAGGACTGTCTGTCCAATGCAAGGGTGCAGGAGCTGGAGTGAGGACTGTCTGTCCAGTGCAAGGGTGCAGGAGCTACAGTGAGGACTGTCTGTCCAGTGCAAGGGTGCAGGAGCTGGAGTGAGGACTGTCTGTCCAATGCAAGGGTGCAGGAGCTGGAGTGAGGACTGTCTGTCCAGTGCAAGGGTGCAGGAGCTGGAGTGAGGACTGTCTGTCCAATGCAAGGGTGCAGGAGCTGGAGTGAGGACTGTCTGTCCAATGCAAGGGTGCAGGAGCTGGAGTGAGGACTGTCTGTTCAATGCAAGGGTGCAGGAGCTGGAGTGAGGACTGTCTGTCCAATGCAAGGGTGCAGGAGCTGGAGTGAGGACTGTCTGTCCAATGCAAGGGTGCAGGAGCTGGAGTGAGGACTGTCTGTCCAATGCAAGGGTGCAGGAGCTGCAGTGAGGACTGTCTGTTCAATGCAAGGGTGCAGGAGCTGGAGTAAAGTCTTCAGGGTGAAACTAAAAATCACGGCTTGTAGTAGCTTCTTGGTTAGAACAGAAAGATAAGTGGAGAGTCTGAAGGCTGTAAGGGGAGCCTGACAGGGGTCTGCCTTCCTCTGAATGTTTCTTCTACTCAGTTACTTGGGGATATTTATCTTTGTCCTTGAATATTACTTTATCACAAGTGTCAGAAAATTAAGAGTTTCCTACATCTTTATGTATTGGGGAAAACTAGGAAGCCACCATATTAGTGGTGTGGGTGGAGGTAGTGGCTTGTTAGGATGGCTGTCATCTGGTAGCCCTCTGCCTCCCTGGTAGTGGCTTGTTAGGATGGCTGTCATCTGGTAGCCCTCTGCCTCCCTGGTAGTGGCTTGTTAGGATGGCTGTCATCTGGTAGCCCTCTGCCTCCCTGGAATGGAGTAGGCCCAGAGACTTCAGGGTGCAAGGAGAACACCTGGAGATGAGCAGTCAGTCCTAAAGTGTGGCATTTCTGTGTCATGAGGGATCTCATCCAAGTCCCCAGTGTCCCTCAATCAAGTAGAGGCTGGTCCTGTAGTTCACTGGGTTCCTCTAGGATTCTTGGGAGATGACTCCCACACAAGACTGCAACTTCAGAATTTAATTGCAGAAAAAGCCTTTGCAGTCAGGAACTTTAAGATCTTTCTAAATCAACTTTCATGATTAAAGAACAGTATGCATGTGACAAATATAGACCCTGTGAATTTTTAAACCAAGGTAAACAGTTAAATTTACAGTTAACTTACATTTTCTGTATTGTCTTTGCAGTGATTGCAGAACAGAAAATAATCCCCATGTTTTTAAAGCTCTTTCCTTTTCATGAGCTCTTTGAGTTTCTGTCTTGGAGTTAAGTGAATCTTACAAGTAATGACTTTGGGCACTTGGCTTCATGACTTGGAGTTTCTATCGAAAGCCAGGACAATTGCAACTTGGATCTTTTGATCATTTCAAAGACTCCTTCTTTTTGCTTTTCATTAAGAACTGTAAAAGCCCCTTATTTGGAGTGTTAGATTATTTGCGCAGCAGCAGCAGCAGCAGCAGCAAAGCACAGGAAGGCAGACAACATCTTGCCCTTGCAGTGAGGAGCATCCCAGCTACCGCCCTCCCCTAGAACTTGCAGGAATGAGGAGTCCTGGTGGCTGGGTGATTTCACAGTTAAGAGATTTCACATAAAAACTAATTGTTACAGTTAGCTTTGTGCCCCAGGCAGGCTGGACCCCAACCCCAGAGGAGCTTAATATCTTGGCTATGAAAACCGAGACAGGAGACGCCATTAATTTCTGCAGGGGCTGAACTGCCTGCCCACTGGCCCACCATCCTGGCACAGTAGCAGAATGGCTCCCTGTGGGGGAGACCAGCCCAGATGCCTCTTCCTTGGCGGTCACACTAAGACAAGTGAAGCTGAGTGAAATGAATGTTTCCTCTAGATTTGGGTGCATTGAGCCCCACGCTGCAGCTGTGAGGCATGGCCAGGTGACCAGTGTTTAGCTAGGTTTTCTTCACCATACTCCTGTTCACTTAAAATCCTGTGCCCTTATCCTTGGGATCCAGGCTTCCTCCATAGGGTTCCAAGTCTATTTCCAGAGTGCGGTGATTGCTGTCTCCAACCGTTAGCGACAGGCTGAGGGAGGGATCAGTGCTTTGTTACTGGTCAGAACTCTGTTTGCTGTGATGTTGCTATTCTACTCAGGAAAGTGTTAGAAGGTGAAGAGTGTCACCGGTCACTCCTGGGTCTTGTGGCATCACATTTCAGAGCCCTGGAGGGGCACCGCTGACCCTGTTTGTCCACCTTCGCCAAGGAGCCCCTTGTCACCAACACGTTCAGTTTGCATTTTGAGTGCACAGGCTGGGTACTGTAGGTACCTGGTAGGATGTGTGGGTCCACTATGTGAGCCCTGCGAGGCCTGGGCCTCTCTGGAACTTTCTGTCTTGTTCTGGATCTGCCACAGTGGTGGGGCCCCTGACCAGCAAACCCAGACGGTAAAACTTGAAGAAAGCGATGAAAGAAGCCAGCCTCTAAGTCAATTCCTGGTACATGCAAAGTGTGTTTTTCAGATGTTTACGGAGTCTCGGGGGCATTACGTCACCCTTTCTAGCTGTTTTGAATGTTTTCCTATGACTCAGGCCTAGTAGAGCCCAGAGATACCATTCCTAAGAGACTCCAAGCACACATTTGTCCCAGGCCTCTCTAGAGTGAAGCCCTGCGCAGAGGGAAAAGCCTTCCCATAATAAACCCAGCTCAGGCCATGTAGCAGGGAATTACTGATGTGCTGTTGGGTGGTAATCAGGTTTCTGTGAAGAATGTTTAGTTGGTTTACAAATTGGTAGGTAGGGTGAGGGGGGGCAGGCTTTTAGAGACATGAGCCCTCAAAGCAGCCTGTAGGCACAGGGTTTGTGTTTGGCAGGCAGTTTGGCACGTCCAAACACCAGTGGGGATGATTTTTGAGTGACGGGAGATGTGCTTGCCCTCATCTTCCATCCCCCGCGACAGAAGGGCCATTTGGGTTGTGAAAATGCCATCATTCATTTCCTTCATGGGGCAATGGGTTGGCAGTCTTCCAGCAGGATGGCTGGGAACACACCAGCTGCGGCAAATCCGGTCTCTTGAATGTGGGTCCACCCAAGGAGACATTCCGTAGAGACTGAAGCTCGGCCTCGGTAGCTGTGTGACCTTGAGTGCCGTCCTTACTTCTGCCTGAATGGATGGTTTCATCCTTGTGAGCTTTCTGACCAATGCCTTGTGCCAACTGGTCAACATTCATAATGCTGTCTCCAAGGATAAAGCCATGTAGTCTTCGAGGTCTTGAGAAAGTGAGTTGGCCTCATGCTATTTAAAGAGGGGTATCTCCTGGGGACCAGAGGTCTCCAGATACGCGGGCCCCAAGTGTGCATGAAGACCCATAAACAAATTCTAGAACCGTAAAGCTTTCTGAGCAGTGGTCAAAATGGAGTACCCAGAGTGAGACCTCTGTGACCCATTGGGGACTCCCAGAACCCAGAGGCCACAGCCAGGGAGGAACAGACTGGGACGCTGGAGTCCATGACCCCCCCCCCCCCCGGTGTGAAACGAAGACTTGGGTACCCAGCACTGTGATGTTTTTCCTCCCCAGGAGCATCCCCATAGTGCAGGTGCTGCGGACCACAGCCCTGACCAACGCCTGCGCGGACCACTCAGACCAGCGAGTGGTCTACCTTGAGCATGTCGTAGTTCGCATCTCCATCTCCCACCCACGCCGGGGGGACCTCCAGATCCACCTGATTTCCCCCTCTGGAACCAAGTCTCAACTTTTGGCGAAGAGGTAAAGCCATTCTCTGTAGGATTTGCTCCTCATGAAGGGCCTGGATTCCTCTGGATCCCAGCAAGATACCCTGCACGGGGAAGTGGGGGTTCTCCCTGGGTCTACACAGGCAGGACCCACAACCCTGAAGAGCAGGCCAGGGCCTTGGAAACAGACCTGTGAAACCGTAATCTTCAAGAAGAAGTGGTAGTTGTTGCCTAGGGGTGGGAGCTGGGGGTGGGGTGAGTGAGGTAAAATTCATGTTATGTCCCCATGGCTCCTGGAAGGGCATTAAATGTCATGACTATCCTGTTCAGGTGGCGCTTAAGCTGAGGTACCCCAAGGTTTGTTTTTTCTCTGGGAGCATCCTCGCCCAGTTCTGGGCTGCTGCTCCTGAGGGCTAGGAGTGGCTGGTGAGGTGCAGGGAAGGTTCCCAGGCTCTTCTCCACAGCTGCCCCGACCCCTACCTCCCCCAACTCCACCCCCCCCCCAGCAAAAGGCTTGAGCTCAGATTTGGGGTTGCTGGGGCTTCCTCAGCTTCCTGTACCCCTCTACATGGCTTCCAGTATCAGCAGCCCACAGATGGCAGCAAGCGGCAGCCCATGGGCCTGGTATCATCTCTGTCCTTGGTGCATTCGAGTCAACCCTAGAGCAACTGAGGTGGGTGGGTTCCGGGAGTCCCTACCAGCTCCCACTTTCCTAGTAGAAGTGGAGGCGTCTCCTCTCCTGAAGGCCACCTCAGCCATGCTCAGCCACACTCAGCCTTGCTCAACCTCTGCATGGGGGAGACCGTCAGGGGCACACATAGTTTGAAGGTGCCCGCCAGCAAGCTGAAGCTTGAAGGCATTTTGCGTCCAATTTTAAAATTTTTGCCTAAAGATCTATATTTCTAGCACTTGCTGAAAACTTGGAAGCTCGCCCTCTCTGAACCCACTCTTCTAGCACAGCCTGGCTCAGGGTACCCCATGCTGTCTGCTCTGTGCTAGAAGCCTGGCTTCTATCTACTCCCAGCTGTGTTTACATCTGGAAGCATCAGAGTTTGTGACTTCCACAAGGCAAACCTTGCCTGAGAGATTCAAGGCCACAGGGAGGCCTAGTGGCTAGGGCTGGGACAGGGGAGATACAATGGATATGGGGCTTGTGCTTTGGAGCCTGGAGAGGTAAACTTATGCCCCAGCCTCTGCACAGCCCACTCGGGCTCCTTCTGGGAGCCAAGGTGCTTGACCTCTCTTTATTCCTTACCTGGCTATGCCATTCCACTCACCCATAAACATTAGGAATGTTACAAGAATCAAATATGATAACAGGGATAAAAATGCTTGGCTGCTGTTCATGTCCTGCTGAAATCAGTCCGGCCCTCTGACCTGTAAGAACCTTCCAGCACCCAGCAGGCCCACTGCCAGCTGTGTTTTCCTTCCCCTCCGACCTGTCACTCATCTTCGTGTATCAGTCCAGGTGTCTGAGCTCCCAGCAGCCCAGAGCAGGTCCTGTGGGTTTGTTTGGAACTCCCCAGTTGCTAGGAGCGCCTGCAAGCTTGAAAGCACCACCCCGAGGCCACCTGGCAGTCTTGGGAATTTGGTGCTTTGCCAGGAGCCTGTGCCTGCTATCAAGGTTGTGGTTTGGGGATCCGTTACCCTCTGCCTTACTTCACATCTTACCGGACTCGGCAGCCGTTTCAGCCTGCCGGTTTTTTACATTGGGAGTTGGCATTCCTAAGGGCCTCAGCGCCAACAAGACAGTTTGTCCTTGTCTTAGCCCCAGGGTGTCAGGTTCCACGAGGCTTTGTATGAAAGTCAACCTTGACCTTGGCGGTCTCTTAGCACTGTTCTCCCTGCAAAGAATGGTCCCTTGAACAGCATCAAGTTGTTTCCAGTGTTCAAGGAGCGCCCCCCGCCAAGCCAGAATGTCCATATTTTAGCTTCTGATGAACAGTAGAAGAGTCCAGTTGTGCATGCAAATTCTTACCCCCAAATAGAAATGCCTAATTTAAGAGGGCTGGGCATGTGGCTCAGTGGTAGACTGCTTGCCTAGCATGCCTAGGGTCTTGGTTCAAGCCCATAACATTGCAAGGAGAGGAAATTAGTGTTAACATTTTCTTCTGTTTCTGTTTGAACTAAGTATGAAAAATGGAGGCTGAAGGTCCAGGGGCTAGTGGAGACGGCTGAGGGAAGACCTTCTAGTCTGGAAGGAAATGGGAGGCTCATCAAATCTCCAGAGAGTGGGGGCAACTCCACCTGAGTGTATGCAGGAAGCCTCCTCTTGCTCCCCCCCAGGCCTCTCCGAGGGGGACACACGGACCAGTCCCTGTGTGTTGTTGGGCACTGGAGATGGTCCTGCTTCACCAAATGTTAGGGAGGTCCTGTGAGATGATTGAGGTGGGCCTTAGCTGTAAGACTTGGAAAACAGAGCCAGCCAGATGGGCCAGTGGCTAAGGGCCCTTGCCTACAACCCACCTGAACTTGATTCCCTAAAACCTACGTGGTAGAAGGAGAGAACCTACCCCTGCCCCCAGGTGGGTGGGGTCAGAGTCCTCCCTGAGCTGGTCCCCTCTGCCTGGCTCCCCAGACACCGTCTCCACTTTCTAACGTGGCATTTCCTACTGCAGATTGCTGGATTTTTCCAATGAGGGCTTCACCAACTGGGAATTCATGACCGTCCACTGCTGGGGAGAAAAAGCTGAAGGGGAGTGGACTTTGGAAATTCAGGATATACCGTCCCAGGTCCGCAACCCAGAGAAACAAGGTCAGTGACTCTCAGCTTGTCATAACCTCTTTTACATGTCAACCCTTTATTTAACGTCAGTGTTGCTGGTAAGTCTTTGTCTTATGGGGATAAAATTCACCATCATAATCATTTTTCAACTGAGTAGCTTCTATATATTCACAATCTTCATTGCACATCCATCCCATTTTATTCTGGAACACCTCACCCCCTCAGAGGCAGATGCTGTACCATACAGCAGTTGTTCCCGCCCCTTCCTCTGCTCTACCCCCTGCCTGCCTCCAGTTGACTTCTTGTCTCTGAATTTTTCTATTTGGACATTTCCTGTAAATGAAGGCATACAATATGTGGGTTCTTTCATTCAGCACTGTTTTCAAGGCCGTGGCAGAGCGTATGTCAGACGTCATTGCTTTCTTGATCAAATAATATTCCTTGGACAGCGAGCATACCGTTCATTGTTGGCCAGTCATTGGCTGAGGAAACACGGATTATGTCCACCATCTAGCCATTCTGAATTGGGCTTGCAGAAACATTCGTGTGTGTGGACATGGGTTTTCATTTCTCCCAGTTTTAAACCTAGGTGTGGAATTGCTGGGTCTCACTCTGCACCTGTTTTGTGTTCGCCAGTATCAGGGAGGCGGGACCTTCCCACATCCTCCCTAGCACTTGCTATTTGTGCTAATAACCCTCCTTGTGGGTGTGAAGTAGTGTCTGCGGTTTTGATTTGCAATTCCCTGATGACTAAGGAAGTCAAATATCTTTTCATGTTCTTGTTGTTCATTTGTGTGTATTCTTTGGGGGAGATGTTTGTTCAAGTCCTTTAACTATTTTTAAAACTGGGTTCCTTGCTTTTGCATTGTTGCGTTGTAGGAACTTTTATCACCTAGATGATTTAAAAATACTTTTCTTATCCCATGGGTTGCATTCACTTGAGTGACGGGATCCTTTCACGTACAGAACTTGGTCATGAGGCCCAGTTAGCTTGTTTCTCTTGTTTGTTCTTTGGTATCATCTGTATATAATTGGCTAGCTGTCATAGTTTGCCTCTTGTTGCTGTGATATACACCAGGCATGATCAAAAGCAGTTCGGCGGAGGAAAAGGTTTATTTGGTCCGAGTCCATCTTCCAGGGAAGCCAGGGCAGGAACTCAAGGCAGGAACCTAGATGCAAAAACTGAAGCAGAAAGCCATGGAGGAGTGCTGTTTACTGGCTTGTTCCCTCTGGCCTCCTCACCTGCCTTTCTCATATAGCTCAGGCCCACTTGCCTAAGGATGGGACAGCCTATGGTGAGCTGGACCTGCCTATCGACTAACAATCAAGAAAATTCTCCACATCATGCCCACAGGTCAGTCTGATGAGAGGCTATAACTCAGTTGACGTTCCCTCTTCCTAGGTAGCTCTACTTTGTGCCAAGTTCAAACCAGCACACTAATCCAATGTCACAGAGACTTATTCTTACATTCCCTTTGAGGATTTTGTAGTTTGGGCTCTTTAATGCAGGCATTGGATCCATTTTAGCTAATTGTGGTGGTTTGAATGAGAATGTTCCCTATACACTCATATGTTTGAACCCTTGGGCACCAGTTGGTGGAAGTATTTGGAAAGGATCAGGAGGTGTGCTCTCATTGGAGGAGGTGTGTCACCGGGGGTGGCCTTTGAGGTTTCAAAAGCCCATGCCATTACCAGTTAACTTTCACTCTGTCTCATGCTTGTGGTCCAAGATGTGAGCACTCGGCTACTGTTCCAGTGCCATGTCTGCCCCCCTGCTGTGTTCCCCATTGTGATGCTCTAACCTTCTAAAACCATAGGGCCCCCAATTAAACACTTCTTTTATAAGTTGCCTTGGTCATGCATCGTGTCTGAAAACAGAAATAAAAAATAGTAAGATAAGCTGGGCAGCGTGGCACGCACCTTTAATTCCAGCACTCGGGAGGTAGAGCCAGGCGGATCTCTGTGAGTTCGAGGCCAGCCAGGTCTACAGAGCAAGATCCAGGATAGGCACCAAAACTGCACAGAGAAACCCTGTCTCAAAAAAAAAACAAAAACAAAAAATTAGTGAGATACCAATGCATGTGTTTTGAGGTGAGAAGCCAGAGCATCCTTATTTTCTAAGTACCATTTATTAAAAGGAGTCTTCTTTCTCCACCCTATGATCCAGGCACTACTGTCAAAGTCCACTGGTGATGGCTACAAGGATTTATTCTAGACTCTCAATTCTGTTGCATTGCACTGCTTTATAAATTCAAGATCTTCCAACTTCGGTATTTTTCAAATTTGTTTTGGATGTTTTGAATCACTTGTAAATTTATATGGCTTTTAGGATGACCCTGTGGATTGGTTTCTTTCTTTCTTTCTTTCCTTCTTTCTTTCTTCTCTTTCTTTCTTTCTTTCTTTCTTTCTTTCTTTCTTTCTTTCTTTCTTTCTTTCTTTCTTTCCTTCTTTCTTTCTTTCTTATTGTCTCTCTCTCTCTCTTTCATTCATTTATTTATTTTTAGCTTTCATAGCAGTTAAATCATTTGGGGGCATGTAGCCATCTTAATAGTAACTCTTGCCAAGTGGTGGTGGCGCACGCCTTTAATCCCAGCACTCGGGAGGCAGAGGCAGGTGGGTCTCTGAGTTCCAGGCCAGCCTGGTCTGCAGAGGGAGTTCCAGGACAACCAGGGATATACAGAGAAACCCTGTCTCGACATGGGTACTTTCCCTTTTATGCCCTTTATTTCACCGGTCAGCAACGTTTTGCTTTTAGTTTGCAGGCCTTGTACCGCCTTGCCCAAACAATTGCTAAGTATTTTGTTCTTTTGGGTGCTGTTCTAAGTGAAATGGTTTTTCTTTTTTTAATTTAAAAATTTATTTTATGTGTATGGGTGTTTTACCTGCATGAATGCTTATGCCACACTTGCATGCCTGGTGCCTGTGGAGGCCAGAGGAGGGCATCAGATCCTCTGGAACTGGAGTTGCAGGCGGTTGTGAGCCACTGTGTGGATGATAGGAATTGAATCCAGGTCCTCTGGAAGAGCAGCCAATGATCTTAACCGCTGAACGCTCTCTCCAGACCTAGTTTTCCTTTTTTGTTAAGATTTACTTTTATGTGTACATATGTGTATCTGTCCCTCTGAGTGTCTGCCATGTGTGTTCAGGTGCCTAGACAGGCCAGAAGCGTGTTGGCTCCTCTGGAGCTGGAGTTGCAGTCGGCTGAAAGCACCTGACATGGGTGCTGGGAGCTGAGCTTCAGCTCTTTGAAAAAGCAGCAAGTGCTTTTCATTACTGAGCCATCTTTCCAGCCCCTAGAATTTTTTTTTTCATAGTTTTTGTTTTGGATGGTTTGTATCTCCGATAATTTTTACACCTTTCTGTAATTCCTCCTAATTAATAATCTTTTTAACAAATATCTATTGAGTAACTACTCAGGGCCAGGCACTGACGTGGGTTGTAGCTAGAGTTTTCCTGTTTTGCCCACAGTCAGGACAAATCTCTGTCACCCACCAGTCCCACAGCCGCTCAGACCCAACCAAGTAGAGACTTATATTGCTTACAGACTGTATGGCCGTGGCAGGCTTCTTGCTAACTGTTCTTATAGCTTAAATTAATCCATTTCCATAAATCTATACCTTGCCACGTGGCTGGTGGCTTACCGGCGTCTTCACATGCTTCTTGTCATGGCGGTGGCTCACAGTGTCTCTCTGCCTCAGCCTTCCGCTTCCCAGAATTCTCCTCTCTCCTTGTCCCACCTACTTCCTGCCTAGCCACTGGCCAATCAGTGTTTTATTTATTGACCAATCAGAGCAATTTGACATACAAACCATCCCACAGCAGTGGGTGATGGAGTTAGACCAAGTAAAAAAGCTGAGGTAACCATCGCATCCCACAGTCACCCATGGAGGTTTCCTTTCATTGCCGCTGTTCCTATCTCTTTTCCATGAAGAAACACACCTTCCTCAGCCAGACATTCCCCCTAGGAATGTCTAATATCCTCTTGCCTCACTTCACTTCGATTCTTATAAAGTAGAGCTTCAAGGGCGTTGTTTTATGGGAGTGGAGGCAGTGGTTTGCTTTATCCAAAAGGTCGACTTTAAATGAACAAGTCATCTGTAAGAATATTCTCAAATTCACTTTCTGACTTTAAGGTAACTAACTATTATAAGAAAATATTGATAAATTCTAAAAATATGAAGGCATAAAATCTTAATGACTTTTCCCATTTTCATAGCAGAGGCTCTTAAATTGTTTCTTTTATAATCCCCAAAGCTTATGGGCCTAGCATTAAAATCTGAGGTTGCTTTTCTGTGCCAGCCACCTGGTCAAGCACACACCACCCTGGGTACCTCAGAGTTCCTGTCCCTGTACCAGCCCACCGGCCTGCTGGCTTGTGAGGCTGGCTCTGTGGGCAGAAACACATGGAGGCTGGCAGCATGTCTCTTCACCTCTTTGGGCCACAGTCATTGCTCTGTGTCATGAGCAGAATGCAGTGATCCCTGCCCTGTCCAGGTCAGGCCTAAGGCTGACCCCTCTGGTACTGCTTCCTAAGCTGGTGTTCCTGGCTCTGTCCTCGTTGGCTTTTCAAATGAGTCTGAGCCTCTTTAACCGGATGGCCCCTGTCTCAGTTAGGTTTCTATTGCTGTGATAAAAACCATCAAAAGCATGAGGAAGGAAGGGTTTATTTCATCTTAGACTTTCAGATCATACTTCGTCACTGAGGGAAGTCGGGCTAGAGACCGAAAGCAGGAACTGAAGCAGAGGCCATGGAGAAATGCTGCTGACTGGCTTGCTACTCATGGCCTGCTGAGCCTGCTTCTTATATAACCCAGGACCACCTGCCTGGGGGTGGCACCACCCACAGTGAGCTGGTTCCTCCCACATCAATCATTAATCAAGAAAATGCCCTAAAGATATACCTACAGGTGATCTGATGGAGGCGTTTTCTTAACTGAGGTTTCTCTTCCCAGATATGTCTAGGTTTGTGTCAATTAGACATAAAAACTACCCAGCACAACCACCCTCTGCAGAGGTCCCCTGGTACAGTGGTTAAAAACCCTGGTTTTGGAAGCCAGACTCCTGCTGATGCCTATCACCTTGAGTAAAGCACTAGCCTTCCTGGACTTCAGTCCTCATTTAGAAAATGGGATCCCAGGGACTGGGGAGACGGCTCAGTCAGCCAAGTGCCAGCCGTGCAAGCATGAGAAAGTCTAGCACCCACATCGAAGCCGAGCACCGTGACACATGTCTGTGATCCCAGTGACCGGGCACTGGGACAGGAAGATCCCTGCTGGCCGGCCATCCTTGCTGAATTGATGAGCTCTAGGTTCAGCGAATAGCCCTATCTCAAAAAAACAGAGCGATCAGGAAAGACACCCACCATCAACCCCTGGCTTTTGAACACACACGCATGCACCCACATGAACATGTGCACATACCACACACATAGAGAAAAGAAAGACAAAATGGGATGATGATGTCCACCAGGTCAAGCTATAGGATAAAGTCTGTCGATGTAAGCAGGATGCTGAGAGCGAGGCTGGGCTTTTGTCTGGAAGTGCTCATCCTGCATGGCAGCAGAGAAGCCTCATGCTTCAGACCAACTCTAGGAGTCTCTCTTGATGCTTCCTCTCCTCCACATCCCCCAGCATGTTCCCTGATGGCCAGTTCTGCCCAGGAACCTCATCCAGTGCCGCTCACCTCAGTACCAGATGGTGGTACCCAAGCCTGACTCTCTCTGCCCCTCCTCATCCCAGGCCCTGCAGTAGCCTCCTGAGCTCTGCACCTGGACTCTACCAGGCTCTGTGCTCCAAGCATCTCAGACAGGACTCCTAAGCAGCTGTTCCTTGTATCCCCCATAGCATAAGCAGCTTCTCTATCGGCCTGCTTATTCTGCCCAAACCCGAGTTAACCTTTGCTTTTTCTCTGTCCTCCTTCCTCATCTGTCTCTCCAACACTAGCTCTCAACCTGTGAGTCTCAACCCCATTGGGGGTCGAATGACCCTTTCAGAGGGGTCACTTAAGACCCTTAAAAAACACAGTTACATTACACTTCATAACAGTAGCAAAGTTATAGTTATGAAGCAGCAACAAAATCATTTTTCTGGTTGGGGGTCACCCAACATAAGGGACCATGTTGAAGTGCCTCAGCATTGAGAACCACTGTTCTATAAGTGTCGGTCTTCTTCCCACCCAGTTTCTGCACACTTACCTCCCTTGGGCTTCCTGCCCCACATGTAGCCACCTACACAGAAGCCGCCACCGAGCCCTGGCAGATGACCACACTCCTGCTGACCCCTTCTTGGCCTTCCACAGCTCTCAGAGCAAACCCCCATCTCTTAGGTAGCCGGGAAAACCTGGCAGTCCTTCCCAGCCCTTCCTGTTTCCTCTGACCTCTTTCCTGCCCCCTGAACATGATTGGTCAGCCCACCACCACAGGGCTTTTACATCTGCTGTAACTTGTTCTGGAGATGCCCACTCCACTCAGAGCCACCCTAGCTGTAGCTCAGACGTGGCCTCCTGCAGAGGTCTCCTAAACAGGTTGAGAACAAAAATAAGGAGGGATAAAAATTTGCTCAGATTCTTACACCAGCCAATATATCACATTCGATTTTTTTTTTTTTAGCCCTGACAGACGCATACAAAATCAAAGATCTTCATATAATATACAGATTGCCCAAATTGCAAAAGCTGATGCTGCCCTTTCAAATTGCTAGAAGAAAGCCAGAGTGACGGGACATGGATCAAAACGCTAGGGCGATTGGATAGGTATGCAATGGTCTCAAAGCATCACTGAGTGGAATTCATCAGTTTCTTTAAAGAACCCTCCAAGAACACAGCCTTTGTCCACCACACATTCCCTGCACGTGGACTAGGAGGGAGTGGTGAGCAGATCAGGCCCGAGCTCATTTCCTGGGGGCACCAAGCCACTGAGCAAGATCCCCAAGCAGGAGGCTGCTGTCCGTTAGACAGTAGGAAGCAGAGAGGAGACAAATAGGTGTGTGTGGGGGGGTGGCTTTAGGCATTGTGACTAGGAGCACTCAGGGTCAGGTTTTGTGTGCGGATGGATGTTTTCATTTCTCGTTGTTACAAACCTGGGAGCTGAACTGAAGAGTCATATGTAACCCTGAATTTAACATGTCAAGGACTAGCCAGACTGTTCCCTGCGTTGACTGTACCGTGTCACACACCACCAGCAGCAATGCGTGAGAGGTTCAGGGCAGGGCAGGGTAGCTAGGGAAAGCCTCCTGAAAGAGATGTTTGACTCAACTGAAGAAGATGAGGGAGTGAACTATGCAAACAGTCCAGGGAAAGAACAGGACAGGCAAAGGTATTGTCAGGGGCAAAGGTCTTGAAGCATTTGTCAGGGCGTTCATACACAACAGAGAGGCGGCAAAGCTAGAGAATGTGACATTGTCACTCGCCAAGGGGACATGGAGCCAGTCTGTGCTGCAGGTCATTACGGGCCTTCGTGGGAAGCCACGAGTTGTCGTCAATCTAAAGAGCGCAGGTCTGAACTTCTCCATTAGTGGGCTGACAGTCAGCTCAGTTGAGTAGACTGAAATGGGGATGAGAGAGAGAGACAAGGACAGGGAGGCCAGTGAGGAGGTCATTTCAGTAGGAGATGACAGTAACTCCAACCCAGCTGCAGCGGCAGAGCTGGCAAAGCGACAGATTTGATGCTCAGCGGGCTCTGAGAGGGGAAAAGTGGACCAATGGTTCCAGTCTTTGTCCTGCACAGAAGAGTGGAGTTGTCCTTTCCTAAAGCTGGAACATCCCGGAGAGATCAGGAACTCCTTTGGGGAGGGTCAAGTTGCAGACACCTATGATAAGTCCAGGCAGAGAGGTAGACCTGGAGGGCGGGGCAGGCTGGAGGTTATGTATTCCCTGTGAAGGACGTCAGCTTTCTAGGGTTCATGGGTAGTACGGGATCTGCTGTTTGCGTGATGACCATGAACATGCTTTGGACCTGTCTGTGCTGGTGAGCTGAGTGGGCTTCCGTGTTTTGATGGTACACAGGTCACGGTGACATGCCCTGCACACCTGTGTTCCTGCCCAGCCAGATGCTGCTCACCAACTGCCTGAATCCGTCTCTCGCTTTCTTGTCAATGCTCCTGCATTCTGACCCCTGCAGTGTCCCTGTCCCTCGTGCTGGTTCATGACAGGCACACCATAGACGCTGGGAAATTCATCAGTACCGTTAGAGCTGTCCGCAGTCACCACGTGGCCAGATGTCCTGCGAGTCACAGAGAGCATGAGGTCATTGGGGTGCAAAACAGCCCCACGAACGGCCCCCAGTTACGTCTTGAAATGAGTCGGTCTCAAAGCTTAAGCATGGTTAGCATCTGGCCCTTTGTATGTAGATTGCCGAATAAAAACTCACGAGTTCTTCTGACACTGACCTCCTGTGACTTACTAGAACGCATCAGTTGTCACAGAGAGCCTGAATGTCCCTGTAGCAGCTTCTGGGTTGAGCTCGCTCTGCACAGATTTTTCCCAGCCACTCCTCAACGTGGATCTTTGCCAGAGAAGGCAAGGGCTGGCAAGTGTCCGGCCTGGCTGAGACCCACAAGCACTTCTTCTGGGTAGGACTTGCCCTTCTCTGAGTCACACACTCAGTCATCCCTGACACCTGACAGCTCTCCATGCAGCTGTAGTCAGCCTCTAGTCTCTCCTCATCTCTCCATGGAAGGAGCCCATTGAGTGCAATGGGAGCTGAGCCTCCCTGATACCCCGCTGGCCTTGCCTCACTGACCTGCTCAAGGATGAGCCTCTGACCTGGGTGCTATAGCCCTTCCGAGGTGCATGATGAGTCAAATGATGAACAGAGGCCAACACTGGGACAGAGGGACTCCGGTGAAAGCAAGGTGACACTCTGGCTGGCAGGAGTACCAAACGCATCTGATGTCCATCTAGGATAAGTCCTTTTCAGCTGCCCAGTCAGGATGTTCTGTGTCTGCTGTTTGTGATTTAGTCCTCATCCCATGATTGACTGAGGCAGTTCCCTTACTTATCAGATGCCACACAGATGTTCAAGGACCCTGACATGCCAACCCTGCCTCTGACAAGCAGGCTAATCAGGAAGGTTTCAGTTTTGAGTAATAACACATGTAAGGCCCCAAGGGCCACCCCAGAGCCAGAGGAGGGCCTCAGAATTTAGCAGAACAAGCAGTGACTTCTGGCTGAAGGAACAAGGAAGGGCCCACTTTAAGGCTTGCCAAGCACACAACGTGGTGGCTCATTCTTGTACTCCCAACACTACACACATAAGATGTTAGTGTGGGTGCATCATTGTTGGGAAGTTGGGACAGAGAGGGAGGTACCTTCTCACATCTGGTGAGCTGTGTAAGAGGAAACAGTGCTGGAAAATTCAGGTCACTGTGATGGTGTGTGCTATGACCTCAGCCTGAGAAGGTGACACTGTTTAGAACCCAGGAGAATCAAAGCCCATAGCCTTTTGATTTGTCAGGGTCTGCTGCCTTGGAGGTAGTATTTATGTGGAGTGTGAACTGGTCCCAAATGGAAGCTCTTTCTCTCCTTGGTGGGGTGGCTTTTGAGTTGAGGTCTCCCCTGGCTGCTAGCTTTGTGATTCAGTAAACCCAGGAAGAAACCACTCAGTTCTTTACTGGAACCCTAAGAGCCTGCTTTGAGGGCAAGGTGTCTCCTGTCTCTGTTCACTTCAGTCTTTCTCTAGTGTCGAAGTCTCTGCAACATAATGAAGAAAGAAGGAAAAAAGGGAGGGAGGGAGAGAAGGAAATGTGGGAAAAAAAAAAAAAAGAGCTCAGCCTTAATGATCTGCTGGGCAAAAAACATGCTTGAAAAATCTCAGATAAGAGCTGGGATTTATTAAGACATTAAGCCATCTGAATCACACTTGCTGGCCTGCTCACCTCCTGTCATATTGAACTTGCTTGGCTTATGTAGTTAGTTTTAAAACTGTATTCTAAATCTGAGTGGAGATGAGCCATCCACTTCCACTTCAGTTTCTACGACAAGGAAGGGGCGTGGCCTCTCCCAGGAAGGCTGTCCCCTAGGAGGCAGTCTCAGGATGGAAGCCCGTGCCAGCTGAATTCCAGTGTACCATAGCTTCATTCTTCATTCAGCGTGCCTTTGCTGGACTCAGTGCTGGATCTGAGGACTCTAGGACCACACACACACACACACACACACACACACACACACACACACACACACACACACACACACACGCACACACGGGGCGGGGCTTCTACAAGTGGAGGCCTTGCTTCCATACAGAGCCCGCCCAGAGAGGCCAGCGACCAGGAGCTGGAGTCCTGCAGCCCAAGCAGGGTGAGCTGACCCTCGTGCACCAACATCTCAGCTCATCTGGCTTCATTTTCAACTGTTTCTCTCCAGAATGGTCACAAAGTGAGGGTCAGGCACCAACGGTAGGGAGGCTTCAGCTCTCTGAGAAGCCCATGCTTTATCCTCCAGGATGCAAAAACCTGTGACTGGATCCTCCTGCCTCTAGTTTCACGATCTCTCTAGCCTTGACACTGGGCATCTCCTGTAAGCTGGTGCTTCATAAGAGGTGGCAGCCCAGGCTGCCACTGAAAGGAAGTGCTCTCCTGTCCCAGCCTTCTCACTTCAGAGCCCCAAGTGGAAGTCACACTTAGGTCACACAGTAGAGCCCCACATCTACTTAATGTCAGGCCAGACTGCCTGCCCAGGTGCATGTCCCATTCAGCACCCTGTGGCTAATAACCTGGGACTCCTGAGCTCCCAGTGCAGGTGAAATGTGGGTCTTCCTACGCAGAGACTGGTCTTGGCTTGGTGCGTCTCTCATGTCTTCAGCACACACCCTGACTACGAACCTACTGCATTCCAGGGATAGGTAGGGGGCAGAGGCAGGCACCCCCATTCTTTGCCTCCATGTTCTCTCCCATGTAAAGGCTCCAGCTCAGTGCCTGGCAGGCGTGTGGCTCTGTGCGAAACTCCCACTACACTGATAGCTTCGGCCCTTGCTTGTAACCTGTCAGAGCTGAGCACCTCCTAGTATTTCCCTTGCCCTAGGAGCTGTGAGCATCAGCGTTCAGGAGGAGCAGGTGATGGAGCGTGCCTTTCAATGCCTCTCTATAATCGGATCATGTATCTCATTCCATTACTTTCTTAGCCTAGTACTTTGTATTCACATAGTAATAAATAGACAAAAACAATTGAAGATGTTTTTTAAAAAAAAATCTGTCATTCTTTTGAATGTTGGCAATTCACTCTTTCTGGTTAAGATTTCTCTTTTCTCTCTTATTTCCTGTTTCCAATAGAGCTCCAACACACACACACACACACACACACACACACACACACACACACACAATATGCTGTTTTCCATGTACCCCACCAACCTATAAAAGAACAAGAGGAGATTAGGATGATAATTCATATGTGTGTATTTTCCCTAGGCACTTGCACATTTGACCTCACTGTTAAAATCAGTGTGGAATCAGATGATGTTAAGAAGTCATAGGTGCAAAGCCTATAATCCCAGCTACTGAGGAGTCCAAGACAGGAGGATCACAAGTTCAAGGCCTGCTTGAACTCCAGGGCAAGTTCGCAGCCTATGTAGTCAGTTGAAAAAAAAAAAAAGCTTAGGGTACATCTCAGTGATAGGACATTTGCCTAGCATGTATGAAGCCCTAGGCACTAGGTTTGGTCCCCCAAACCACAAAAATAAATAATAAATTTTTTATTGCTGGAGTGCATATCCTAAATATTCAAAAGTGAAGTATTCCTGTCTAGGATTTTTAAAACAAAATATACCAGGGGTCATAGCATGGAAAGGCAGGAAACCAATGGTCAAAGCAGACTTCACACAATGCAGACGGTTGCTGTGGTCATGGTATGGGGGTGTGGGTGCCTATTGTACATTGTCTCCCACTTTGCATTTATTTGCAAATTTCCATGGTATAATCAATGGCTCCTTTTGCTGTACAGAGCTTTTAAAGTTTATACAGTCCCACTTGTCAGTTCTGGGTTTTCTGAACCTTTGGCGTCCTTTTCAGAAAAGCCCTTGC
Organism: Peromyscus leucopus; assembly: GCF_004664715.2. Lineage (NCBI taxonomy): Eukaryota > Metazoa > Chordata > Mammalia > Rodentia > Cricetidae > Peromyscus > Peromyscus leucopus. The sequence continues at coordinate 147,298,453 of NC_051063.1, read as the reverse complement.
TTCTGTTCTGTCGTGAAGTGGTTTCCATTTCCATCCAACTGCTGTGAAGTTTCCAGTTTTATCTTGAGGCCTTTCCTCCATCGTGAACTGATTTTCATACAGGGTAAGAGATAGTGATCTAGTTTCATTCCTGTACACTCGGGTATGCAGTTATCTGCAGCATTTGTTGGAGAGGTGGTCTTCCTCCCAAGTCAGGAGGCTGTAGTTACGGGCTTGTGTATGGAGGTGCCCATTCGAGCCCCTGGGTGAGCATGTCTGTTTTTATACCACAGTGCTGGTTTTGTTGTTGGAGCTCTGTAGAATAACCTGAAATCAGGTGAGGCAGTGCGATGCCTTTGTTCTTTTTGCTCAGGATTGCTTTGGGGTGTTTGTTCTTACATGTGAACTTTAGGATTGTTTCTTCTATTTCTTTAAAGAATGGCACTAAAATCTTGATGAGGATTGCATTGAGTCTATAAATTGCTTGTGATAATATAGTCATTTTCAGAGCATTCTGTCAATCCATGAGAGGGGGTGTCTCTCTTCTAGTGTCTTCTTCACGCTTCATGACTCAGAGGGGGTGCATGTGCATGTACGTGTGTGTGTGCGCACATGTGCGTGTGCATGCGTGTGTGTGTGTGTGTGTGTGTGTGTGTGTGTGTGTGTTATGTAGCAAAAGTAATTAAAGAAAAGGTCAATGATCTGATAGGAAGGGGAGGGCACCTATGAGGACTTTGAGGGAAAAATGATGTAAATATAATGGTCATGTCTGAAAAGCTCAAGAAATTTTAACATTTAAATTATCTTTTTCGTTGTAGAAGTCTTTCACTTCCTTTGGTTGGGTCTATTACAATATATTTTTAGGCTATTGTGAATGATTTTTTTTCGGGTTCCTTTTTCATCATGTTGCTTGTTGGTACATAGGAAAAGTACTTTTAATGTATAAACTTCATCCTGCTACATTGATGAAGGTGTCCATCTCTCTTGAGAACGTTCTGGCAGAATCTGGGGTGGGGGGTTCTCTTATGTTTAGGATCATATCATCTGCAAAGAATGATGCTTTGGCCTCTTCTTTTCCTACTTGTATCCCTTTTATTTACTTTTTATCTTCATATTGCTTTAGCTAAGACTTCAAACACTACACTGAGTAAGAATGAAGAAGCTGGACCACTGCCCACTTGTCTTATCCCTGACTTTGGTGGAAATGTTTTGGCTTTTTCCCCATTTAGTATGATGTGGGCTGTAGATCTGTTGTATATAACCTTTATTATGTTCAAATATGTTGTCACATTGCCAGTTTCTTTAGAGTTTTTATCATGACAGGGTATTAGACTTAGTACACAGCCCTTTCAATATCTGTTGCTGCTGATGTAACTTATGTATTTAAGTCTATTTGTTGGTTACATTAATTTCTGTACCAATTACATTGGTTTCTGTATGTTGAACTAGCCTTGTATACCTGGAACGAAGCCAATTTGCTCATAGTGAATAATCTTTTGTGTGTTGTTGAATGGTTCACAAATATTTTATTGAATATTTACATCTGGTGTTTTCAGAAAGGTTGGTTTATAATTTTCTTTTTCCATTGTGTTTTTACCTGGGCTTGAGGTGATGCTGGCTTTGTAAGGATGCATTAGCCGTGGTCCTCCTTTTCTGCTTTATGGAATAGTGTGTGAAACATTTTTGTTAGTTCTTCTTAAAGGAGCTGTGGGATCCAGCAGTGACTGCATCTGGGTGTGGGACTTTTCAGCTGAGCATCTTTTCATTATTTCTTCAGTTGTAGTAGTTCTCTCTAAGGTGTCTACTCTTGGTATGATTGTGCAGACCCTTTGTGCATAGATGGATGTGGCTTTCTGCACTGGGGGCCCAGTGTAGACACAGTACCAGTTACTGACTATGAGACCTTGGAGTGGTCACAGCTTCCCTGTTATCATGCTGTGTGCTCCCAAAAGGAGTCAAGTTTTCCAGTGCAACTTCAGTTGGTTGCTATGGAAACTGAGGGCTTCTTTCCCCCCTTTTCCCCCACACACTAAATACAGGAGTAGGTTTTAGCACAAACATTAGGAACTGGCCCATTTGCTTTCTGGGGCTACCAAGCCCAGGGGTGCCTTTAGACACCTGCTTCCCCCCCACACACACCTCATGTCTGTGAGAAAGACTGTACAGCCTTGTGGGAGTTTAGAGATAGAATCCAGGCCTCCACATTGAAGGAAAGGTGAATTCCAGATAACTGACCCCATGGAAAGTTCCCTCAAAACCCCACAGGTACACACCTACTCTTCCTTTCTTTTCCTCAAGTGACAGTTTTTGTTTCTGTTTTTGCTTTGCTTTCTAATCAACACCAGCAAAAATGTGCTAATCAACAGCTTTGCTTCACAACTGCTGTGAGCAGACAATCAGCTGGGACCCAGCCTCGGGGCAGGGCGGGCGGGCAGCTTCCTGTGCTCTTGGCTTTGTTCCCCAGGGTCAAAGCAGCAGAGCAGTTCCCACACATCTTGGCTTTCTCTGGCGCTCAGCCTGGCACACCTGACCTCTACCTGCATGCTTCCGAGGAGAGGAATCCCATCTTTGGTTCCCTCCTTCCCGCAGACGTGAAATGTTAAGGCTGGGGAAGGATCAAAGAGGCCCAGTGAGAATGGGAATGCTTTTGTCAAAACCATTCAGAGTGAGTTCTCGAAGACCGAGTCCGCCCACAGCCCACCCAGCCTCTTGAGAGACGCACGAGGGTGGGGTCAGGACTCACTTCAGGCACTGTGCTTGCTACAGAGCGACCTGTTACAGAGCGACCTGTCCTCTGGACTGCGTCTGTGTGCGTCCACAGCAGCCCGTCCGCAGGCCCAGTCTGATTTCCAGCTAGCCACTTGCTGACCTGGGCACAGGCCCTCTGTCTGTCCAGCTTCTGCATTCCTATGGAAAAAGAATTGTATGTGTTTTTCTGGGGCCTGCACAGGGCCTTTGAGTGTAGGCAGGCCTTATATGACCTCCTCCGGGAGGAATTTGAAAGGCTTCCAGAATATAATCTGTCTCTGTCCATAGTGCCTATGATCATCCGTAAGTATTTCTGTTTTTAGAGTTTTAACATTGGGGCTGGAGAGATAGCTCAGTGCCCAGCACCTGTGATGGGCATCTCTGTGCCTAAGGGCATCTGATGCCTCTCGCCTCTGTAGGCAGGTCCACATACTCCCCCCACCCCACCCCCCCACTCGTGGTACATAGAATTAAAAATCATAAAAGTAAATCATAGCCAGGCATAGAGGTGCATGCCTTTAATTCCAGCACTAGGGAGGCAGAGGCGGATGGATCTTTGTAAGTTCAAGGCCAACCTGCTCATCATGAGTTCCAAGCCAGCAAGGACATCTATGTAGAGAGACCCTGTCTCAAAGACAAAACAAAAATAAATGTTATAAATTGGAGAAATGAGGAGATAGCCAGTGTAGGCGTTCGCCACACTAGCCTGGCATCCTGAGAGGGATCCTTGGAACCAACATGGAAGTGAAAGAGAGAACCAACTCTACAGAGTTGTTCTCTGACCTCCACACGTGCACATCGTCTTCATATGCACATGCATAGGTTTAGACAAGCTTTCCAAAGTTTCATTTAGTTAGTTAGTTTGGGGACAGTGCTGGGGATTGGACCCAGGACCCTGTGAAGTAAGTCTTTGTGCATGTGTGTGGACACTTGTGTGGCGGGGTGAGGATGGGAAGGTAACGTGCACACTTTTGTTCGCGTGTGAAGGACCGCGGCCACTGGCAGGTGTCTCCCTCCCTCCCTTTCCACCATTTGTTTTGAGGTGGGTCTCAAAACCTGGACTTACCAGTTTGCTAGACTGGCTGCCCAGCAAGCCCCAGGGGTCTCCCCATCTCTGGCTCCCCAGTCTGGGATTGTAGATGCACACGGCGGCACCTGGTTTTTTTATGTGAGTTGAGGGGTCTCTCTGGCTCTGTCTCCCCAGTGCTGGGATTGTAGATGCACACGGCGGCACCTGGTTTTTATGTGGGTTCAGGGGTCTCCCCATCTCTGGCTCCCCAGTCTGGGATTGTAGATGCACACGGCGGCACCTGGTTTTTATGTGGGTTCAGGGGTCTCCCTCAGATCCTCCTGCTTATACAGCAAGCAATCACTGAGCAGTCTCCCCAGCCCACGAGACATTCACTACCTGATCTTAAGCTCCTGGGAATCAACTACATTACTTTCCTCCCCGCCTCAGCAGTTGAGTAGTCTCCGAGAGATGCTCTGCTTACCGAATGGAAGGCTAAAAAGAGCCTAGGTAAGTGAGACTCTTGTAGTCTTGATGCATGATAGCTCAGGACTTCCTTCCACCTCAAAGCGCCAGGACTGATGACAGTTACTCTGTCAATGTCCCACTGGACTTCCGATTCACCTCCCCAGAACTGCCCAGTCCTGCTGCCCCCAGGCCCCACCTGCAGCTGGCTTCCTTTCTCTGAGGCTCCCTTGAGGTAGAGACAGGCTTTGGCATGGACACCATCATTCTCCTCACCAGTCTCATGAGCTGCAGTAGCTCCAAAAGGTCAGATCCAAGCCAGCAGAACCTGTGCTCTGGCTTTTCCTAACTTCCAGGTAGACTCGGCATTTGTCCCCCACCCTAACATGCAGCCCTCTGGTGAGGCAGGTGACCCAGCCCAGAAGGGTTATACAGCAGGAGGTAAGGACACAGCTCACCCTGATTGACAATCTGTTAGTCCCGATAAAATAGTCCCAGTTTGAAAGCCTTTTCCTGACCAAGCCACCTCCTGTGTACTTGGTTTTGTTGTTCAGTTTTGGCCACACCACCTTCTACTAGTCCCCCCTTCCGGTCCTCCTACCATTGATCGCTTTGGGGTTGTACCATCCATGACAGCTGCAGTCCACAAACGTCACTTTAGACCTGTGTCTTCTAGAGAACCTGGGCTAAAACATGCTCAGGTGGCAGCCCCAGTAAAGACCTCCATGATCTCTGTGAAATAGACCCCAGGGGTCGACCTCAGAGCCACTGTATGTAAACCTGATCCAGTGTGATTGTGCCATGGCCTTGGGAAGTCACGAGTTGAATCTGGTCTCATCTCTCCCCTTCCAGCTCAGCGCTGAGAACATGGTTAATAAGCAGTTGTTGAGTGATTGGGTGGTGGGTGTGCGTGCATGTGTAAGCCTTATTTAAATCGAAAGCTTGTGTGGTTTTAATCAACTCCGTCTTCAGCATGCATGCTCAGCAGGGTGTTCAGTCATCAGTTAAAGCGGGGGAAAGAATGAGCCTCCCGGGGCTGTTCTTTCCTTCATCTTCTTAAGTTCCATGGTTTCTTGATTTCCTCTTCATGGCTCATTCGTACTTGTCTTTCTTCCTAACTGCTCTTGTGTCATTGCTGGTTTTATGGACCTCTGTTTTTATTGACATCTGTTTGGGGCTGATCTTCATTTCCAAAATGAGAGTTGGAATTTCGCAATCTGTGGCCGACGGCTCAATCTGTCTTACCCCCTACACGCGGAGGAAGACAGACTGAATGCACGCGTCCTCTGTGCTGGCTTCAAACTTTTCCGCTCAACTCATTTCCGCAGAGAGCGGCTATCCACGCCCCTCCCACTTCCTTGGAAACAGAACTGAAGGACTCAGTACCTTGTCTAAACTGTGCCCAAACCCGTGGTTGTCACAATCCATTTTTAGCACTCTTTGCATCAATACTGCAGCCAACCACTTCAACCTGCTTCTGCTATCCCTGGGACCAATGTGGTAATATTCCCCTCCAACTCGCCTAGTTCAAGAACAAAAGAAATACCTTGCTCAGTAGGTGTAACCAGAGCCTGCTGGTTGTACTGCTGCTGGCCTCCTTCAGGGGGCACCTTGTCCTTTCACCAGTTCTTTTTCTCCTGACAGCAAGTGTGAAGAGAGGAGGAGGCTTGTCTGTCCCTTATTTCATTTGCAAATGCCGTACACACGACAATAGACCCTCCTGGACCCGAAAAGATGGTGGCTCAGTGGTTGAGAGCCCTGGCTGCTCCTCCAGAGGACTCTGGTTAAGTTCCCAGCAGCTACATGGGGTGGCTCATAACCACCTACATAGAGTTCCTGCTCCAGGAGCTAGGCTGCCCCTTTCTGGCTTCTGAGGGTATCCATACTCACATGTGCACACATACATACACACACACACACACACACACACACACACACACACATGTACACACACAAACACACAATTAAAAATGAAATAAAGCTTTAAAAGGGGAAAGAAAAATAGATCTTCAGGAAAGAAAAGGCTCCCCTGGATTTATCCTGCCAGCATCAGGAGTGAAGGCCCACTTAGATCAGCCCACTGCTCGGCTAGTCAGGGCAGTAACAAGCAAACCCTCCCCAGAATCAATGGGGGCTTTTAGTGTTTGAACAGAAGTAAGAAAACTTATTTTGGGGAACGTGGCATGTTCAAAAGTATATTTCTATTTCCGTCCAGGCTTTCGTTTCCTGTAACGTTGTACGGTGTTCTAGGTGCAGTACACATGCAACTTGGCGTTTCTTTCTGTTCCTTGCATATCCAGTGATCTCAATGTCATTGCATATTCTTTTTCAAGAATAGTCTTGGCTGGAAAGATGGTCATTGGTTAGGAGAACTGACTGCTCTTGAGGAGGACTTGGTTTCAGTTCCCAGCACCCACATGGCAGCTCCCAACCACCAGTAACTCAGTTCAGGGGATCTGCAGCTGTCCTCTGGCCACCACAGGCACCAGGCACGCATGTGGTGAACTTACATACATTTAGGCAAACACTCATATGCATAGAAATATGTAATAATAAATAAACCTTTAAAAAATAATTCCAAATATCTCCTACAGAGTTTTAGCAATTATTTCTATTTTTAAATTCCTACCTTTATGATTTTTTTAAATAATTTGTTTATATTTGTATTATAAGTTAACCTAGCTTCCCCCCAAAAAAAATTGCTAACGAATGACCTGAAAACAAAGAATTAAAACATTAGAATGTGGTGTAGATTTCCTTCCATTTCTATGCCATAGAAGACCCAGAGTCTGGAGGCCTCCCTGCTACAGGAAAGAATTTTCTAAGTTTCTGTTGAAGGGCAAGCTGGTATCCAAAGGCAGACCTGGCGAGGCAAAGCGGGCTTTTCCTTGCGGCTTTGGCTGACATACGATGCCCCTGTGGGTGGAGAGTTCCCAGCTGACCTTCCAACACTGGGACCTTGGAGGAAGCAAAGGAGAGAAAGAGAAACAGAAAATGGGGAACCGAGACCTGGAAAACAAGGTGGTGGCATTGGAACAACCGGAATGTGGGTTTACTCACAGGCACAGTGCCTGTCTAACATCCCATCCCTTGCACCTCGGGGGGGGGGGGGGGGTCCAATAATAGTGATATTTCAACAAAGCTAAATGGACTAACTATTTAAGTGACAAAGGTTGCCACACTTAATTTTTAAATTGCGTTTGCTTTTGTGCCAGGGATGCTTTATTTATGCACAGTGTCCACCTCTGCTTTGGGAGGTGGACCCCTTCAGAGATTGCCTGATTGAGTTAGTGTAGAGGGGAGAGCGGAGAAATGGGACTCTAGAGGGGAAGTAGAGGAGGTGGGGAGACATTTCTTCATAAATTATTCATTCCTCCAGTCTTCTAGAAAGCAGCATCCCTCAAGGTCACAGGCCATCTTCCTCTTGCTTATCAAATACTAGCTCCAAGGAACAGCACCCTCCCTTCTGGCTTCCATGGACCCCAAGGACCAGCATCCCCCCTCTGGCTTCCATGGGCCCCAAGGACCAGCATCCTCCCTCTGGCTTCCTTAGGCTCCAGGGACCAGCATCCTCCCTTCTGGCTTTCATAGGCCCCAAGGACCAGCATCCTTCCTCTGGCTTCCTTAGGCTCCAGGGACCAGCATCCTCCCTTCTGGCTTCCATAGGCCTCAAGGACCAGCATCCTTCCTCTGGCTTCCTTAGGCTCCAGGGACCAGCATCCTCCCTTCTGGCTTCCTTAGGCTTCAGGTATCAGCATCCTTCCTCTGGCTTCCTTAGGCTCTGCTCACAGAATAGTCTCTTTATAAAAAGCCTTGGATTCTCCTAGGTTGACTGTTCTACTTCCTTCCAGAACTGTTATAACCATCCCTAAGAAAATTATCCAACCATAAGAAAGCCAAAATATGAAAAATAAAGTAGATGGGAAAATATATATCAGGCAAATAACCAAGTAAAGATGATACAGCCATATTAACATCAGACCAACAAATTATGTGGCTCTGTGTATCATCATTATGTCATTGTTTGCAAAGGACTGGGTTCAGTAAGGAAATTCAACTTCTAGTCTCTTATGCAAATCATAACATAGCCTTAAAATGTATATAGCAAAAAGTATTGGGACTATAAGAAGGAAGAACAAGCTTACATCCACAGGAGGAGATTGTTGAGTATGCTAATACAGTCGAAAGATGAGCCAGCAGCAGTCCATGAAGACGGTAGGAGAGCTCAACACCTGTTCCATTGGTGCTTAAGAAGCCAGGGTGCTCTCGGGTTGTTAGCTACAGTTTCAGAGTTGTCCTACTGATGAAGTTGGTTCTATAATCTGGGAGGCCGCTCAAGGCCAGGTGGAGTCTCCGGCAGATTCTACTCACCATGTCAACAAAAAATAGTGTCAGTGTTCCATAAACTCTTCCAGTCAGTAGCCAAGAGGGCAGCTGGATCCAGCTAGTTTGATAAAGCCAACACAACCATGGTAGCCAATCCCAGCAACCCATTCTGAAAGCGCAGACTTCTAAGCCAGTTCACTCAAGAAAAAAACAAAAAAAAACCCTCCAAGTCAGTTTCAACACAACGAAGTCCAGTTGCGTTTTTAAAGTCATGTACTCTGGTCTGCTTTTCTTGCCATATTTTGGATTAATCAAATATTTTAAAAATTGTCTCGTTTCCTGCATTGGCTTTTTAGCTGCACTCTGAGCAGCTGTGGCGGGATTACAAATGTACCAAATGTTTTACGTAAGTTCAGTTAGAACTGACCTAAAACTCCTCACTCACCACAAATGTAAGCTGTAAGGGCTCCTAGCAGCAGCTTCTGCCCCCTTCTTCTCTCCTCTGTGCTGTGTGTGGTGTGTGTGTGTGTGTGTGTGTGTGTGTTGTCTTTCCCTTTAAGATGCCTTAAAGAGGAGGCACCAGGGAGATGACTCAGTCAGTAAAGTGCTTGCCAAGCAAGCATGGGACCTTAGTTCAGATCCCCCGACATCCATCTTAAAAAAAAAAAAAGAGGAAGAAGCTAGTCATGGTGGCACATGCCAGTAATCTTAGCATGTGGGAGGAAGAGATAAGAAGATCCCTATGGGGCTCACTGGCCAGCTACTCCTGCCAAGTTGGAAAGTTCTAGGTTGAGTGAGACCTTGCCTTACAAATCAGGTAGAGAGCAACAGAAGAGGACACCAGACAGAGACTACTGGTCTACCCACACAGAGTGAAGACAGAGAGAAATTAAGAGAAGGAAACCCCCCATGCTTCAATATTTACCACCAATCTGCCATTTCCAGGGCTGCTTTTTCATGTCTTTTCTAGATCCAAATTCTTGCCTGGTGTCATTTTTCCCTCCACTTGAAGAATTCCCTTTACCATTTAGGAGACAGCTCTCCTAGATAGCCGGTAACTGGCCAGGAACTCACGCTTCTCCTGCCTTAGCCTCCCAAGGGCCAGAATCACAGGTGTGTTCCCTCACCATCGCTTGGCATTTGGCACGCTGGTCTGCTGGCGGTGAATTCGCTCAGCTTTGCTTGATATATTTATAAATGCCTTTATTTCAACCCATTTTGGCTTAGATATAGAATCTGACTTGGCAGAATGTTTTGTTTATTCTCTAAAGATACTGCATCTTCATCTGACCTCTATTGTTTTCCACGGAAAGTGTTTGCACTTGCCATGTGGATGTTATTTACATCGGAGCCAACTAGCATGCTCGCACACTTCCCTGCCCGTGTTATACAAGCTAGCAAGTCTGTTGTTATACAAAATGAGTAAACAGTTCCATGTTCCAGGAACACAGGAGAACTCCCAATCAGCGTTTCTATTGCCTTGCTAGTAAATATAAGAGGAGGATGCCCAGGAACCCGCCAGGCATTTGGGGGAGTTATCCAATATTAAAGCAGAAACAAACGCTAGCAGAGAATAAACTTGGCAAGGGAAAAGGGCAATTCAGGCAGCAAAAGGAAACTTTAGAAAGCTACAAGCATGTCAGCAGTAAAACAGGAGCCAGCTGCTGCAGTCTTTATGTGAACACCAGAGGATAAATGCCTTGAAAACATAGATAGGACGTGGAAATTTCAAAAAAAAAAAATCCAAGCTGGAGTCCAGTTGAGCGTGGTAGCATACCCTATGGTCCCAGCTGCTCAGTGGGCTGAGGCAGGAGGACCATTTCAGCCCACGAGTTCAAGGCTAACCAGAGCGACATAGTAAGGTTTTGTTGAAAACAAGCAAACAAACAACAACAACAAAAGGTAGCTAAATGAGACAGTAAACTGGAAGGATCAACCCTCGCCCCAGAAAATGAGATGGGGCTGAAGATGAGGTGCTGAGTATTGAGTGAAGGACTTGTGTTAGAGGACTGGGAAGGGGAGGGAAGTGGGGAGCTGAGCATGTGCAGGGTGGTGTGAGAGAACGGGGTTCTCGCATCCGAGGCGGGACAGCGTCGGGCAGCGTGTGAAGCCAAGGGAAGGGACGGTGCAGGGGAACATTTGGAATCTGCTGTGAATGCCCGGGAAGGCTGTCCAGAGTATTAAAGGCAGCTGTATGTGGTGGGTCCGTGGGATCCCAAGAGGGAGAGGGAACGAAGAAGGGCCTGACCTGTTGTAAACCTCAGAGTGGTATCTGGATTTTCAAACTTCACTTACTCTTTCCCAGATGGCATTCCCACAGGATGGGATGGCATATGCCTGCCACCCCAGAACTAGGAACTGGGGAGAGAAAGGTCAAGGCTACCTTGTGCTGCACAGAACACTATCTCAACCCCTACACCTCAGGAATTCAAAGGATCTTAGGGTTAACACACAGGTAGAGCACTTGCCTACCGGCATGTGTGAATCACTGGGTTCCATGCCATCATCACAAAATTAATGACCAAATTAACTAATTAAAAGATGACACCCCAGTGTCAAACTTGAGAGGGCCACTCAGAAAAGCATCAAGTGTACTGGCATACTTGGGTACTGCTTGTTACCCAGCAGGTACAGTAGCCTCCAAAGCTACAGTTTTGTTTCCCTGGGTGTATTCATTTATTTCTATTGCTGATAAAATACCCAGACAACACTAACTGAAGGGAGAACAGGGAGGGATACGGTCCATCATGGTGGGGGAGTGTGGCAGCTGGCAAAGAAAGCGTGATAGCATGAGCAGCAAGCTGGCTGACCGCATGGCATCTGCACATGGAAAGCAAAGTAAAATCAATGAGTGGGGCCAGGCTGTAAATCCTCAAAGCCCACCCCACCCCCAATGACATGCCTCCTCCAGCAAGGTTCAATAACTGGCCCTAACAGTGCCATCTGTTGGAGACCGAGTGTTCAAATGCGTGAGCCTATGAGGGACATTTTTCATTCAAACCACATTGCTTTCAGTTATTCATAATCAACTATACTCTGGAAATATTTAATGAAAAATTCCATCCGTTTGCAGTTCATAAACTTTCAAGTATATGCTGTTCTGAGCAGGGTGATGAACTCCTGTTCTGGTCCATCCAGGTGAAGGTGTGACTCATCCCTTTACCCAGTGTATTCACACTGGATAGATATACTACCCTCTGGTTAGTCATTGGTTTAGGTTATCGAGGTAACTGTCTCAGTATTTGAATACAGTGTTTGTGTTCAATGAACTATCATCCAGTTCATAAAGGCCCTAAAGCATAAGCAGAGTGAGGCTGGCGATTCGGATGTCCCAAAGAGAAGCCACCAAGTGCTTCCTTTAGGCATGAAGGTGGAAGTTCTTCACCTAAGATAAAGGTATGCCGAGGTTGTTGTGTTCTACAATAAGAATGACTTCTCCAGCCGTAAAATTGTGAAAAGGGATGCTCTTACTGGTTTCACTGGTTTTGCTGTTGATCTTTGTAGAAGTGACAGCCACACACAGTGCAAGCCAGGTGCTTAGTTCAGATGGCGGCGGCATTCAACATGGGTGTGAATGAATGCAATAGGAGAACAGTGTCTCCACAGAACAGGGCTGTCTGCAGTTCCCAGCATCCACTGGGGCTCTCAAGGCCATATTCCTACTGATGCTGCTTTCACCCAAACAACTGGAGTCTAAAATTCTTGGACCCTTCTGGCATTTGAAACATCATCGTTGAGGGATTTTATGACTACAAAATCCAAGGGAAAACTCTCTCATGTGCGTTCTCTCTCTCTCTCTCTCTCTCTCTCTCTCTCTCTCTCTCTCTCTCTCTCTCTCTCTCTTTCTCGTGTGTGTGTGGGGGGGCATGTATGCCCTCTTCCAAGCCATTTTCTTGATGCCCTTTATCTTCCTTTTACTTTCCATAACGAGGATTTAAAATACATTTCAAGTTATGTGTTAGGTTTGTTGAGTAGATGTTGCTGTGGAGGCAACGGTGTGGATATATAGTACATACACAGTATTTTGAATAACAGACTCTGAGTTATAATTCACACACCATAAAACTGACCTGTGTGGGGTGTTCTTGTGTTTTCTTATAAATGGGTGTGGGCAGTCTTCTTTCCTTCCACCCAAACCCTGGCGCTTAAACTTTGTGACTGGGGTGTAGCTCTCGGGTGACTAGTTCCCTGGACCCCCGAAGGAAAGAAAAGAAAAAAAAAACACTCATTGAAGCATTAAACTGGAACTTACATACTTGATTTTCTAGCCCTTTCTTCCTTTATTGTGTTTCAACTAAAGTGTTTCTTCCTACATGGGTGAAACCTGGGAGTCTGGGAGATTTAATAAGAGTCTTAATTGTTAGTAACTTCTTGTATAAACAAGAAAGGCTGGGTATTCAAACTCTCAGCTCGCAGTTGCAACCCTCAGAACCTCTCCCATCATGCCCCATGCTGTCTCCAGTTATAAATTCCTCTCTCAGGGATCTTTAAGGATTACTTCAAAAATCTGGGCAAAGAAAAGCTTTATGACTGCTGGCGCTTTCCTATACTGCGAGCTCAACCTCGGTCCTCTGTTAATATTGGTTCTTTCTTTGAAAAATAGGGGTAATCCTGTTTGCTTGTTGGGAATTTCATTCATCCAGGGGAAGCGCATTGGGAAGATAATGGATGGAGTGAAAGCTGTTGATTGGCAGCCTCCACGGGCATTAGCCAGGGATTATCTTTGGCCCCCGGCAATTACAGTCACCCAGGTTCCGTTGTTGGCACCGGGCAGCAGCATCGCTACCAGGTGCCAGCCCCAGCGTGTAAGCAGGTGGGCTTGACTGTCTTTCTCCTGCGATCTCAGGAATCTGATGTCAAGACAGCCAAAGTATATAGATGGGGGCATCTTTTCAGACCCTTCTGGAAACAGCCGTGTGGTACTAGTTGGGACTTGAGCATGCTTACTGGTGACCTTAAGGACTCAGACCTTCTAGTTAAATGCTTTGCTCAAAGGAGGGCCAAATCCTACAGCTGCCTCTTGGCAGCATTCTGGTAAGTGTGGAGGCGGGCTGACATGGAGGAACCTGCCTTCTCTTCCTCGGTCCTTTCTCATTTTCACATCTCACCTTCCCAGTGAGAGCATGGCCTCTAGGGAATGTTGAGGGAGCTGGCCCCTGGGAACTGCGTCCTCACACATCCCCAGGGAAGGGTGCAATAGGTGAGGGTTATGTTAAAATTGAAATGAGGAAAACACCTCCTTGCCCCTCCCCCAAACTAGGACCTTGGAGCAGCTCTTCCTTTCTGGATGTGCTTTGCTGAGTCCCAAGTGTCTGACCTGACTGATTCAGTGTCAGTGGGGCCTGGAGAAGGGACCATAGGCAAGATCTGGTTATGGCAGGAACTGGATTTCCCAGGTGACCCTGTTCATTCCCCCTGGGTGCTTTTGATTCCAGGAAGGTGTGTGTGGCTTCTGGCAGTATGTGATGAAAGCCTCCATGATATCTTCGTGTCTGACCCAGTGGTTCTGTTTGAGGGAATCGACCCAGAGAAAGCTGCCTGTACTGTAGCCAAGTGCTAGTTCTGCACATGTGCAGAGAGGGGGGTGGGGGTTTCTCTTATAATCCATGCTAAAGGGTTGGTTAAGAACTGATCATGGGGCTAGGAAGATAATGCAGTCTGGAAAGGGCTTGCTGTGGAAGCATGAGGACCTGAGTTTGATCCCTGGTGCCCACCTGAGAGGCCGAGCATAGTCATGTGTGCCTGTAACCCCAGCACAGGGAGAACAGACGGGGGGGGGGGGAGGGCCCTGGGGGCTCACTAGTCAGCTAGCCTAGTCTGTTTGTCAAGCTCCAGGCCAGTGAGAGCTTGTCTCCAAATATCAAGGTTGATGGCTCTTGAGAAACAGTACCTAGTATTGAACTCTTGCCCCCACGTGTGTGTATGCACACACACACACACACACACACACACACACACAGAGAGAGAGAGAGAGAGAGAGAGAGAGAGAGCGAGAGAGAGCGAGCCTGATGTCTTTAGCTATTAACTTATCATTCTATGAACATATGTAGAACATCAATTGTTTGACAAACACTTGCCATATACTAAAGCTGATACCCAACTAAGAAAGACACATCCCTGGAAACAATGAACTAGTAAACAAATAACTCCCGAATGCAGTAGATATCATGTAGCGCTGAGTGGGAGGGAGATGGCATGCAAGATAATGCACAGGCATGAAAATACCCATGCATTAAAAAGTAACCTGGAAAACCCATGCCAGAGCAGCTATGAATGACTTCTATTTTCTTTTTTATGTGCACCAATGTTTAATGATCTGTCTTCTATAAGTAGCAGAAAATAACTTTTTTTAAAGAGTCATCTTCAAATTCCTCCCATGTGTTTTATGCCCTGTGTGGAATAGCCTTCTTTTTTAAGATTTATTTTATTTTTTGTGTGGCTATGTGTGTAGGTTTGTGCACACAAGTGCAGGTGCTGTGGAGGCCAGAAGAGGGCATCAGATCCACTAGCTACAGGCAGCTATGAGCCACATGACATGGTGCTGGGAAGCCACCTTGGCTCCTCTGCAAGAGCAGCAAGGACTCTTAGCCAGCAGGCCATCTATCCAGCCCCTGGAACCGTTGTCTTCACGTCTTTATGAAGGCAGGAAAGTAAAAACAGCACCAATGTACAAGAAAAGAGGGAGCCACACATCCAAACTTGACATGTAACCTTAGGACGGGTTGCGGAAACCATACCTATTAGGAAAAGGCATTGTACTGTGGGGCATATGTAAGGTTCCTGTGGTCCTACTGCCTTTCCCTGCAAACTCCTTTCCTGTGCTGCATCCCTTCTTCTCAGAGCCATGATTTCTTAGCATACTACCTGGCCCCTCAGAGGCACTCATAAACATATTGCAGATAGACAGAACAAAACTACAGAGCAGCTGTGAGCAAAAAACCGCCTCTTGCTCCCCTCGGCTCACTGCCGATGTGGCTTCAGTGTGCTTTGACACATCTTTGAAGACTCAGCATTTGTTTTGAGCAAACAGTTCAAGTACATTTCTGAGCGTATAAACTGCCTACAATTTTTTATCAAGTCAAATCAGGAAAGTGTGCGCGCTTAATCATTCGAAAAGCTGCTCCACTGCTCACAGCGGAGAGATGCAAGGTTAACCCCTCAGAGTTGTTACACTGACAGGCTCGGGCTGGGAGGGGACACAGCCCTTTTAAGACTCAGTCTTGCTTCCAAGAAGGTAGCCTGCAAGCACGCTTTGGAAGCTGCAAAGTGAGCTGAGCATGGCGGGATGCAAATGTAGTTCCAGCACACAGAAGGCCCGAGGAGGAGGAGGAGGAGCCACCAAGATCCTACCTCAAAACAAGACACAAAATGACAGGTTCACCAGATTTCACTTGTCACGTACTGTGGTGGCATTGTTCTGTGCCAGCTGGTATTCTGAGGCATAGAATTGTTATCACCCTTCTCTAGATGCAGAAACTAAAGAGCAGAGATGAAGCAGCTCTCCCGAATGTTACCTAGCTAGTAGCAAGCACGGCCAGGATGCACACTGTCTACCTCTCTGCACCCCTCCTTGTGTGACCAAAGTTGGCACCATAGGTTGCAGGGTCACAGCACGATGTGCGATTTGACCGGTTGGGAAACAACCTAAGTGCCACCCACGGGGGACCATGTAAGTAAATAACACCCCGCCTCTGCAGTGTAGCAGGAGAATGGCCGCCACTGTGCACAGTAGTAGAAAAAGCAGGGCAGAGCGGGGGCTGCGAGATGTGTTAATAAAGGGAGTGAGGCAGTGTGGGTGTTCATATGTGCGTGAATGAGGATAAAACACTCGTGGGGTGAACAGGAGATGGCTCAGTCAGAAAATGTCTTGCTGCGTAAGGATAAGGGATCTGAGTTTGGATCACCACATCCACCTAAAAGCCAGGTGCTGAGGTGCATCTGAAACGCAGCCCTGGGGAGGGCAGAGGTAGACAGATCCCTGCAGCTTGCTAGCCAGACATTCTTGCCCAATCAGTGAGCTCCAAGTTCAGTGAGAGACCCTGCCTCGAAAACAAGAGGGGGGAGCAAGTGAGCAAAACACCTAGTGTGGCACTCTGGACTCCACACATGCACACGCACACGAGCGCGCGCGCGCGCGCACACACGCACACGCACACGCACGCACACACACACGTACACACACACACACACACACGCACGCACACACACGCGCGCGCGCGCACACACACATGCACGCACACACGCACGCACACACGCACGCACACACACACGCACACACACACACACGCACATACACACAACCAAACACTTGGGCTAGGGCTATAGCTCAGTGGTAGAGGGCTTCCTAGGATGTGCAAAGCCCTAGATGTTCCGTTTCCAGGGCTGCAAACAGACAAACAAAGCCTCAAAGAGCACATGAGCACAGCATGAGGCTCTATCGTCACCCTCTGGCAGGGAGGCTCTGTCTTGCTTTTGTAACTAGGTTTGAGGCCTCCATGTATGCGTCCTATGTGGGAACAGACCCCACATGTATCTATGGCCCTTTGCTGTTTCTTCTTTGACATTTATCTGCTTTGTCTGTAGGGTTGTGTTTTGTTTTGTTTTTTTGTTTTTTTTTTTTTAAATTATGCTTTTTGGAACTTGTAGATGTGAACAGGAAATATATGGTGGGTGTTTGCGGATTTAAGGAAAATGAAGTCTCTCTTCCATTCCTGAGTGGTAGCCTCCCTTCTGCCCCCTCCTGCAGGGTGGTTCCTGGGAAGGCTCTCCTCTGTCTCCTCCTCCACACTGGACACTATTGATCCTGAAGACAGAGCAGCTCCTTTTGTTTGTCCGACTGAAACTCTCTTCCAAAATAAGACTCTGATTTCAGTGAGGTGGCTTTTTGCGGGTGTTTTTGGAGACATCCTATAGGACCAAAATAACTCCCGGTTAAATGACGGTTTGCAGAGCCCTTGGGCTCTGTCCTTCAGTTACCACAGTCATTCTGTAATCACCGTTCATCACTCCATAGTTAAAGAGCCCAGACGCCTTCGCGGTTTGAAATAGAGCTTTAATTTGATCCTAAGGAGTTCGGGACGGATAAAGTCATCGCCATGGCTGAGCTTTCTGCACCTGGAGCCGTGTGAGGCTCTCAGTGCCACAGTCACATGTGCACCTGTGAAACGTGTAAAGGGACTAAAGCCACTATGTGTGTAAAGCAGCTGGACCCTTCGGAAGTCCATGCACGAGGAAGAGGTCCGCTTCGTATACATCTTCTAATGCTGCCCAGGCCAAGGCAGCCTCGGGTGATGTGGGGTCTGACATGGGGCAAGGCCTAAATCTGTCTTGGGTGGCTATAACAAAATACCCAAGGCTGAGTCATTCACAATGATTAGAGGTTTGCTTGGTTTGTGGTTCTGGAAGCTAGAAAGCCCAAGGGTCTGTCGCCAGCATCTGGCAAAACCTTTTTGCTGCATCATAGTGTGGAGGGGGGCATCCCGTGGTGAGTCAGAGCTGGTGTGCTGGCTCCGCCCTCGATTCTTCTACTTACACGTCTCCTAAAGCCGTCATGGGGCCTGACCATTATTAGAATGTCTACTCCTAGCTATCTTCCCAAATGCATCTCCAGATGTTGTCATTATCAATCTGGTTACAGAGCGACAAGCCGGAGACCAAATTCCTTTATGCTTTGGAGTGGAGGACCCAAATAGAAGGGCCCTTGAGTGCACCCTAGTGTCCCATAGGAGGCCAGCTGACACCTAGTCTGTACCTAGTCTGTCCCAGAGTGGCGGATAACTAGCTAGATCCAGTTTGGGGGCGGAGCATCTTCAAAGGCAGCCGCAGTGAAAAGAGGCAAGGAGCCAAAAGGACCTCTAGAGCAGCTGAGTCCAAATCAGCCAACCGGTCCAAATCCCCTCCATCCGGCTCGGGAGATGCAGGGCAGCTCAGGGAGAGAGGAACCCTGGCTTTTAGGAAGGAGGTGACAGGGGAAAGCAGTGTGTGGCCCAGGCAGCAGGCTCACCTGGTGTATTAGTCAGGGGTCTCTAGAGGACCAGAACTGATAGGGGGAACCCATGTATATATGATTTATTAGAATGGCTTACAGGCTGCTAGTCCAACAATGACTGTCTACCAACAGAAGGTCCAAGAATCCAGTAGTTGCTCAGTCCATGAGACTGGGGATATCAGCTGGTCTTCCAGCTTGAATCCCAAAGAAGTGAACTCACCAACTGTGAGAGTCAACAGATTTAGTGACTCTGTATATAAAACTTTTGACAATGTGGAAAAATAAAGAAAATGATGGTGGTGGTCGGTTGCTCCTACCATCTCTGGATAAACTGAGAAAGGAAAAGAATGAGCTCCTGATGAAATTCCCTTTTAGCACTTTCAGGACTGGGGATTTAGCTCAGTGGTAGAGCGCTTGCCTAGCAAGTGCAAGGCCCTGGGTTCGGTCCTCAGCTGGGGGGGGGGCCGCGGGGGAGGGGACAGTAAAGGGCAACAAAGAATCGGATGATAAGATTGGCTGCAGATACTCATTAACAGTCTAGAGGTTTCTTTTTTGTTTTGTTTTGTTTTTCAAGACAGGGTTTCTCTGTGTAGTTTTGATACTCGTTAACAGTCTAGAGGTTTCTTTTTTTTGTTTTGTTTTGTTTTGTTTTGTTTTGTTTTTCAAGACAGGGTTTCTCTGTGTAGTTCTGGTACCTGTCCTGGATTTTGCTCTGTAGGCCAGGCCGGCCTCAAATTTACAGAGATCTGCCTGGCTCTGCCTCACGAGTGCTGGGATTAAAGGCATGCACCACTGCCGCCCAGCTCAGTTTAGAGATTTCTAAGTGTGCTCTGGAAAAGAATCTTCTCTCTACAGAGCTCAAGTTGCAGAAAATCAAACCAAAGCCCTCATTATAAGGTTGGCTAAATTACTGTGAAAATTCAAGTACCAGCTTCAGAAGGTGTCCGTGGTTAAAGTAAGGGCATTAAAGGGTCAAGACTGAGATCCTGTAACTTGGGATGGGGATGTGTGGGAGGACCATATTAAACCTGAGAACTTTGCATCCTAGGAATCTCAAGGGTTTATCTCGCCTGGGGAAGTAGTCTCTCTTCCCTCAGCAGAAGAGGTACTTACAGCCCCACCCCCTGGAATATGGCCTTTTCTGCCTTTGACTGAGAAAATCAATCCTTCATTGTCTGCTGAACCAACAGTGACTTTCCCTGAAGGGGATGCCAGACAAGACAATACTGATGTCCCTCACTGCCCACCAATAGTTGCCCCTAGACCTACAACCAGACTTAAGGCAAAGCGGGTCCTAGAGGGGAAGAAGGAAGTGTGGTCCATGAGGAGGTGCACTACACTACTGAAGAGCTTATTGAGTTTGCTAATCCGTTCAAGCAGAAGTCTGGGAATATGTGTGGGAATGGATTTTAAACGTGTGGCATAATGGTGGAAAAAACATAAATTTGGATCAGGCTGAGTTTATTGATACGGGCCAACTGAGTGGAGATTCTAGGTTTAATATGGAAGCTCACACAGTTACAGAAAAAGTTATCCAAAGTTTGTTTGAATGGTTGGCTGAAGCGTTTATCAAAAGTTGACATGCTAAAAAGGAGTTGTTGGTGCCTGATATCCCTTGGCTTAGTGTTGACGAAGGGATTTTAAGGCTTGGGAAAACTGCAATGCTAGAGTGGGTATGCTGCGTAAAACCTAATCCTCCCCAATGAGAAGGCCCAGAAGACACGCCCTTCATGATTCCTATAGACGCAAAAATGGTGAGAGGCCCCAGCACATCTGAAGAGCTTGTTGTCACCCTTTCCTTGGGCCAGACCTTAGGGTCTGAGGTGCTGCTGTTCAGTTGGCTGAATTAAATGCAATGGTTTTAATTGAGCCCCACAGTGACACTGAATTGCCAAGGTCAAGGCGATCATTGTTATTGTGATGGGCAGCACAGGCAAAGTGATTTTTATGATAGCATGACTTGGGTTAGTCATGGTGTTTCCAGGCATGAAATAGATAAGACGCCTACAGAATTTTTATTTGATCTGTATAAGCAGAAAAATTCTCAAATAAAAGAAAGGCTTCATTGGATCGTGTCTAAAGGTAATCTCAGTCAATGAAACAATTTCCAGATTTGAGCTAGTTTGCAGACCTAGAACACCTTGAATGAAGAAACAGCCAGTTTCCTGTGCGGACCTTGATAAAATTCCCAAGAGTTCTACTGTTAGCCTTTCCCAAATCCTTCCCCAGAGGGACCTCCAGCCTTTTACAAGGCAACTATGCACTGGGGAAAGGAAACAGTCAGACTTTCTGGTTACTGGTTCTGAATTGACGCTGATTCTGGAAGATCCCAAGAAGTACTGTGGCCTTCCAGTTAGAGTAGGGGCTTATGGAGGTCAGGTGATTCATGGAATTTTGACTGAAGTCTGACTCACAGTAGGTCTAGTGGGTCCCCAAATTCCTCCTTTGGTTATTTCCCCAGTCTAAGATGTATAATTAGGATAGACATACTTAGACATTGGCAGAACTCTCACATGGGTTCCCTGACCTGTGGTTGGAAAGGCTAAATGGAAGCCTTTAGAGCTGCCTCTGCCAGGGAAAATAGTAAATCAAAAACAATGTCGCATCCCTGGAGGAATTGCAGAAATTAGTGCCACCACCAAGGACTTGAAAGATGCAGGGGTGGTGCTTCCTACCACATCTCCCTTTAAATCTTCTGTCTGGCCAGTACAAAAGGCAGATAGATCATGGAGAATGACAGTTGACTCTCAAAAAACTCAATCAAGTAGTGACTCCAATTGCAGCTGCTGTACCATATGTGGTGTCCTTACTTGAGTAGATTAACAAATCTCCTGGCACATTGTATGCAGCTATTGATTGAGCAAATGCCTTTTTCTTTTTTTTTTTTTTCATTTTTTAATTTATTTTTCTATCATCAGCTTGATACAGTATAAATTCTTATCCTAATAGTGAAATGTTTCATTGAGGCTTGCCCAGTACTTGAGTAAAACCAAAATTTATTATAAGGCACAGTCATCCTAGGGTCCCCACTGCTATATGGCCTCTCTGATTGACCAATGGGTGATGACCATTCTGTGGACAGTCAGCCTCTTTCTCCAGCCATCCCCATCACTGCCCAGTGGTCCCATGAACAAAATGCCCATGGTGGCAGAGATGGGGGTTATGCATGAGCTCAGCAACATGAACTGCCACTCACCAAGACTGACCTGGCTACAGCTGCTGCTGAGTACCAGATCTCCTAACAGTAGAGGCCAACACTGAGTCTCAGATATGGCACCATTCCCCAGGGTGACCAGCCAGCAGTCTGGTAGCAGGTTGACTACATTGGATGACTTCATCTGTGGAAAGGACAATACTTTGTTCTTTCTGGAGTAGATACTTAATTCTGGTTGTGGATTTGCCTTTTTTGCATATAATACTTCTGCCCAAACCACCATTGTGGACTTACAAAATGCCTTATTTACCCTCATGGTATTCCACACAGTAGCACTTCTGACCAAGGAACTCACTGCACAGCCAGATAAGTGAAGCAGTGGGCCCATGGTCATGGAATCCGCAGGTCTTACCATGTTCACCACCATCCTGGTCATCTATTAGCTGGCCTGATAGAAAGATGGGATGGCCTTTTGAAGACACAATTACAGCACCAATTAGGTGGCAACAGCCTGGAAGACTGGGGCAGGGTTCTCCAGAAGGTGGTCTATGCTTTGAATCAGTGTCCAATATATGGTATGGCTTCTCCCATAGCCAGGATCCACAGGTCCAGGAATCAAGGCATGGAAAGACTTACAATCACCCCTAGTGACTCATTAGAAAATTTTTACTTCCTGTCCCTTCGAACTTCAGTTCTACTGGCCTAGAAGTTTTAGTTCCAGAGCAGGGAACACTCCTGCCAGGAGACACTGGAAACTCAGACTTCCCCCTGGCCACCTTGGGTTTCTGATGGCCTTGAGCCAGCTGTCTAAGAAAGGAATAACCGTATTAGGAAGGGTGATTGATCCGAATTACCAAGGGGAAATTGGATTGCTTCGCCACAATGGAAGTAAGGAAGATTATGTCTGGAGTGCAGGAGATCCTTTGCAGTGGTCCTCAACCTGTGGGTCACGACACCTTTGGGGTCATGCATCAGATATTTACACTACGATTCATAACAGTGGCAAGATTACAGTTATGAAGTAGCAATGAATATAATTTTATGGTTGGGGTCACCACAACATGAGGAACTGTGTTAAAGGGTCACAGACAGCATTAGGAAAGTTGAGAACCACTGCTTTAGGGCATCTCTTGGTGCTACCATGTCCTGTGATTAAAGTCAGTTGGAAACTACAACATCCTAATCCAGGCAGGATGACAAAGGTCACAGACCCTTCAGGAATGAAGGTGTGGTTCACTCCCCCCGGGAAAAGAACCAAGACCTGCTGAGGCACTTGCTGAGGGTGGAGGAAATACAGAATGGGTAGTAGAGGGAAGAAGTTCTAAATACTAGCTAAGGCCATATGACCAGTCACAGAAACAAGGATTATAGTTGTCATAAATGTTTATTGTATTTTGTTGTATTTGTACAGCTATTTGTGTTCTCTTTCCTCAATTTCTTTATCATATAATATAATATCAATTAAGAGAATTTCGGTGGTCATCATATTTAAGTTTGAGATGCTATAAGAATGTCCCTCAAGGGACATTGCCACTTAAATTCTTAAATTCCTAGTGCATTTGTGGCAGTTTGAGGGATAGTTATATCATGTTAGGTGTGATTATGACCTGGTTATTATTTTCATTTGGAAATTAATCATGACATAAGGAGATATGATTGTGTGTCGTTTATAGGGGGTGTACTTGTGGTGACTATTCTTGGTTGTCAGCTTGACAACATCTGGAATTAACTAAAACCCATGTGGCTGGGTACACTTATGAGAGATTTTTTTTTTAAACTAAATCATTTGAAGTGGTAAGACCCATTTTAGCCTGGACCTTCCAGGGTGCAATCAGTCAAATGCATTGCCTCCTTATATTTGGAAAGTAGTTCACACCATGGGCTTTCCGTGTTCTCTGAGCTTCTAGGAGAGGTTTCAGTAACTGGAGAGGCTTCAGTAGCTGTAGGTGTTGGCAAATTGGAAGGCCTATTCCAGATACTTAAAAAAAAAATCCATCCTTATATTTCCGTTGCTCTAGAACCAGTTCTGGTACCAAATCTATGTTAATCAGGGTCCTTTAGAGGACTAGAACTCATAAAATGAATGAATATATATAGAAAAGAGATTAAAATGGCTTACAACAGTGGTTCTCAACCTTCCTAAATCTGCAATCTTTTAATATAGTTCCACATGTTGTAGTGGTTACCCCAACCATAAAATTATTTTCATTGCTACTTCATAACTGTAATTTTGCTATTCTTATGAGTCATAATGTAATATTTTGGGAGATCGAGGTTTGCCATAAGGGTCACCACCTACAGGTTGAGAATCACTGGCTTATAGGCTATGGGCCGTCCGGCCAGTCCAACAGTGGCTGTCCACTAACAGAAAGTCCAAGAATCCAGGTAGTTGTTCAGTCCACAAGGCTGGATGTCTCAGCTGGTCTTCAGTAGACACTGGAATTCCAGAGGTGGGAACTCCAAGGCCAGTGAAGTAATGGACTTGCCTGTGAGAGTGAGAGCAAGCAGGCAAGAGAGCGAGCTTCCTCCTTCCACGTCCTTTATATAGGCGGCCAGCAGTTGGTGTCGCCCAGATTAACTGTGTATTTTACCACCTCAAAAGATCCAGTTTAAAAGTGAGTCGGAAATGGGAACATAAAAGTGGGGACACTTTAAATGATTTAATTAAGGAAGAGATCCCTCACAGCTGCATGGGTTTTAGATAATTCCAGATGTAGTCAAGTTGACAGCCAAGAACAGCCATCACACCTGGTCAACCAGAAGTGAAGTCACCGCAAAGACCCTACTGTGGGAGTAGAAGCCAGACCGCATCTGATGCCCTTATGAGTGACGGAGGCTGCTGCACAGTCTCAGCAGCCTGCAGGCACATCCAGAGCTTTGGGGGATAACTGTGGTTTGGGTGTCTTCCAGGAAAGTTGAAAGAATGGAGCCTCATTTTATACGGCACCGCGGAGCACCCGTACCGCACGTTCAGTTCCCATCAGTCTCGCTCACGGATGCTGGAGCTCTCAGTCCCGGAGCTGGAGCCTCTCCAAGTTGCTGGGCCACCACCTCCGGCAGAGACTCCCGAGGATGAGGAAGAGTACACAGGTAATGGAGCTGAGTGACAGGAGATGGTTAGCCTCCCAACTTCATTCTCCACTGGAGCTCTCGAAGGTGGGGTCCTTTCAGGCAAAAGGTGGGGTTTTAGTTGTAAGTCTTCTCTTGCCCGGAAGTTGTAATAATGACAGTAATTTGCACTCACACAGCTCCTTCCACCCAAGGCTCTTCTAATACTTTACAGACCAGTAAGTATGCTTCAAACCAGTAAGTACTCTCTGATCTTCCAGGCTGGGGCACTGAGCTCCTATATGCCCAACCAGAACTGGGGCTTGCCCTAGTTCATTAGCTAGCTCTAGGGTTGCTCCCCTTTCTTCAGGGACCCTCATCACAGGACTCAGCATCCTGATTCCCTTAAGTCCATCCACTTTGAGCAGCCAGGAATGAGAAGAAAGCTTGGGTTCCACGAGTTTATTTCCAAAAAAGAGCTGGTGGTTGGGAAGCAACCACTCTCCAGGACTGGTACCCAGGAGAGGCTGTCAAGAGATGAATCAGTACAGACTGATGCCATGCACGAACATTTTTAAAAGCTCACCTGTAAAGACCCCTGGTGTAGATGCTTCTATGGCTGTCCCATTGGCATGGAGGCCTCAGTCTCTAGACCGCTGGCTCATTTTCAAGGTAGTTGGGAGCCACAGTAACCCAAAGATGTCTTTTGGACATGTCCAGCCTCTAAGCAGAATGAAGATGTTATTAGAGCCTAAAGCTGTTGATTTTCCTCTGAGCCATCCCACAGCAATTGGATGACACTGGGTGTTTCTGGTTGGGCATATTTTTCTTAGCTGAATGTCCTAGCTACCTGACAAATGATGGGTGATCTCTCAGAATATGGATAACTAAATGGGAAATTCCACCAATACAAATCAAGCATAAACCCTGGTCGATTCCATTTTAAATTTCCTCTGCCTTTCCTTTAAAACGGAACATTGAATTATGTATGGACTAATCTGCTGTTTTCTCCTGTGATTTATAAACTATGGCAAGATTCAGTAATTATTAATAAAGTGCTGATTTTTTATTTATTTTTTTCCTCAAAATCTGCTACTGACTCCAGCCATGCACACTGGCATCTCACCCTTGTGCTATTCCACTGGGTCACTTGGTCTCTACCCAGCATAGTCTGGATGGAGGAAGAGGTTTCCATGGGAATAGGATGTGTTTCTGGCTCTCAGGAAAGCTTCCTGAAGTCTAGAGGGAAACTGGAAGGTTGACCCAATCACAGAGGCAAATCAGAGTACCAGAAGGTGCATGGTATGAGTGGCCAAGCAGGAGGAGTGAGGAACAGCCACTTTAGAGTCCAAAGAGAGGGTAAGGGAGTCACAGGCTGTTGCTTTTAGAACATGGAAAGCTGGTCACTGGCACACTGTCCATTTGTGGTGATGCCCAGGCTGGCACTGGCTTTACCTGAGCCTTGTGGATAAGAGAATAGTCACCATATCAAGAAAGACAGGGAAGTCCAATGAAGCAGTGATCCCAGGGACCAGCATCAGGGGATGAGAGGCAGACAGAAGAGGTGGAGGGCCGACTGTCCCTGAGACAAGAAGTAGGAGATGAAAGAGGGAAGATCGGAGAATGTTTGTAAATAACAAGGACACCAAACAGCAGCTGGCAAAGATTTCCCACCACAGGAAAACAGGGCTGCAGAGGGCGTCCAGCATTGCCGTGGTCCATTTCCTGTTGTTTAACAAACTCTCCAAAGCTGAGCGCTTATAAAGAAAAAAAAATTAACTCACAATTTAGGGGACCAGAAATGCAGCCTACCTGTCCATCTCGGAGGAAGATCCCCTTGGCTGCATCACAGGAGAGGAGAGAAGCAGAAAAAACATGGAATGATGTGTAAGAGCCACGTGGGTGGCAAGGCCTTATATCATAACAATCTGCCCTTGCTGGAACTAAATCAGTACCACAAGTTAGCATTAACCCTTTTGGGGAGCAACATCCAAAGTGTTCTAACTGCCTTGCACTGTGTGCCCATGGGGTTTTCATCACTGGAGCAAAAACTGAAGAGAAATAGTTAAAAGGAGGAGCAATTGATTTTTGGCTCACGGGTTCCAAGGCTCCAGTTCACAGTTGCTTAGCACCATTGCTCTGAGTAGTCAGGCAGAGCATCATGAGGAGGAGGTGGATGGGGCAGAGATGCTTGACAGACAGAAAGAGAAAGCAGACGGGAAGAAGCCAGCACCCCAGTGACACTCCATCGAGGCCCCACCTTCCATGGTTTTACCACCTCCCCAAATCATTCAACATTTTGAATCCATCAGTGCTAAAACTGTTGACTGGGTCAGAGAGGCATAATTGATCCAGTTCTCTCTGGAAGCATCCGTACAGATACACATGGAGGTGTGTTGTAGTTATCTCCTCGACATCGCTCAGGCCCATCATTTGACAATCAGAGCTGGTCATCACACTAGGGGGCTCCACTACCTCAGCACTGAGGACCAAGATTCCAGCTCGTGGACATTTAGGGCCACCTCCAAACTAGACCAGGCGCCTGGCCAGCCCCAGGTGGCAGGACTTAATCTCCATGTGGACTATAAGCAATGACGTTAGCAAGTAGAGTGTTGGCCTATAGAACAGGAGGATTGAGGACGAGAAGGCCTGCTGGAAGCAAGAGTGGTAGCCCCAGAAGGCAAGATGAAGCCCAAGGAAGACATGAGTAGGGTACTGAGAATGAGCAGCTTGGAGTGAGGGCCAGCCTACAGGGACAGAGCCATCTGGTGGTGGCCTCAAAGGTAGGCCCCACCATCACCACCAGAACTCATCAGGATACTTGGTTGAAGAGCAGACCCTAGGCTGGCCCCACCTAAGAGACCAAGTTCAGCAGATCTAGGGTGCTCTGAAGTCTATACCCATAGCAGGTAAATAAGACACCCCAGGTAGAGTGTGCCTAGGCAGCTAGTAGACCTGAGCCCAGAAAGGCTGGAGGCAGGACATGGGCTGGGGTTCCTATAAGCATGTGACCCAACTGTTATTGGAATAAAGGAGGGCCTGGCTTGGGGAAAGCAGCAACCATTGAGCAAGGAAAATGAATGGGCTTCATGGTGCAGGCCTGTAATCCCAGGAACTTGGGGTACTGGGGTTCTCTGAGTTAGGATGATCATAAGTTCAAGGCTTACCAGGGCTGCAGAGTGAGTTCAAAGCCAGCCTGGTCAACTTGCAGTGTCTGCCTCAAAAACATAAGTACAAGTGACATACCTCAGTGATAGAGCATTTACCTGGTTTATGTGAAGCACCAGATTCAATCCCTGGTCCTGGAAAGAAAGGAGGGGAGGGGGAGGGAGAGGGGAGGGAGAGGGGGGGAGAGGAGGGGGAGAGAGAGAGAGAGAGAGAGAGAGAGAGAGAGAGAGAGAGAGAGAGAGAGAGAGAGAGAGAAAGGGATGAAGCAGAGGGAGAAAGCAGGATCCCAAGTTGCTTCCCTGAGTCGTTGATTTGCTTTTTGTTTTTTTGTTCATTTTCAACCCTGGATTTGCCCCACAAAGGACTGAAAATTGGCTTTTCAAATTAGCCTGTGTTGGTTAACCCCATGGGGTTGTGATCTGTGTCAGCCAAGCTGTTCAGAACATTCAAACACTCCTTCTGCTGGAAGCCTCTGCTAAGAGTGATGTACAATCGCATTGACTCAGGAAGCCAGGCCTCCAGCACACTGACTCAGGAAGCCAGGCCTCGGAGTCACTTTCAGCTAATTGAGGGGAGATGCAAAGCAGACAGAATTACAGATTGTGACAACAAAAACAGATGCTCATGGAGAGAATGAGTTACAGCTGGACCCCAGCATTCCTGGGGGGAAAGGGATGGTTGGGGCGTGATAGCTAGCCAGGTGGATCTGATTCAGTGTGTTTCATGGGTGAGATGAAGCCTGATATTTTGGCTTTTAAAACCATCCAGAAAGCCACATGCTGGTTGACTGGTTGGTTTATGAATTTGATAGCTGCTCTTGGATGGACACTGTCATATCCTAACCTCTCCAACTGAGGGCTGGCTGCTGCCCATGACCTTGATGCTATACCAGAATTCTGCTGCCCTGGCTGGCGTGTGGCTCCAAGCTTGCAAAGGGCTCCTCTATAGAGATGCTGGTGAAACTTCCCACTGTGGGAAAGTGTGAGAGGGAGGGGCAGGCGGGGGAGGCAAGTGACATCAGCGTCCTGCGGACCAGTGCCAGGGAAGGCCCAGTCCAGGCCCCTCCCAAGGCCATTTAAGTTTAGGGACTTGCTAGGACGTTCTGCCTACAGATGGTGAGGACATCTACCTTTGCTCCGCTTTCCCTTTGCCCATACTGTCACATCTCAGCCACCAGCAAATGTTTACCTAGCACCTGCTCCACACAGCTGCATCCTGGGTACTTGCATTGAATACACTAGACCCCATCCTGCCAGACCCCATTCTGTCCGTGAGGAAATGGGGCTCATGTCCCTGTTTCCCCCGAACACCTTCAATCTTCCTAAAAATGGACAATTGTTACTGAACTTGGGGGACATCGTTTGTACTCTCAGAAGCCAAGTTTGGCTACCCATCCTTAAGAAGCCAATTAAAACAAGCAAGTTAATAGCCAAAAGGCAGGAGAAGGAGATGTATTCAGTGTGACCACATTAGGAAAAGGGACAAGGAAAAATCTTCTGACCCTATTCCCAAGTCCTTGTTCAAGGTCATGAAGTGAGAGTAAAGTTTAGATGGATGTCTAGGGATGTGCACGTCTAACCAGACGTGGTCACATGCTTCTGCATACCCTTGACCATCATTGTCTGGGCTCCAGTCTCATCCTATAAGGTGGTCTACAAGTTGTACATCTCTTTCCAGTCAACAAGCTCCCCCTCTGGCTAATGCTTTTTCCTCCTCCCAGCATGTGGTTCTAGAGGATGCCTCATCCCTTTGGAGCCCATCATTTCACTGGTCTCACGATCAGACCGAGAGACACAGTGTCTCTTTGGAGTGTCTTCCTTTCTACCTGACTGGTTGCGTTGGTACCCTACTGCCTTCCGGGTCTTATAAAGTTCTGCAGAAGGCGAAAGAGAGTGAGTGACTGGGCAGCAAGGCCACGGCGGAATGCCACCAGGCCTGGTGGGTGGGAAGGTAGCCAAACAATAGTGTAATGGAGTGAGAAGTAGAGGTTTCCCAGTCCTGACTTGGGGTGAGGCCGACAAACTCCAAAACAATGAACAGTCTTGGGAGGCAGGGTGAGGATGTGTCTCAGGTGCTGGATTTCGGCAGTGACAGGCATGTCTACCTAGGACACAGAATAGGCCAGCAGCCACTTGGAAAGGCCATCT
This sequence comes from Peromyscus leucopus, assembly GCF_004664715.2. NCBI lineage: Eukaryota > Metazoa > Chordata > Mammalia > Rodentia > Cricetidae > Peromyscus > Peromyscus leucopus. The sequence continues at coordinate 147,268,421 of NC_051063.1, read as the reverse complement.
AGAACATCCAGGGGAACCTCTGCTCTGCAGGGGTTCACAGTGGGAACAGGCAGGTGGAGACCCACGGTGAAAACTGGGAAGTATCAACAAAGGAGAACCTTAGGGAAGGAAGCAAACTCTAAGGCTGCGTGGGGGGGGGGGGGCGCTGCAGAGAGGGAGGGTGAATGAAGAGGACTTTGTGTTCCCCAGCAAAGCCCATTGTGGGCTGGGAGAACGAGGGCTTCTGTCTCCACGTCCCCGTGAGATGAGATGGCCAGCAAGTCAACTCCTCTTTGCTTCCGAACTCACTCCCCATCCCTCGCCAACATAAAAAGCTTATGCTGTTTCCTTCTGAAGTCTCAGAAGCCTCCCAGTGCCTCCTCCAGCCCCTCCCTGCATCCCCTCCGTCCTCCAAGGATGCTTCCCCTCTGTGTGAAAGACAGGAGTCACCTCAGGCTGCCTTCCGAAGCTGAGAGGCAGGGCCTGCAGTCACGCCCACCGCAGCTGAGGAGGCAGACATGTAAACCTGCCTCATCCCCGTGGGGCCCTGGGGGAGGACCCAGAAGGTGACAGTTTTCTGGACTCCATAGAGCTCCTGGCACTTCTAGATGGCTTTTCCAACAACAGGGAGCCCACCGTTAGCATTCAAGTCACCTGAGGAGAAGACATTGGTTGGTGCCTTACTGCTGACAGAGTGAGGGAGATGGGGGGGGGGGGAGGCTGCAGGAAGCTCAACCCACAGTCACCATGAGCTTCATCCAGTGCCACGTTCCCGCTGTGCCTGTCCCCTTCCGTCCTGCGGAACAGCAGGCTCACCAGGTGTGGACATGGAGAGGCTCCTTCACCCTCCGCGGGCATTGTATTGCTGCGCTGTCAGAACCCAACACCCACCTGTACGGCTTTGTTTTTCACAATGTGTATAACAAGGTGACAGGTCCCATCATGGCGGCTCCAATGCCTCGTCTCCAAGATCTCAGTTCCCGTCTCTTCCCTGGCCTTGGTCCCTCGCTACCACCAATGGCCACATCACTGGCTCTCATGCCTTTCCTCCAGAGAGGGTCAGCCCCCAACTGTGACCACACCCCATGAGTAGGGTCTCTGGTGTGGCAGCCCCTGTAAGACACCACTCTTGAAGGAAGTTCCCCGGACCTGGGGGCTGCGGTAACCTGACAGAGGGGCCCGTGGGCTGGACTGGATGGAGAAAGCATCTCTCTGAATGAAAAGGAGTGCTTGTGTCTTTAAGGTGTGTGCCATCCTGAGTGCGGAGACAAAGGCTGCGACGGCCCCAACGCAGACCAGTGCTTGAACTGTGTCCACTTCAGCCTGGGCAACGCCAAGACAAGCAGGTAACAAGCGGCCGGCCGGCGCTGCTGTCTGCGTGCCCTGGAGCCCCCTGGGGTAGCCCTAAGGCGGCCGTGTTCAGCTGTAGAGCCCCCGACAAAGAAGTCTCACCCGAGTTAACCGCTTTGCGTTGTTTGGAAAAGCTTAGTGTCTTGGTTCTGATCACACCAGTGATACCAGTCCATTATGAAAAGGGAGAAGTTGAATAGTTTGCTGGCCATGCCGTGCTTAGACAGCGTTCCGCATCCGTACTGGATCATACTGAGTACACATGCCTGCTCACAGAGGACTGTGCACAGGACCCTCCCTGTACTGTAGGCCTCAGAGGACCAGCAGGGTGGCGTGGCGCTTGGACAGGCTGCCGCTGGGGCTGTGGGGTTCCCTGGAGGCTTCCTAGAAAGTCTGTGCGACTTCCTGTTCCCTGAAGGAGGCCTGACAGACCTGACCTGGGATGCCCAGCCTATAACCAATTGTCCCAGCTCAAGCTGCCCCTTCTGTGGGGAGTGTGCAAGCCTCAGACCCTCGTACCAGTCCCTAACAGGCTTGAAGCTGCCCTTTTTATTTATCCAATGCACAAACCTTCTGAGCATCCACCATGTGCTGTGTGTGCCTCGCTTAGAAGGCCAAGGTGATGGCGTCAGTGCTAGGCACCTTAAAGGTCTGGATGGCAGATGTTCCTCAACACTGCCAGGCAGGCCAGGCAGGGGTGTGCTGTACACAGTGGTGGTGAGATGCAGCTCTTACTGTATCTGGAGTCCCCACCCCACACCCAGGTCACACCCTAGCTCTGGCCAAGGGCAGTCATTCTGCAGCTTCGTTCACTGACCATCAGACTTGTTCTCTGCAGGCACCCGTGTAGGATTTGACCCAGTCAGAAATCCCAAGTCAAGCCAGGCAGTGGTGGTGCACGACTTTACTCCTGGCACTCAGGAGGCAGAGGCAGGCAGGTCTCTGAGTTCGAGGCCAGCTTGGTCAACAGAATGAGTTCCAGGACAGCCAAGACTACACAGAAAAAAACTTGACCCCCAAAAGAAAACAAAATTAAAAAAAAAAAGTGAAATTCCAAGTCAACACCAAAGTCTTAGTGCCTACAGAAAACCAAACAGGTCTTCGGAATGGGAAAGGATCCCTGTTTTGTTTTGTCTTATTTAGACAAGATCTCCATATGTAGCCCAAACTGACTAAACTCAGAATCCTCCTGCCTCAGCCAAGTGTTGGGAGACCCAGCTTCTAGAATTGGATTCCTGTTCTTCAGACCTGCCTGTTCATACCTAGGACCTGCCCCCCACCCCGCCCCGCCCCCAGCTGCAGTGAGCGAACGTAGGGAAACTTACTTAGGACAACCCTCCCCCGGGACCCTGTGTCCTCGGCGTTTTACCTGTTTAGCTATGCAGCCTCAGCCCACGTAAGAGCCACACAGGGTGGGCCCAGGGTTGGACTGAAACAGAGAGACCCTCATCCATACTTGGTCCCACAGGAAGTGTGTGAGCGAGTGCCCCTTGGGCTACTTCGGGGACACGGCAGCAAGACGCTGCCGTAGATGCCATAAGGGATGCGAGACCTGCACGGGCAGGAGCCCGACACAGTGCCTGTCTTGTCGCCGTGGGTTTTACCACCACCAGGAGACGAACACCTGTGTGACCCTCTGCCCTGCCGGGCTTTATGCTGATGAAAGTAAGTGGACCGTCCACAGACACAAGAATGGATGGATTGTGCCCTCCCCCTCGCCCGCACCCTTGCCTGCACCCTCGCCCGCACCCCTGGGCTGTGCTCCCCTATTCTGGGAGGATTTCCTGGGCCCTTGGCTTCCTGTATTCTATTGGTCTTATCTGGGACTTTTCACCAGGCCAGGGGCTGCGAGTGTGAAACCACACACTCAGCCAGAGCACTATTGAAATGAGTCCTGCACACTGGAATTCACACTCTGTGAAGGACAGGATGCAGAAAAGGTAGCTCGTCCACAGCTCAGCCTCACTTGAGACACCAGAAGAGGCCGCCCCGCCACATGTCTTGTCATGTCTCATCCAGGAAGGACAGTGCTGTGGGTGTCAGCACAGGCTGACGTAATTGGGAGATTGAAGTGCCTAGGAAAGGCTAGGAGCCCCACTTGAGATGTAGATGCAGCCCTCTGAATGCAGAGGACCCGGCTAACACGTGGGGGTCAGGTTCTAGGAGGTCTGGGTAGCGTCTGTGTGGCTCTTTAAGAGGGGAGCACTGTTTTCCTTATCTTGAAGTTGAAAGGGACTAAGAAGAAGCCCCAAACTCGTAATGACAGGGGTGGGACCCAAACTCAGAGCAGGGAAGCCAGATATCCTCCTGGTCTAGCTGTCCCCGGTAGACATGTGAGATGGATGGGCAGGACCTCCAGTGTATGTTTTAGCAACTGGTCTCACACTCTGCAAGAGGCGAAAGAGAAGGTGTCGCAGGAATCTTAGAGAGTCTTATTAATAATCAAACCCAGAGCCAGGTATTGGGGTGAAGCTGGAAGATCAGAGATACAGAACAAGCCACAGCTACCTCACCTCGCCGGATCCTCAGCTGGTCTTGTCTCCTCAGACAGGAGGCCTCTGAGTCCTCATCCGGAATGGGTCTCAGCTGAAGTGCTGCTCGAAAGCCTGAAGCTTAACTAGCTAAAAGCTTAACCAGCCAAATGCTTCTAGTTTCTGGTCCTCATGCCTTATATGCCTTTCTGCTTTCTACCACCACTCCCTGGGATTAAAGGCTCGCTTTCTGAGATTAAAAGTGTGTGTCACCATGCCTGGCTGTTTCCAGTGTGGCCTTGAACTCACAGAGATCCCAGATAGATTTCTGTCTCTGGAATACTAGGATTAAAGGTGTGAGTGCCACCATTTTCTAGCCTCTGTATCTAGTGGCTGTTCTGTTCTCTGACCCCAGATAAGTTTATTAGGGTACACAATATTTTGGGGAACACAGTCCCACCACAAGAAGGTTTGTGTTAAATGGACAGGTGACTGCTCTCAAATGAGCCGAAGACTTCCGAGGCTTTGCAGGCAGCACCCCCCACCCTAGTTCTCCTGTTTGCACCCCTGCACTGATCCAGCCTGTCACCTGTCACAACATGCCTGTTAGCCCCGGGGAGGCGGAGCTAGGAAGTCTTTAAAGACATTATCAAGGAAAGACTCCTTTCGAGGGGAAACAGCGATCACATAGACACATTTCCCAGATTTGCAGACACCTGCCTGGGCTGTCAGCCAGGCTCATTTTCGGCCACACATGCGGCTGGCTTCCTCACCTTCCTAGGCCAGGTCAGCCATCCTTCACCACTGTCCTTGCTGAGCAGCAGCTGGGTGCATGCAAAGCCATGCCTGGACCCCGAGGAGGCTGTACTGAGGTACAGCAAGGGCCCTCAGCTCCCGGGCCTGGCACGTAATGGGGACACCAGCTGGGGTTTCATGAGACATCAACACAAATGAGCTAGATAATAAAGCAGGGAAATGCAAGTGGGACGTGGAATGACCCAGAAGCTCCAGAGAGGAGGGAGAGAGTCCTGCCTCACTCTAGAGGTACCAAGTCCTCAGTGAAGACTCCATGAAAGACTCACAGGGAGAGGGGCCGGTAGCCTCCAGGGTACCCGCTGGTCTATAAAGACTCGAGCCTGATTCACGTGTCCTCAGCTAGCCAGGAATGGGCTCTGGTCCCTGTGGCCATAAGCAGAATGGTCTCCTCTACAACGGGACCACCTCTGAAGCCTGCTGGTCCTTTGAGGATTTGATTGACATACTCCAGACAAGGGATGTGGAAGAGCTGGGGTCCAACACCCAGGTCCGTGATTAACTTCCCGATCTCCTCTGGAGAGAGCCCTGGGGAAAGCTGGCATGCCAGGACCACCTAGCATGCTGGAGCTCATGCTCCACTCTGGCTCCCCCAACCCCCAAGCCATCCTCTGTTTCCCATCTTCCTGTTTTTTCTCCAGGCCAGAGACACTGCCTCAAGTGCCACCCAAGCTGTCAGACGTGCGTGGATGAGCCCGAGAAGTGCACTATGTGTAAGGAAGGATTCAGGTGAGCCTGCCCTGAACCCGGGGAGGGGAAAAAAAAAAAGACAGGATCCACACTATGTTTTCTTTCTCAAGAGTTTGCATCTTTTTTGGAAAGCTAAGATGTCAAAGGCCTGGAGCCCAAAGAGTACTGGCTGTCAAGTGTTGCTGTTGTTTTTACTCTTTTGGGGGTCCACCACCCAGCTCCCAAATAAATCACACACAGAGGCTTATTCTTAATTATGAATACCAGGCCTTAGCTTGACTTAGTTTCCAGCTAGTTTTTCTTAACTTAAAATTGTCCTGTCTACCTTTGGCCTCCAAGGCTTTTCCCATTCTCTTACTTCTGTAAATCTTACTCTTACTCCGTGGCTTGCTGTGTAGCTGGGTGGCTGGTCCCTGGAGTCCTCCTCCTCCTCTGGCTCCTCCTTCACTCCATCACTTTTCTTCTCCCTCCTCCCAGATTTCTCCATATATATATTATATATATATGCCTGCCAGCCCCGCCCATCCTTTCTCCTGCCTTGCTATTGGCCAGTTTTGTATTAGCCCATCAGGTGTGTTAGACAGGCACAGTAACACAGCTTCACAGAGTTAAACAAATGCAGCATAAGCAAAAGTAACACCCCTTAGAATAACAGTCTACTGCAGTCAAGTCAGGGACTGTTGAGGAAGGGAGGTTGGAGGATGGTCAGAGTTCCCACATTTTAGGCCAGGTTTGGAGAGTTGGTTAGAGTAACATTTGAACGCATCAGGTACAACAGAGTTTGCTATTAGGAGGTCAGGAGGAATTCCTAGGAAGCTTAGGTCACTTTCTTTTGCGATAGTAAACCCCTTGTACTCCAGTGCCCCTCCTGGTCCCCGCCGTGGCTGGTCCACCTTCCCTCCTGGCCTCCCTCTGTCTTCTCTCATCAGCACCTCAGTGTCTTCCATTTTCAGCCAGAGAATGAACTTGGCTTCCTGGGGATGTCCCGTAGATTCTTGGTCCTCCCTGTTCCACAGAACGAGGCCCTGTGAAAGTTCAGCGTTCAAAAAAAACCTCTCTGCTAGGCTAAGGAATCATCAAACAATTTTTAATCCTTTTGTTTGAATCATTCAATGATACTGAGTTACATTTAGTGACGTCAGATGCTTATTACCAGTTACCATCTAAAAGTTTCGAAAGCATATATTGAAAGTAAGCTGTGGACACGCCCATATAGCGGGACTAGCACCCTGGTCTTCATGGAAAGGCAGAAAGGGAAGGAGTCAGTACAGTCAGTGCCTGTGACAGATACAGGAACCTCGGGGGTTTCTGTCCAAATGCCAGTGAGGCGAGGTGAAGCCTGAGCCCCTGCATTTCCAGCAGATGCCCAGCTGCGGGAATGCTGTGGTCCAGACAGGGAACAGCAGGTGCATCGTGAGGCACTATGAGGCCACACCCACTTACCCAGCTCATTCTCCCTCCTCCCACTGCGGAGACTAGAATTCACAACAAAGGTGAAGCTCTCTAAAGACGAACAAACGGTGGAGGAGAACTTAGCAGGCCAGGAACAACGGACAAGACCCTAGAGAGCATCTACTCTTACCACAAGTGTCCCAACCCATGTCACCCCATTAACCTTTATTGCAATTTTTAAAGTCATTAGTGTTACTCAGAGTTTTCATGCAAGGGAGGTCAGTGACTTTCCCAAAAGTCTCCCTGTGGCTGCCTTGGTGACACTGCCCTCACCCTGCCCTTTCTTTCAGATCAGAGTTTGGAGACAGGCAGGGAAAGTAAGGCCTTCCAAAGTGACACATCCTACCCACCGTTCTGTAGACCTGTCAGCTAGACAGGGCAGGATTAGAAGCAAAAGGACCCACAGGTCCAGGAAGATATCCCCCAAAGGGAACAAAGCTGAGAGAAAGACACTGTACTAGAGGCCATGGCTGGAGGCAGGCAGAGGCCAGCTTTAATATCCTGGGCCCCTCTAGCCCTGGCGTCTACTGCCCTGGGCCCTCAAATCCTGGGCTGCTAGCTGAAGGTGTAAGGATGGAAGACTCCATGCATCCAACTCCCTGGAACCTATTTCCCAGGGGAAAAGTGCCAAGGGATCCGAGATACCGATTTCTACGTCCTGTGGGGAAGGGTGACGTCAGGGACGGATGCAGGCCAAGAAGTGCCTCTTGGGCAGAGATCACTGGGCAGGTGTGCTGGTTGCGGTAATAAAAAGTTTTCATAGGAGAGCACAAGCAGAGCAGGGAGACGTGGCCAGCCATAACCCACAGAAAGCTTCCTTTTATTGTCCAATCTCCTCCTCAGCTGTGACTTCAAATCATTGCTGTCACGTCACAGCTGTGAGAGAACAGCCGGGCTGCCGCCTCCTGGCCATCCATCTCTTTAGGGGGATAAACACAGGGGTTCCCAGGGAAGTATCAGTTCTTATAAACATGATTTAGCAGTGCTGCATGGTGGCCCTGGCACCCACAGTGAGAAAAAGTCCCAGGTGAGCACCTGCCATCTGTGGAGAGGAGCTTACAACCCCGTGGGCATCACCCCAAAACACGGGGCTGGGGGGGGGGGGTTGACATGTGCAGCACAGCACACTTACCCTCTTTTCATCAAAACATGGATGGGTGGGCACCCACTGGATATCCCATAAACCTAACTGAATAGCCCACAAGTGGGGAACTCAGTTCCCTGTGCTGGCCCCACTTCTGAGGCTACTCCCAGACCTCAGGTTGTAAACCACCCTTGCTTCCAGCTGGCTGTCAGAGTTCCCCCAGCCTCCCCTTGGTTTTGATTGCTTTGCTACACCTGCTCCTGGAACGGGGCGACACGTCCCTTACTTTAGCTGGTTATTGTACAGGTGTTACAAAGGAAGTGGATGGAGTAGTAGTATACATAGCCAACTGGCAGAGTCAAGAGCACAGGACCTTCCGTTCCCATGGCATTGGGTGCAGCACCCTCCCAGCAGGTGGATGGATGTGTTCTTTGTAGCCAAACTGGGCCTTGAACTCATGGCAGTCGCCCTGCCTCAGCCTCCTGAGTTGTGTATATGTTCTTGTTCACTAACCTGGAAACTCTAAATTATCTCCTTTGGAGTTGCCATGGAGACTGCATTATGGAGGCCTGAGTTACTGTTAACATCACTGGTGACCGACCGATTTGACCTTCAGTCTCTTTCACCTCCTCGGAGGCTGGGGTGGTGGGGTTGCAAAGTCCTGCTCTCTGATCAGTGGTCTGTTCACCTGGCAACCAGCCCCCCGCCGGAAGCTACTGAAGAGCCAACAGCTACCAGTCACCTTATTAGCATGCAAAGTGACACTTACCACTACTGATTCTCGAGAGCCTTGGAGCTCTGTGCCAGGATGAAGCCTAAATATATATTTCTAATTATAAATCACATCACAGCAGGACTTTCTGGCTCTGACAGATGCACCCCAGAGCAGAGCTCAATCTGTTTATCGGCAAACCCATTTAAAACGTGTGCATCAGACACAGTACAATCCCAGGAACCAAAGAAATCATAGTAGGTGACATTTATTTACACTGCTGTGTGCCAGACACCAAACAGTTCTATGTATTTGCTCGGTGGGGTCTTCCAGGCAGCGTTAGGCTGTAGGAACCAATTACCAGGAGGAAGCGGGGAGGGGTGGGGGGGGTGGGGGGGTGCTGCTGGCTTGCTTGGGGTTGCACAGCTGGGAAGCGGTGGAGCCAGATCCTGAGTGGTATAGCTCAGTTTGTGTCCGCCAGGCTGCGTTGTGGGCTGCCTGGCTAAGGGAAAGATATGCAGGCACTGATGAGGTGAGAAAGGAAGCCACGTGTAGCAGGCTGCCAGCTGCCAGGAGGGACTCTTGTCTCAAGTTCATGTAAAGCAGGGGAGTTTTAGGTAAAGAAGAAACCAGAGCAGAGCTAGGACTGGGTTAGCCTTGTGGCCATTACCCTCCTCACACACAAATGTAGACCCTTTGCGGACTCAAGCCAGTAAGCTGGAACTAGCTTGGCACAGGGGCAGTCGCTCGATACTCCAGTGCTCCGGGGGAATGGGGTGTTTTTGACTCAGGTTTCAGGAAAGCGATGGAGAGAAGTCATTGTAGAGTAGGAGAAGGCTGGAAGCTTTTTCCTCCTGCACCAGGATGGAGGCCCCCCCTGGACCTCCAGCTGGCTTCGGGACAGCTTTGCCAGCTTTCATTAGCTGGGAACATCCAGTGACACAAAGCGCAGTTCTTTGATAACGTTCATTTCCTCCTGTGAAAAGCATTTGAGGACAGATCATAATTTAATTAGGATTTTGGAACACACATGGAAATGGGCCTTATTTTCTTTTTACCAGCCTCGCACGGGGCAGCTGCATTCCAGACTGTGAACCGGGCACCTACTTCGATTCTGAGCTGATCAGATGTGGGGAGTGCCATCACACCTGCCGAACCTGCGTGGGTAAGCTGCCAAGGCTTTTGTCTCATTGGACAACAGCATGCATGGTCACCAAGGTGAATAGGCCGGCTATCTTGAAATCCAGGAAGTTCTGTAACTCCAGGTTTCTGCATTTATTACAGAATAAAACTCAAAGGCATGGGGGCTTAAAGTGTAGCTCAGGGATGGAGCATTTGCCTCCCATGTAGAATGTGGGGGGGGGGAATAGACTATAAAAACACAAAGGGCCTCCCAGCCTCCTAGGGCTGGAGAGGGAGAGAGGGGTTACTGTCTAATGAGTACAGCAATGCAAGTTAGGGGAAATGAAAACTGTTCCACAGACAGAGGGCACTGATGGCTGCTCACCAATAATTAGTGAATTAGTAATGCCACCCAACTACACACTTGAAGATATTTGAGATGTTGAGTTTGTTGTGTACCTGATACCAACAGTTTTTTTTTTTTTTAATTAAAAACAAAAACAACCCAAAATGCAAAGACCCACTCTTAGCAAGCTGCCTAGATTTCCCAGCCTTAAAAACAGCCATGCTTTTAGGCAAGTAATAAAGGATGTTTAGCAGCTCGTGAGCTGGCTTGCATTAAAACTCTGCTCTTGCTGCAGAATTAAGCTAAAATGCAGCACCATAAAGATTGAGAGGACTCAGAGAGGGGTGGGGACAGATCCGGGCAGGGTGCGATAAAACAAAACTTCAGTTCTCTGTACCCATCTCCACTTATTTTGAACGTTTTTATTCAAAGAGGAAAAGACTGCCATAAACAATTTTACATGCATTATAGTTCCCCGCCGAGATTATAGCACAGATGTCTCCGGGCACAGATTTTATGCAGAATATAGCAGAGATTTCATTCATTTTATTGGGTTTCATTTTGCAGTCATCCGCATGCATCGTGAGTTATGTGCACAGATATGTTCCAGGTGAAGCGTTCTCCACGACTCCCTTCCTGCCCCCAGCACTTTGCTGCCTTCTAAGAACGTCACATTAGATGGAGTTTTTGCTACAGTGACAGTATAAAAATTAGATCTCAGCCAAATCTCATTTGCCACAAAGCCATTTATTAGAAATGCCAGGAGGCAGGCACTGTCATCCTCCGTATGGTCCCACGTGAGCCTCGTGGAGCTATCAATTGTGCTACCCAAGTGGACATTCCAGAGATCCCAGCATCCACAAGCAGTGGCTGGGACTGACCCTAGGCCTTCTGTGGGAGATGTGCCCTCCTCCACCCCATCCTCAGACAAGCCCGGAAGGCTTAACCTTAGGAAGAATCTTTTCTACCCGGTTGCCCTGCTGCCTTTTTATTTCCTGTTTTTGTTTGTTTGTTTATTTGTTTATGTATACACGTGTCCCTGCAGGTCAGAAGAGGGCACCAGATCTCATTACAGGTGGTTGTGAGCCACCATGTGGTTGCTGGGAATTGAACTCAGGACCTCAGGAAAAGCAGTCAGTGCTCTTAACCACTGAACCATCTCTCCAGCCCTTATTTCCTGTTTTTAGTCCTGGTTTAACCCGGGTTGTTTAAGAAGCATCTCCAGTGCCACCTATTTAAATGTCAGAGCCACCTGAATCCATAGCATTCAGGCCTGTGGTCTATAGCTCTTTAGATTTCAAACATTCAATTCCCTCATCTTTCTCAGCGTCCCCAGACTGTCTGGCAGCCAGTGGCTGTCCTGAGTCACTTGTGGTTTTCTTATCTCAGTCCTGTATCTCCTCCGTCACTCCAAGAGTTCAGTTCAAAGCAGGTAATTCTAAAGCTCTCAGAAGAGAGGGATTCGCCATGTTTCCCCAGGCCCTCTACCTGGGCTCTTGCTAACCTCCCTAGAACATGTGTAACCAAGGCAGCGACCAGGGCCAGAGCCTTCTCTTCCCCACTCAGAGTCATCCGAAACCCCTTGTGCCATGTCAGGTGTGGTCTCCCTAGAAGCACCTGTGCCTGGTGACATCTTTGGTACAGCATGGTGGCCTAGCCTACCGTGTTCCAAGTACATTGAGCTTTGTGGGAGGGAGACTCTTGGCCATCTCCATTGCCGGTGCCCAGAGCATCCTGGCACTGCGATTGTGATCCCTGGCTCAGGGTTGATGAGTCGACTCATGAGAGAGGGAAGTGCCCGCTTTCACTTACCCTCCCAGGACAAGTGGCAGCCAGTGGGCATGTCTACATGCTCGCTAGGATGCCCAAGGCCCTTGGGGTGGTTGTACCTGAGAAGGCACAGTAAGAAATCGGGAGTGAAAAAATATGACAGGTCCAGAGAGGTTTCAAAGGAAAAGAGCTACTTTCTCCCTTAGCACTTCTCACGACATGTTCTTCTTGCCTTCTGAGCGAGGCTGTCTGTATTTCTATTTGTACCAGGCCTAGCATGATGGCTTAGCATAAGCATAGCCCATTGAGCTGTTACCGTTAACGCTGTGGGGGGCTCCTAAAGCACCCGGAGCCTGCAAAGACTGAATGGAACCCGTGAGAGAATTTGAACATGACATTCATAATTAGTAGTTGTGAAAGTAGTTTCATAGAAAATGTGCTTATCAGCATTTTTTGTTCTAACGGACTACATATAACATAAAACTTACCATCTTAATCATTTAAAAATTTTTTTTGTTTATTTACTATTTTATTTTATTTGGTTTTTTGAGACAGGATTTCCCTGTATAGTCCTGGCTGTCCTGGAACTCACTCTGTAGACCAGGCTGGCCTTGACCTCAGAGATCTGCCTGCCTCTGCTTCTCAAGTGCTGGGATTAAAGGCATGTATTGCCACTGCCAGTTTAAAAAAAAAAAAAAAAAAAAGTTAGTTGACATATCTGTACTGATTTTTGAGGCTCCTTATTATAATTCAGTGCATGTATTCAATGTGTGATGACCAAGTCAAGGTCATTAGCATTTCCGTCTCCCCGATATTAACATTTCTATGTGTTGGGAACCCCGAACTCTTCTAGTTATCTGGAAGCATGACTGAATGCTGTATGCTATAGTTGCCCTATTCTTGCTACAGAATTGTTTCCATTGCTTTTTTTTTTTTTCCACTAGCAAAATACTGTAGTGAAATGCTTGACAAAAGCGACGTGGGGAAGGGTTTATTTTGGCTCACAGTTCGAGGGTGTCAGCCAGCGTGGCAGGGAAGGCATGGTGGCCTGAAAGCCTCCAGCAGCGGTGGCAGCGGTAGCAGGGGTTTGTGTCGGCTGGCCACACTGCATGCACAGCTAGCAAAGAGAGACAAACGCTGGTTCTCAGCCGGCTCCCTTCTCCACGCCCCCTTTTTATTCAGTCCAGCACCCCAGCCCATGGGATGGTGCCTCCCACACTGACAGAAGTTAAACTTCTCTGGAAACACTCTCACACAGAAGCCAGAGGTGTTGCCTAGGAGATTCTAAATGCAATCGAGTTGACAGTCAAGACATCACAAGCACATTAGAACAATGCCTCCTCTGCAATTGTTTTGATACCTATTATTCACACTCTTACTCTGCCTGCCATCCCAGTGTGGCCATTTTCAGATGTGCAGTTTAGTGGCATTACGCTCAAACACATTGTTATGGGACTGATACCACCATTCATCTTTGGGGTTTTATCATTGTTCCCAACTGAACCTGCAGCCAACATTTTTTCTAGTTTCTTATTTTCTGGTGGTAGGGATTAAGCCTTGCAGCTGGGCAGTGGCAGCACACACCTTGGATCCCAGCTCTCAGGAGGTAGAGACAGGTGGATCTCTGTGAGTGCGAGGCTAGCCTGGTCTACAGAGTGAGTTCCAGGACAGCCAGGACTACACAGGAAAACATTGTCTCAAAAAACCAAAACCAAACAAACAAACCAAAACCAAAACTAGATAGATAGATAGATAGATAGATAGATAGATAGATAGATAGATAGATAAAATCCAGATCCTCATTCATGTTAGGCAATGTTGTAATACACTTTTAATCCTTAATCAACTTTTTAAAAATGAAGACAAGGACTCAGTAGGTTGTCCTAAGTTTATAATCCTCCTGCCTCCGCATCCTGAGCATTGGAGTTATAAGTGTGCACCACCACACCCACCTCTTAATAACTGTTAGTTAGGTTTAATAGACTGAGCATTATCTAGAGGTATTGCCTGGTGGTGATGTGCACACTTTACATATGTGAGCCCCAATACCACCACCAAAAAAAGTAGTGAGCATTCGACTAGATACAAGCATCCGTTCCCGTCAGAGGGACCGAGGCTGGAGGAGGGCCAGCAGGGCTAGCAGTCGAGTAGATGAGGCACAGGACAGTGTCAGGCACCGATAGTCCCCGAGTCCCACAATAGAGTGACCCCCTCCCAGTGCATCTGCCACCTTGACCTGCAGATGCTCTCCAGAGACAAACACTGGGGGCAGGGGGGTAGGCCGGAGATTGCCCAAAGCGTGAGGCGAATCTCTGACCAAAAACAAGATAAACCTGAGAGAATTCCAATTTGAGGGGCTGAGGGTTGGCCGCACAACCACACCATAGGAAAAAGAGACTCCGTATGGATATTCTTGTCCATTACAGAAGCCCAAAGACAGGAGGAGCCCTGGGCTCACTGGCCAGTCAACCTAGCCTAATTAGTGAGCCCCAGGCCAAAAAGAGATCTTATCTCAAAAGAGAGGCAGTATTCCTGAGGATGTCTTCAAAGCCACACATACACACACACACACACACACACACACACACACACACACACACACACAACTGGACATCTACCTTCATTCACATTTAGAGAAGTAGGAACCATGTGGAAATAGTTTGGGTGCCATGCCCGGTTTAACCCAGTGACCCTCATACACCATCACTTTGGTGTGATACAGTTAAAATCTGGCACGTTTGTGGTTTACACCCCCAGTACGATTCAGTTTGGCCACTGCACCTGCTGAGGAGCTACTGCGCTGACTCTAGCCAAAAGCTACACGGAAATACACAGAACCAAAGTCAGTCATGACGGCCCAGGTAGAGCACCTCACTGGCCTCAGCTTAGGCCTCTGGTGCTCCCATCTGTGAGGAGGGGACCGTGATCTACCTCCAGTCACGAAGCCAGCTCTCACTGAGGGTGTCAGCTGTGTGGGTGGCCTGGGGACATCCGAAGACCCCCCACAGATGTTCTAGAACACCAGACATGTCCCTGACATCTGCTTCTTTCTCCTCACCTGTCAGGGCCCAGCAGAGAAGAATGTATCCACTGTGCAAAAAGCTTCCACTTCCAAGACTGGAAATGTGTGCCAGCATGTGGTGAGGGCTTCTACCCAGAGGAGATGCCTGGCTTACCCCACAAAGTGTGTCGAAGGTATGGTCTTCCGGGCTGTGGCCCAGGCTGATGGGGGGGGCCGGGGGTAGTGGTCATCTGGACACTGCAGAAAGAGCAGCTGGATGGGCAGGTGTGGCGTCACTTTCCCTGGAGCCTAGGGGATCCGCATGCTTCGTCACCCGCTGCTGTAGGTGCAGAGGGCAAACAGGAAACCATTTACTGAGGGAGGGATGCCTACAGTCAGTGATTGCCAAAGTCGCAAGCCAGCTGGCAGCCTTCAACCCCTCTTAATGCCTAATTATTTGTGAAGCACTTACCATATGCAGGCCCCGGGTAGCAGTGGGTAGGACAGGAAACAGAATTAACAAGGTGCTGCCACACGGCCCTCCCCTGTAGCAGGTGGTACAGGGCAATCCTATGCAAGCCACGATGCAGGATGCTTTCCCACTGTAGGTGACCAAGGCAACCAATGCATGGGAGTTAACACTTTTCCTCAGTTAGAGATTTTAGACAAAACGAAACAACCCTGGTCATGGCCTCATGGCAGAGCCGTGGCTTTGACACTACACCTATGTTTTAACCCTCTTGCTCTCTTTCCATCCCTCCCGTGAGTGCACACACTTGGTGAGTGCCACTGGACCTGTGAGTGCTCCCTCGTACTGTGGGACACGGGCTGTTCCAGAAGCAGACGTGCGCTTTTGTCTGCCCTTGGCTGGCTGGGAATTGTGCCAGGTCAGGCCAGGAACCGGAAAGGCAGAATATGGTGTGTGAGCAACAGGGAGGCATTTGAAGGTGGCGGTGCCGATGCAATGGAGGGTGGTCTTGGAGGGAAGCGGAAGTAGGGGACTTCAATCTGCAAAAGGCTCTGAGCAAAGCCAGTCTTGGGACACTTGTGTCAGGACGGGGGTGAGAGTCCATGGCCAGCTCCCGTTCCCAGAGGCAAAGCCCACAGTGGGGTCTGCCTCCTGGGATATTGTCACTTGAACTGACGAGCTCAAGTCCTTGCACTGAAAAAGAGGGGTCGGTGGCGGGGGGGGGGGGGGGGGGGGGGGGAGGTGTCTTACGTGTGTACCAGGGTCAGCATCCTGCTGGGTTGGTTTGAAACAGGGAACTTAGCCACCTCCTCCTGCCATGCTGAGTCCTGTGCGCAGGGCCGTGGACACAGCTGTCTGCAGTAAACCTTTCATTTCACAAGCCAGCTGGTTTCCTGGTAATTAAACCAAGGACAGCAGCCCAGGGACAGCATGGAACTTAACGATGATAATCACTTTCATTTGTCAAGTGCCCCAGACTCCTGGGGATGCTGACTGTGGCATCCAGACGCCATGGTGTTGCAGCCTCTAGGAGACAGAAGGGAGGCCAGCCCACAGATGCTCCTTGGGCAGAAGTTCCTGGGTACTAGTTTCTATCTGAGGGGACGGCAACGGCCCCAGAGGGGAGTTCAGCCTCGGCTTGGAGCTGATAGACCACATCCTGGAGAAACACCTCCCAGCCGCCTTGCACAGACCCCAAGCCATAAAGCATCAGAGCTTCACATGATTGCACCTCACAGAACCTCTGGCCCTGAAGAGCCTCTATAAATCTGAACCTTTCATTAAGAGAGAAAACACATGGTTCTGGATGCCTCTCCCAACTCAGGCAGGCACAGCTGCCGGCAAGCCACGGGCATCCTTCAGGCTCCGGAATGCTACCTGCTACCATGCTTCCCTTACAGAAGAGCCAGGGAGGCCACAGGGAACACATAACCGTCTGAGGGCTAGATGTGGAAGGCAGAACGGCACAGGCCTGCTTGGGTGCTCACTTGAATACAAAGAAGACAGGTGGCAGCTGAAGCCTGAAGCTGAAGGCGGCCGTTTCTGGCAGTGTCTCAGAACTCCAGCCACGCTCAAGACTCAGTACAGGGATCGTCTGCTCCCAAGCAAGGACCTCTTGGAAGAAACTGAACAACTCTGGGGGTGCTGCTCCAGGGGTAGAGTTACCACTCATTCCCCCAGCCCTCGACGGTCTCCCGACTCCTCGGGGGGTACAGAAGTCCTCAGAGTATGCTGCCTGCCTAATTTGTACCCAGCCTGAAGCTTGACGAGGGCTTTTGAAGCAGGTGGCCCCATGCCCCACTCTTTCCTGCTAGGGGGTGCCTCCTGCTGTGGTACAGAGAGAGAGGTCTGTGGTGAGCACAGCTCCCCCTCCAGAATTTGGCAGGGTAAATTTGGCACGGTGTTTTAGAGGTGAAATCGGTACTACAGAAGAACCATAGGTATCCTGAAAGCCCACCTGCCCTGGAGACCTCTGCCAGTATTGTGCCGGTACAGTCTGAAGCAGGAGACAGGAGGCGTTTGCGGAATGGGGTATGGGAGATATCATCTCTTTCTCAGGGAAGCATTATGCTCAGTTCTTCCTCCCCAAGCTGCAAATGAGCACTCGGGGTGGCCAGCATCACATCTGGGCCTCCAGAGACCGGTGCAAATACTCCAGCTGAGCCTGCCTGGCCTTCTGGCTGCAGAACCCGGACTTGCTCAGATGGGATCTTTTACTGGCAGTTTTCACTGCAGAAACAGAAAACAGAAGCACCTGCCATCCTGCTGAGCTCAGTGAGCAGTATGTGAAGAGCCAAGCTGTGTCTGGCTGGGGTTCTTATTGCAGCCTACTCCATACCGTCACTATTCATGATTGAGGCAACACTCGGCCAGTACCTGGGTCGTCCCTGGGCCCCTGAGCCTCCCAGACAACTGACATCTTTTGAAATGGCTAGCCTGGCATGCATGGCCATGAAAGATGCCAAGAAGATCTCCAGGGGACCTGTGTCATCGGGACCTTGTGGGTACTACAGGGAGACAGTGTGGCTAGAACCAGACACCAGGGACTTCCCAAAATTGCACAGTAGAGTGCTCCTGTAGTCTGGGAGCAGCGCCTGAAAGTGGTTCCCTGTGCGCCTTACACGCTGATCTGAAACCAGGGCTCCGAGCTCTAGCTAGTGCAGCGGCCTCCATTGCATTGGGAATAAACACCCACCTCATCAAGGCTGAGGAGAGGCTGCAGTAGGGCTTCTTGTAACTCAGATTAAAACCCACCAGGGGCGTTTCATCACTGAAGGCCTCACATAGGTGGCGGCAGTCATCTGTCTTAAACATGGGATCCCCTAGGGCAGGCCAAAGCATGGCTGAGCTAGGCTTCTCCCCATCCCCCAGGCCTGTTCCACCCTTAAGTGACAGTAGCAAGGGAAGTGGGAAGCAGATAGGAGCCTCTGTGGAGTCCTGGTCACCTGGAGCTGGAAATAGCAACAGAGGCAGCAAGACAGCTTGGGTACACACACAGCCCTGGGTGGGAACCATGCAGACTCAAGCCAAGTTGTTTCTGTCAAGGGCCATCCATACATAACTCAGGCTTGCAAGGGCCTGCCCATCAGAGCTCCTTAGCTTTACCACTGTAGCACAGAGCACCCACAGATCAGGTACAAATGAGCCCATGTTCCCACGAGACTGCTGAGTGTGGACTCCAGGTGCGGTCCACTTTTGTGACCTGAAGTCATAGCACTGGGAATTAATTAGCAGGACCGAGGGGCCAGGCTGGGTCAGGACTGTCTGGGAGCAGGAATAGGAATATGACTACTCCCTCCCCAGGTTAGGCAGATGTATCAGTCAAGCATGCTCAGCTAACTCAGTGGCAGACGTTCTGGGGTCAGCTCCAGAAACAGCTTTGTCATGGCCCCAAGCAGAGTGTGTCCTCTACCCCAAGCCTACAGCCACCACAGCTGCACAGCTGGAAGCTGTGGGAGGCCCGTGCTCATGTGGGAAGCGGACTAGTGTCCACAGAGAGTCTCAGAGAACAAGGCCCGGCCTCCCCTCCTGGGAGTGCTCCTACCCCCCGACTATGGCAGCTTTTGCCTTCCCATGGCAACAGAGAGGATGAACAAGAACGATGTGCCAACACTCAAAGCACGTCAAGGCATTCCTCCCCTGAAACCAGGGCTGAGGGCTCGGGAGGATACGCTGGGAGGATACGCTGGGAGGTTCTGGGATGGGGAGCCCCACAGAGCAGGGCCTTTTCCCCCAAACCTCAGGAGGAGCTGGTGTCTTCCCACAGATGTGACGAAAACTGCTTGAGCTGTGAGGGCTCCAGCAGGAACTGCAGCAGATGTAAGGCTGGCTTCGCGCAGCTGGGGACCTCCTGCATCACCAACCACACGTGCAGCAACGGTGAGTGCCCACAGCACGGCCCTCAGAGCTGCCCGTGGATCGGCGAGCAGAAGACAACGCGCAGGCGTGCCTGGCCAGAGCAGGGGTGTTCGCTCTGACTTGTCTGACCATCCAGTTGGCTGCGTGGTTTAAACGGGGTTTGGTTTGTATGCCGTTCCCACTCTCCTGACGGAGGCTAAAGGCAGCTTGAGTGCAGCGACTTCCCCCCAGGAGAGGTCAGCACCAGGAGGCCTGGAGGACCTCATCCTCGGGACTGGAAGGACAGAGTTGGGCCCCGTGCTCAGCAATAGGGACCCCAGCTGTCTACAGCTGTGCTGTGGGAGGGCCTTGGCTCTGCAGAGGAGATGGTGGGGGGTGGGGGTGGGGTAGGAGGACAAATTACGAAAATAGAAACGTAGAAGAGTCCCAAAGATGGTGGGGATGGCCGGCAGGAGGAGGGTCAGCAGAGGCCTCTGTCCTGGAGGCCTCATACAGGCTCAGGTTGCTGTGTCTTGGAAGGGGGACTCAGACTGAGCAAGCAGTAGGGAAGAGCTGCATGGAGCCAGTGCTGGATACCATATCCTGAGTATGCACATCCATATGCAGGAGAAGGATCCAGCCACTCCATGTGTCCAAGGGTGAACAGGTAATCCCCGGTTATAATGTGGCATGGTGTCCTGACTACCAGGTGACCCACTTGCCTTGTTTATTTTTTAAATTTGCAAAATCCTGTCCTTTCAACGCCCAGGGGGCTTCCTGTTCAGGAAGCCCCTGCTCAGGTTATGTATCCAGCCCCAGAAGGTGAGGCAGCCATGGGACCGCCTGCTCCCTAGTGACAAGGCAGAGGTGTAGTACCAGCCTCCACTGCTGTCCCCACCTTGCCGCCACTGAGTCCTGCCTGCCGGTCTTCTCCCTCCACCTCCTCCCAGGGAATGTCCCCTCGACTATATTCCTGACGCCTGCTTTCCCTTCTGCTCCAGCCCTGCGCCTGTCTCCACCCCCCACCCCATTCCTCTTAAGCAGCTCCCAGCAGTGCCCTGGAAGAGGCTCACATGAGCACCAAGGACCCCTCTGGCATACCCCCATCTCACCGCCCCCAGCCCCTTCAGGAACTCCCTGCCCCTTGTCACTTAAACTTAGCAGAGATTCCGTACCCCAGTGCCACCTGGGCCTCACCGGACTTCTGCACTGAAATGTCTCCTAAGGGACTGTGCCCCCTGCCTGGTGCGCCATCAGTGCCTGGCACATGGAGAATGCTTAGATCTTAGCAGGACCCAAAGGCTGACCCCCTTCTCCTTTCCTGCCGCCAGCTGATGAGACCTTCTGTGAGATGGTGAAGTCCAACCGGCTCTGTGAACGGAAGCTCTTCATCCAGTTCTGCTGCCGCACCTGCCTCCTGGCTGGGTAGGGGCACCAGCCGCCCGCAGAGGGCAGGGTCCTCCCGTCTGCCCATTTGCCCGACCACCTTCCTCCAGACGGTCAGCCATAGCCTGTTCCTGGGGTGGCCCTGCATCTGACAGCTGGATCTCCTGCTGTGGCATCTCTCAGCACCTGAACCAGGTGGAGGTGGCCCTTGAGGACATGTGGCTAAAATCGCAACACCGCCCCCCAAACTCTGCTTGCTGGCTGCAGGCTAAAGTCGAACTCCAAATGGGAACAAAATGAATCATGAGACTTACAGCTGCAGCTTCAGAGTGGCTTCTGGGACCCTAGTTTACTGAGATTTCAAGACCAAAGCAGAAAAAGAGAGATGCCTGGCACCACACCGAGTCCCCCCTCCCACACGTTTGTGTGACCGTGGCAAATCTCACCGAGCTGGCTGGCAGGTCCCTCAGCTGTCCTGACCTATGATAAAGGGCCTAGCCTCCTCCTACCCACGTGTCACTGGCCACCAAACAGCCCAAGGGACAGTTTGGTCAGACTGTAAATAAAAGAGGATTCAGGGCGTAAGATGTATGACCACTGGGGACAGAATCTATGTCAATGTAGCCAGCTCCTTCCAAAACTGCAGCCACCGCCTCAGAGGTCCAGCACCAAACCAGAACAGATCATTCCCTCTTCAGCGTTCTCCTGAGGGAGCCGAGCTAGCCTCAGGACTGTTCTTCCTGTGTCCCTGGGGCCTCCGGGGCCTCCTGGGGCCTCCGGGGCCTGAGCCACCAGCCATCTCCAGATGCAGAGCCTGTGGAGGAGGATCCATCCGAGGGAGGTAATTAGGGCTAGCCAAAAGACACCTGATGGCCAAGCAGTTCCTCCCCAGACATGCAAAGCCAGCCCCTGAATCACTAATCAGCCCTCCCCATCACACAACTGCTTTTCAAGTGCATTCGGCCTCTGCTCTCAGGACTCTGTTCTCGGGTGGATGCTGCTCTGGTCCAGTAGAGTACGAGCCTACATGATATAGCTGGATTGATTTCTGCCAAGCCTATGTAGGCATTTTATAAGCTACGTGTTCTAATTTTTACCGATGTTAATTATTTTGACAAATATTTCATATATTTTCATTGAAATGCGCAGATCTGCTTGATCAGTTCCCTTTAATATGGGAATAACATTTGCCTTAAATTTTTCCAACCTTGTCTCTCTCCATATTGTTCCGCTCCCCTCTCTTGACTAAAAAATGTGTTTTGCCACCTGTGGGTGGCAAGGACCCAGCTGTTGTCTGTTGAATCCACAACTTCGAATAAGAAATCAGTGAAGCAAATCTAATGTTAACCCTGAGTTAATAAAAGAGTTAACATCCCATTGCAAAGGAGCCTGTATTTCTTTCCAAGATAAAACTTTGAGCCTTGGTCCTGGCCAGTGGATGAAATGGAGCTCTCTCTCTCTGGTTTCTTGATCTGTTTGATGTCTATATTCATTACTTTTCTCATTGCTTTAACAAAATATCTGACAAGAAGCAATTTAAGGGGCTGGAGAGATGGCTCAGCGGTTAAGAGCACTTGTTCTTGTAGAAGACCCGGGTTCAATTCCCAGCAACCCCCATGGCACCTCACAACTTGTATATAGCTGCAGTTCCAAGAAATCCAGTGTCTTCTGACTTCCGTGGGCAGCAGGAACATGTGTGATGTGCACGCGTACATTCAGGCAAAGCACACACGTAGAATAAAATAAATGTTTAAACAGTAATTTTAGGAGGAAGATTTGTTTTTGTTCCCAGTTCCAAAGAATAGCCCATCATTACAGGGAAGCCATGTGGCAGAATCTTAACGTGGCAGAATCTTGAAGCAACTGGTTATGCTGTATGTATCCACAGTCAGGACGATGAATGCTTACGCTAGCTCACTTTATCCTTTATACACAGTCTGGGACTCCAACCCATGAGATGGTATTGGGAGCCTTCAGGATAGGTTTTCCACCTCACTAATTTAATCTATATAATCCCTTACAGACATATCCAGAGGCTAATTTAGTCTAGATAATCCCTCATAAACACACCCAGAGGCCTGTCTCTAAGGTGATCTGAGACCCTGTTGAGTTGACAGTGTTAACCACCACACCCAAAAAGGGCTTTAGCAAATGTTGACATATGGTAAAGAGTGAAACCCAGAGTTACAACTCAAGGGCATCATTTGTCAAAGAGAACTTCATTATGGGAGCTGACACTTGCCTCCCAGCCTGAGTACCCGAGTTTGATACCTGGAACCCTCATGGTGGAAAGCTCAACTCTCATAGGTTATCCACTGCCCTCCACATGCTCACTGTGGTACACAAACACTCATGCACATATATGTAAGCACACAGTTGTAAAACTTAAAAATAAGAGACCCTCTTTGCACCCCCAAAGCCAGTTTGGGTAAAGGGACTAAAGCTTCTCCAGCTAGAGTCACTGGACCCTGAGGCCCTTCACCTACATCTGCCAAGTGTCATTTAACTGGATGACAACTTGCCTCCTGCACAGCTACTGAAATCCCTACACTCATGGGTTACATGTCTCTCGGGATCTTCATCCTGGCCTGTGAGGCCCAAAGCTTGTCTGTAGGCTCCCCTGGGTGTGGATAAAGAAAGGGCACCAGCTAGAGTGGACTGGGGAAGGAACACAAGCAGTCAGGGATGAGCGATGCTTTTGAAATCCAAGCTTGGTTCAGAACTCCGGAAACAAGTGTCCCAGGGCCTGGGGACCCCTGTGGGAGCACTGTCACCTGGACCCCATTTTCCCTAAATCCATGCCATTCTCCCCGTCTCCTGCTTGTCTGATGGTAGGACAAATGAAGAGACCACCACCATCTCCCAAGTGCAGCTGGTGTTAGTTCAGTCCCTGAACTAACTTTCTGGCTGGTTTTTGGCTCTGCTTGCCTGGGACAGGACTCTGCTGAGGCTGTCTTGCACAGTGATGGCCACAGGAACTGCTTGTACAATAGCGTGCACAGAGGGCTCTGTGACAGAGGAATGGAGTGATACATAGCTCTCAAGAAGGGGACAGACAGCTCAGCGTGGTCTGCCCAAACATAGGTGAGGCAGGGTTGTCAGTGTGAGACTGTGAAGGAGTGAGAGGGTGTGTCTGGAATGCTGTATCCAGAGTGGAGAAATAGCCTTAAGGACATCAACTCCCCCATGAAATTGTTAACAGTGGTCAGGGTCTGGACTGCGTGTTTCCAGGTTCTTGGCCTCTTAAAGAGTTGAAATAAGGACTCACACTGATTTGCAAAAGTATCACAACTTACACAAAGCAATAGAATAGGTCAAATAATCTGGGCTGGGCAGTGGTGGTGTACGCCTTTAATCCCAGCACTCGGGAGGCAGAGCCAGGTGTATCTCTGTGAGTTCAAGACCAGCCTGGTCTACAGAGCAAGATCCAGGACAGGCACCAAAACTACACGGAGAAACCTTGTCTTGAAAAACCAAAAAACAATCTGTCAATGTTGACAAAAGGCTACATGAGTTGAGAAGGTACGTAAAGGGTCCCAGTTGCTGTTCTTGCTTGGAGATTCCTTTCATGGAATACAAGAGTTTGTTTGCTAAGGAGTACAGTGGGAATAATTCTGTTCTGATTGACATATTTGGATTACATAGGCCCACTGAATATGGCCCTTCCTATAATTCATCTGATTTAATCATATGCATAACAACTATACATAGGAATAAAATGTCAATGGGGAACTCTTCCTGGAAGTTCACTGAGAGGACTTAGTTTGCCTTATTTTTAATGTATCCCAAACCCGTTCAAGCCTGATCTGCTCCTACCTTCTGTACCTGGACACAAACTGGAATATGGATGAAAAGGATTTGTATAACTTTGGTAATTGTTAGGGAGAGGAGGAACTTATTTTACTGTTCAGAGAGGGGTGTGCATGTAGCCCAATGTAGATGGGGGTCATAGGTGGTTAGATGCATTGTTTAGAATAGGATATTCTATTATCACTATCATTCTATTATCATTATATATATATAATAAGATATGGTACATAACACATGCGGGTCAGGGTCCTAGGTTAGCAAGTACATTGTTAGAAGGTAGGTCTGGATATAGTGTAAGCCAAGTGAAGCTCTAGAATGATAATATGAATCCATTCCCTTTATCTGCATCAAAACTACCTCTGAATTAAAACCAGTAAATTATGGAGTGTGCTGTCAGCTTCTAGAAAGGTGGTTCTCAACCTTCCTAATGCTGCAACCCTTTAATATAGTTCTTCATGGTGTCGTGACCCCCAATCATAAAATTGTTTTTGTTGCTACTCATGATTGTATTTTTGCTACTGTTATGAATCTAATATAAATATATTTTCCAATGGTCTTAGGTGACCCCTGTGAAAAGGTCATTTGGCCCCCCCAAAAGGGTCATGACCACAGGTTGAGAACCACTGCTCTAGAACTCAAGCATCAAAAATGCCAGCTCTTTGTTCACTAAGTTGAGTAATAGTGACAGATACTATAACCCCACCATTCCTGAAGTGTAGACAGGAGAATCTCAAATTTGAAGCCAGTCTGGACTGTATGACAAAAACCCTACATCAAAGAGAAGGAAAGAAAGGAGGGAGAAAGGGAAGAAAGGGGGGGGAAAGAAAGCCAACTATAGGCGGAGTTTTTCATCCCACTGGCCAGCTCCCAAATAACCACACCAAGACTTTGTACTAATTATAAAGCTCAGCAAATAGCTTAAACCTGTCACTAACTAGCTTTTACAACCTAAACTAACCCATATTTCTTATCTAACCTCTGCCACGTGGCAGTACCTTCTTTCAGCTTGGCATATTCACCTCCTGCTTCATCTGCATTTTGCTTGCAACTCCTCAGACTCGGCTGCTCTTCTTCCCACATCCTTCTAGTCTCGCTCTCCTGCCCAATCTCTTCCTGCCCAGCTATAGGCCAGTCAGCTCTTTACTAACCAGATAGTAATACATATTTACAGTGTACAAAGATTCTTCCACAGCAGCTAACCTGGGATATGTTTTAAGTAGAAGAGTGGTCACCTAGCATGTGATGCATGAGACCCTGGGTTTAATCCCCACTACAGACAGACAGAAAGACAAACAGAGAGCACACCTGTATAGCTCATATGTCCCAGAGAACACCAAGTACAAGTAGCCAACCAGATAGCCTTACAAACACCTACTCACATCATAGTGTGTAGGCTGGCTCATCCAGGGGCTGGGAGGTTGAGAAGTGACTAAATGGCATCTTTTTTTTTAAGATTCATTTATTATGTATACAGTGTTCTGCCTGCAGGCCAGAGGAGGGCTCCAGATCTCATTATAAATGGTTGTGAGCCACCATATGGTTGCTGGGATTGAACTCGGGGCCTCTGGAAAAACAATAGCCAGTGCTCTTAACCACTGAGCCATCTCTCCAGCCCCTAAATGGCATCTTTTTAAAATAGACTGACTAGGGCTAGGTCTAGTTCAGTGGTAAAACATCTGCTCAGGATTTTGAGGCCATGGTTCCTTTTATCCCTGGCACTACTATCACTGCACATAGCAAAGAGCTGACCATATCCAGTACCTGTTCACAAGTGTCCATTCTCAAGGTACAGATTATCAAACACTATTAGGGAGAGTATGTTTATGGATTTTACTTTAAATAACAGAATCATGGGTCATCTTAGTTATTGTTCTATTGTTGTAAGGGAAATTATGGAAGAAAGTACTTAATTTGGGGGCTTGCTTATAATTTCAGAGAATTAGTTCATGATCATCATGGCAGGAGCCTGGCAGTAGGCAGGCAAGCATGGTGCTGGAGCAGTAGGTGGGAGCTTACATCCTGATCTGTAAGCAGGAGGGAGTGTGCGTGTGTGTGTGTGTGTGTGTGTGTGTGTGTGTGTGAGAGAGAGAGAGAGAGAGAGAGAGAGAGAGAGAGAGAGAGAGACAGAGACAGAGACAGAGAGAGAGAGAGTGGGCCTAGCATGGGCTTTTGAAACCTCAAAGCCCATCCCCAGTGACACACCTCCTCCAACAAAGCCACGCCTCCTAATCCTTCCCCAACAGTTCCAACTAGGGACCAAGCATTCAAACATAGGAGCCTATGGAGGCCATTGTCATTCGAACCACCACACAGACTAGCCACACTAAGAGTGAACAAATGTCTCTTAGCCTTCCTATGGAGTCTACTATTATAGGATTCCCTATTCCTGCGGGAACCAAGTGACAGCCAAGAATGTCTTGTTAGCTAAAACAAAAGTTCTCAACCAGGCCAGAGTTTGGTTTTTCAGAGCATCTTCAGCAATGTCTGCAAACATTTTTGACAACCTCAGGAATCCATTCCCATCTCTCAGGTAGAAGCCAGGAATGCTACTAAGCTCCCCACAGTGTACACAAAGGCTTGACAAGCAAGAAGTATGAGCTTAGAAAGCCAGTAGTGCTCAGGTTGAGAAAGCTTAGCAACAGGAAATGTAATTAAAAATGTTTGAAAAGTCATAAGGATATCAGAACCCACCTGTAGTTTGACTTCATCCATTTGTTTACTAAAGTAAGATACCCCACTCCTGGTAACAATTTCTGTTTTAGTTAGGGTGATGAATGTTGTGGTGAAACACCATGACCAAAAGCAACTCGGGGAGCAACAGGTTTATTTTGCTTACACTTCCACATCACTGTTCATCATCCAAGGAAGTCAGGACAGGAACTCATCAAATGGCATGAATCTGCAGGCAGGCTCTGATTCAGAGGCCGTGGAGAACTGCTTGCTTGCTCCTTGTAAGCAACTTGCTTGTTCAACTTACTTTTTTTTTTTTTTGGTTTTTTTTTTTTTTTTTTTTTTTTTTTTTTTTTTTTTTTTTTTTTTTTTTTTTTTTTTTTTTGGTTTTTGAAGACAGGGTCTCTCTGTGTAACAGTCCTGGCTGTCCTGGCTGTCCTGGAACTCACTCACTCTGTAGACAAGGCTGACCTTGAACTCACAGAAATCTGCCTGCCTCTGCCTCCCAAATGCTGGGATTAAAGCACCATCATACCTGGCTTAACCTGCTTTTTAAAAACAGAATGTAAGACCATCAGCACAGCCTGATCTTATGGAAGAATTTCCTCAATTAAGGTTCCCTCCTCTCAGATGACATAAAAACTAGCTGGCACAAATGACCCCTTATCAACTTGATACACAAACATGTTGATAGTTTACTAAGCATAACCTTTCCTTTCTTGTTATCCCCAAGATCTCATATTAATATTACATTATAAAAACTTTAAAAGTACCACAGTCTTTACAAATTCCAACACGTTAAAAGTTCAGTCTTTAAAAATCCCAAGTCTCTATAAAGCTCCCAAAGCTCTTTACTGTGGATTCCTATAAATCAAAAATAAATTAAATACTTTCTTATCCAAAGGGAAAGAACCAGGGCCCAGTCGCAATCAAAGCAGAGCCAAGTTCTAACCATGTAAATAACTCAGTGTCCAGTGTCTGGATCTTTTGGGCTCCTCCAAAATGCTTGCCACTCATACAGAATATTTTTTTATCATATTCTTTCCTGTACCTTACCTCCTCTCAGAGCTCCCCAGATCTACTTCAAGGTCTTAAAAATCAGCTCTTTAGTCCAAGGACTCCACCTGGTGGTTCATCCTGGAAATAAGCAAAGTTTGAATTGTTTCATTTCATTTTTTTTTTTTTTTTTTTTGGTTTTTCGAGACAGGGTTTCTCTGTGTAGCTTTGCGCCTTTCCTGGAACTCACTTGGTAGCCCAGGCTGGCCTCGAACTCACAGAGATCCGCCTGGCTCTGCCTCCCGAGTGCTGGGATTAAAGGCGTGCACCACCACCGCCCGGCTTCATTTCATTGTTTTTTAATTTTTAAACAATTGAAACACACTTACAGAAAAGTTACATGACACAAAAAAATTTTCCTGAACAATGTAAGAGTAACTTTCTGAAATAATGTCCATGATTCCCTCAAACACTGTAGAGGGCATTGCTTATCAAGAAGAACATCTCAGCACTTCAGAGGCCAGTCTGGCTAAAGTCACTGTCTCAAAAAACAGGTGACCGCTGTGGAGAAATGACATCCAAAACTGCCCTCTGGCCTCATGCACGCATACTCTAGCACACATGTGTACACACACATGTACACACACACACACACACACACACACACACATAGCATATAAGGTATTCTATGATGTTTTAACTACCAATATTCTCAATTATCATACTTATTGCTTTTAATTTTATAATATGTGTAAAATATCAAAAATAGTTATGACTGGGTATGGTGGCACACGCTTTTAATCCCAGCAGAAGCAGTCAGAGCTCTGTGAGTTCAAGGCCAGCCTGGTCTACAAAGAGAGTTCCAGAATAGCCAGAACTGTTACACAGAGAAATTCTATCTAGAAAAAAAAAAAAAAGAACAAAAAAAAAAACAAAAAACAAGCAAACAAACAAAAAAACCAAAAGAATAGTTACAAAGCTGTTCAAATTAATAAGGAAATTAAACAAGGTTTCTGGATATGATGTCAATATACAAAAATCAACTATATTTTAATATAGCAAAAAGTAATAATTAGAATGTGGTCACTGGCAAGAATCTCAGTGGATAAAGTGCTTGCCACCAAATCTGATGACCTGAGCTAGGTCCCCAGGATTCTCTTGGTGGAAGAAGAAAGCCGACTCCCAAAAGTTGTCCTCTGACTGCCATATATGTGCCACAGTGGCTGCACACAGAAAATAAATTAATTTTCATCATTACTTGTTTCATAAACAATATTTCGATCATGTTTTCTCCTCCCCCAATCCCTCCCTACCTCCTTACCCACCGAACTTCATGTTCTCTCTCTCAAAAGAAAAAACACAAACAAAACAACAGTAAGAGAAAATGCCAAAACGAAACAAAAAAGCATACGTGTGGGTGCACACGCACACACATGTGTGCACTTACACACACACACACAAACACACCATGGACCTCTGTTTTAGTTATTGTTCTATTGCTATGAGGAGACAACCTGGCCACGGCAACTTTCAGAAGAAAGCATTTAACTGGGAGCTTGTTTGCAGTCTCAGAGGGTTAGTCCATTTTCATCCTGGTGGGGAGTGTGCTGGCAGGCAGGCTGGCATGCACTGGAGTGGTAACTGCGATCTCATTTCTGATCTGCACGTTGCAGCCAGAGAGAGAGTGACTGATTAAGACTAGGCCTGGTGTGGACTTTTGAAACCACAAAGCCCAACTCAAGTGACACACCTCCTCCAACAAGCCCACCACTGTCGGGGGATATTAAATCACACTTCGAACCCTGAGTTTGCATTGGCATTGGTTAAATAAAATTAGTCTTTGGTCAGGAGGCTGCGTTTGCAACTGGTTGACAAGAAGTAATCATAGAGCATCAGAGGGCATCCGGGAGAGATAGAGAGACACAGGAAGTAGGTCCCGAGTGGCTCAGCTTTTTCTGGGTTTGCCAAGCGGAAGCAAGGGTCTTTGGGAGACTCCAGCAAGGAGGGAAGGTTAGCTAATTGCGACCCAGCCTCTCTGAGCTCGAAGGGTTTTACTCCAGCCTTTGAATCTCGAGTCTTATTTATAAATAAAGCAATAGAGATTTAGTTAAAGCTACCTTGAGCAGCACCGGCAGAGTCGGTGCCTGCAGCAACAGGATTCCCACCAGGCTGCAGCCTGAGGGGCCAGGCTGCTGCTAGAGAAGCAGGCCAGTAACTGTGGAGTTGCAGTTGCTGGCTGAAATAGCAGGAGATTAGGGCACAGCCACTAACCTTCAGCATAGCCGAAGTTAACACACAACTAATCCTTCCTAAACAGTACCACTAACTGGGTACCAAACACGCAAACATATGAGCCTATGGGGGTCATTTCATTCAAACCACCCCAGGTTCATTTTGTGTTGGCCAGTTACTCCTGGACGTGGGGCCTGGCCTGGATCATGGTTTGTGTAATGAATGATAAGGCTGGTGCAGGAGGCCTTGGCAGGTTTTGGAGCCAAGGTGCCCCTCAGCGGGTAAGAGGCACAGCGGACAGTGGAAAGTTACTCACACATGACAAGTTTATTTTGGGGTTTGAGGAGAGGGGAGAGAAATGAAGGAAAGGAGAAAAGAAAGAGAGAGATCAGGAAAGGCGCAAAGCTACACAGAGAAACCCTGTCTCGAAAAAAAAAAGAAAGAAAGAAAGAGAGAGAAAGATATAGAAAGAGAGAGGGAGAGAGAGGTGCGCTGCCTCTGGCAAGGGGAGAGAGAGGTGGGGAGGGTTTTTTTTCTCTTAAGGGGGCTTTAATGTAAAGTGACATCAGGACACTGGGCTGGTCTCCAAGGGGCAGGTCAGAATACTAACAGTTCGATAGTCCATTGTATGGTGATATTTTATTTTGTACTAAAATGTTATTTGTATGTTAATAAATAAAGTTGCCCGGGGGTCAGAGCTATTAGCAAGCCATAGGAAAGCTGGGTGGTGGTGGTGGACGCCTTTAATCCCAGCACTTGGTAGGCAAAGCTAGTTAGATCTCTGTGTGTTCAGGGATACAGCCAGCATTGGAGACACATGCCTTTAATCTCAATACCAACCATAGAAGACCTGGAGGTCTGTACAGAAAGGCAGTGATGAGGCAGTCACGTGGTTGGGTTTACAACCAATGAGAAGGCAGAACCAAAAGTCTTTATAAAGACTTTAACACAGGAAGTAGCTCTCTTTCGGAGAGGTAGGACCACCGCAAGAGGAAGGGTAAGGTTTTAGCTCTTAGCTCTGACCTCTTGGCTTTCTTCTTTGCATTGGTTCTGTGTTTCTTATTTAATAAGACGGTTGGATACATCTACACCATTGGAGAAAACTGATTTTCCCTTTGCCAATAGGTATAACTTGCAAATAGCTTCTTGGGTAGAAGTGGGACCTATTGTTCACTGTCCCCTTTCAATAATAGGACCCTGTCTAACTTGAACTTGGGCGTTCCTTGTGCATACTGCCACAGCCTCTGTGAGTTCATATGTGCATCATCCTATTACTCTTAGACTCTATCTGCCTCCTCTTCTGCATAGATCCCTGAGCCTTGTAGGTTGACGTTTGTGATGGATATTTTGGTTTTCAACTTGACTACATCTGGAAATAACTAAAACACACACACACACACACACACACACACACACACACACACACACACACACAAAATGGCTGAGCACACCTGTGACAAAATTTTGCTGAGTTAAATCATTTGAAGTGGGAAGAGCCACTTCTAATCTGGATCTTTGAGGTGAGAAGACACACCTTTAGTGTAAACCTTGGGAGGTGTGAAGACTCATCTCTAATCTGGGTCACACCTTCTGCTGGAAGCCCATATAAAGAGCATGGAAGAAGGAAGCCCCTCTCTTTGCCTGCTTGCTCTACCCCTCGAGAGCCAGTCCATTCCTTCACCAGCATTAAAGCTTACTTCTTCTGGAATCCTGCATATACCGAAGAACAGCGGAGACATCCAACTTGTGAACCGAGCAACTCCTGGATTCTTGGAACTTCCACTCATAGACAGCCACTGTTGGATTAGCTGGACCACAGCCTGTAACCGATTCTAATAAATATATATATATATATAGAGAGAGAGAGTTTTATAAGTTCTTTTTACTCTAGAGAACCCTGACTAATGCAGGGTTTGATAGAGACATCCCATTTAGGACTGAGTGCTCCAAAGGCCCTCACCCTCTGCACATTGTCCAGTTGCGGGTTTCTGTGTTAGTTCCCATCTACTGAAAGGAGAAGCTTCTCTGATGAGGACTGAGAGATGCACTGATCTCTGAGGATAGCAGTATCTCATTAGGCATTATTTTACTGCTATGTTCCTTTAGCAGAAAAAATAGTAGGTTTTCCCTTACGCCCATGACCTATCTAGTCTCAGAACTTGGCCACTTTAGCAGTGTCAGGTATGGGTTTCAGCTCATGGAATGGAATCAAAATGGTGGGTTACTTCTGTAACATTTGCATTATAATGCACTTTGAACAAGGAGTAAACTACATGTAACCCTGGGCACTGGAGGTTTTACTTGGTAGCATAAGATATCTAGCTAGGGCACTGTTTCTCCCATTATGTGGTGACTCCATTTGATCCCTTTCCTATACATACATATTTTAGGAAGCTTCTACAGTAGTACTAAGGTTCCATATGGTTTTTCAGAAGGCCTTTAGTGTTAGTTGTCCCTCCCCATTTCCCATTTTACCCTGCTCTCCCCTCCCCCTCCCCATTTAATCCCCTCTTCTAGTTTCCTCTTTGTCTTCCTATCACTCTATATTTACTCTATTTCCCCTTCCTTGAGAGATCCTCTCCTCCTGCTGGTCCCTTACCTAGTGGTAATGCAGAGTATAGCACACATATCCAAAGCTAAAATAAATAAATAAACTTTAAAAATTAGAACATGGACTCATCAATGAAAGATACTTTTACAAATGATTACACTAGACTAAACTTTATGGAAGGTCTCTAAAAGAAATTTTCAAACATGCCTGAAGCTTTAAAAAATTAATAAATGTAAAGTGATACTATGTTTGGAAACTGGCATTCTCAGGATTGTAAGAATATTAATTTTTTTCCCATTTACCTTCAGGCTCAATATAGTACAAAACAAGGAATCTTTTATCGTTGCTGTTTTGGGTTGTTTTTTGTTTTTTTCAAGACAGGGTTTTTCTGTATAGCCCTAGTTATCCTGGAATTCAATCTGTAGACCAGACTGGCCTAGGACTCAGAGAAATCCACCTGCCTCTGCCTCCTGAGTGCTGGGATTAAAGGTGTGGGACACCAATGCCCAACACAAAGAATCTTTTCAGATATAAGATGTAGCTTATAAGATAAAAGTTGTATATTTAAAATCCATAAAGGACAAGAATAACCAATGTAATGAGAAAAAGTGAAGCTTGAATGTTCTTTTATAAAGCACCTATTATTAAAACAGTATGATATTATACAAGTAAACTCATGGAACAGAATGGCTAGTCCAAAAGCAGACCATCACAGGTTTGGACACTTGCTTTTTGACAAGAGTGGCTTTGGAGAGCAGTGTGGAAAAGATGGCCTTTGCATATGGTGCTGAGTCAACTTAATCTTCAGATGGGGAAAAAAGTACATCTTTCTCACTTCCTTCCTATATTGATTCCAAATTGATTCCCGGCAGACTGCATTAGTGAAGTGTGTCTTGGAGGACATTTCCTGATAAATTTAATGGAAAAAATTCACCATGAATAAAGGTAATACTATCCCATGAACTGGGTTCATGGCCAAATTAAAAAAAGAGAAAGTGAACTGGATACAGCATTCATCTCTCTCTACTTCCTGACTGCAGATGCGATGTGACCAGCTGCCTCAAATGACTACAGCCATAATTTCTACATCATGACCACAATGATGATATATATATATATATATATATATATATATATATATATATATATACTAATCGTAAGCCAAAATGAACCTTTCTGTCACTAAGTTGCTTCTATTAGGTAAAAAGCATACTGCCTCAGAGTCTCTCAGTGCTGAAGCACACTGCATGATCTATCAAAACCAAAGACCAAGGGCTAGGGAAAGGGGTCAGTAATGAAGGGGGCTTGCTGCACAAGCATGAAACCCTGAGTTCAAGTCCCCAAGACCCACATAAAAAGTCAGGTGTTGTAGTGTGGGTCTATAACCTCAATGCTGGGGGACAAAATGGACATGGACACAGGAGGATCACTGAGGGGCTTGCTTGCTGCCAGCTTACCTCTAGGTTCAGTGAGAGACCTTGTCTCAAGGGAATAAGACACAGAGTGCTAGAGCAGGACACATACTCCCTCCTCTACCCCCCAGATGCCCACAGGTAGGTGCACCCACAAACACAAATTAATTTACTATACACAAATATATATATATATATGTATGTATGTATATATGCAATGATCATAGCTGGGC
Organism: Peromyscus leucopus; assembly: GCF_004664715.2. Lineage (NCBI taxonomy): Eukaryota > Metazoa > Chordata > Mammalia > Rodentia > Cricetidae > Peromyscus > Peromyscus leucopus. The sequence continues at coordinate 147,234,035 of NC_051063.1, read as the reverse complement.
ATGTTGGTGCATTCACAGATTCATTTACCATACACAATAAATAAATAAATAAATAAATAAATAAATAAATAAATAAATAAGCAAGCAAGCAATGATTATAGCTGGGCATGATGGTGCATGCCTTTAATCCCAGCACTCAAGAGGCAAAGGCAAGTGAATCTCTGAGTTCAAATCCAGCCTGACTACAAAGCGAGTTCCAGGACAGCCAGGGCTACACAGAGAAACCCTGTCTCTAAAAAAGAAAAAAAAGAAAAAAACCAGATTCAGCTGTATGGTGGTGAAATGATCCACATGAGATAGTTATTGACAATCGGAATAACTGAGCCAATTAGGAGTATCTAAGTCCCTTTATTAGCGTCTCTTGGTGCTGGACAAGATGGTGTTACCTTAGCCATTTCAGTAATACCTGTGTGTAACCACAGCACTTGGGAGGCTGAGTTGGGAGGATTGCAGTGACTTACAGGTCAGCCTCAGCTACAGTGTGAAACCCTGTCTTAGAATAACCAAAATCCAGGCTGGGGATGTGGCTCAGTGAGGAGAGTACTTGCCTCAGCATGCACAAAAAACTCAAGAGTCCATTCCCACCACTACATAAACTCAATGCAATAATCCTAGCACTTGGAGGTGAAGGCAGGAGGGTGAGATGTTCCCATGACTCAGCTGATAAGAGTGCATACAGCTCTTTCAGAGGACCTGAGTTCATTTTCAGCAACCACCTGTAACTCCAATTTCAGAGAACCTGGTGCCTCTGAACTCTGTGGGTATCTGCACCCATGTGCACAAAACCACACAGATACCCAGGTAATTTTTTAAATGATTTAAAGAATGCATTTCTGCTCTTGCAGAGGTCTGGAGTTCAGCTTGTAGTACCACATGTCCACAGGATCATAACGGCTAGCTCCAGGGAATCTCAGGCCAGATGCCTCCCCTGGCACCCACACAGGTGGTATATACACAAATTAATAAGCTATGACCAAAAATGAGCACATTAATTTGTGAAATTGGGCTTCTGGTCGTCTTTGGGGACAGAGGCCAAGGCTCTGCAGGTGTGTTGCGTTCACTCTGTTGGCAGTCATCAAATGTCAGGCTTCCGATGTGTGTACTAGCCTGCTCTTCATATGAATTTTGCTGCGGCTGTTTTGTTTTTTCAAGGCCGGGTTTCTCTGTGTAGCCCTGGTTGTCTTGGAACAATCTCAGAGATCCAGCCTTCCAAGTGCTGGGATTAAAGGCGTTCCCCGCCACGCCGGGCCTACAACATGAATATCATTTAAGATTTATTTTATTTTTATGTATATTTGTGTGTCTTTGTGATTGCGGGTGTCCGGGGAGCCTAGAAAGGGGCGACGAATCTCCTGAAGCTGTAGTTACAAGCAGTTGTGAGGCGCCCAACTGGGTACTGGGAATGTGAACTCAAGTCCTTTGCAAAAGCAGTAAGTGCTCTTAACCTCTAAGCCATCTCACCGGCTAGACCCTCCATACGAATACTTAAATGTCTAGAGGCCGCAAGCCCACCCTGAGGTACTAGGTCGGATGTAGCCCATCTTAAGGCAGTCGAGCTGACTAGCCCAGCCTTGTCTCTGCTGGAAGCCCAAGCCCTTGGGGACCCGAATCCTCCGGAGCCTTCACGGAGTCTCCGCCCCCTGTTGGATGGAGAAGGCGACAATCCCAAATACCCCTCCCTCCAGGTGCACTGACGTAAGAGAGAGAGAGAGTGCCTCTCGCTTGTTCTTATCTTTTGGCCACCAATGCCTGGAGTCTGGGCTCTCCACACCCCAGGAACGCTCCAGCCCAGAACCTAGAAGCCAAGACGACGATCGCAACGCTCGGAGGCGGCGCCTTCTATTGCTTTAGCCTGGTGGCCGAGGCGCGCGCGGCTTCGATTGGTGAGGTCTGGCAGCGCGGCGCGGTGCACTCTGGGACACGGCGCTGGCGGGAGGCGCGGGCCGGTGGCCGAAGTGAGGGGACTCGGGCGGCGGCAGGATGGTGAAGCTGACGGCGGAGCTGATCGAGCAGGCGGCGCAGTACACCAACGCTGTGCGGGACCGCGAGCTGGACCTTCGAGGTGAGTTAGGCGGGGCGCCGGCTGTGTCTGGGCCCGCCGCGTGCGCCGAGGCCGGAACCTGGCCCGGGCCTCCCGCCCCGGTCCCGGGTACCTCGGATCGACGGTCCCGCGAGGCCCTTCGGAGCCATCTGCTGCCCGCTCCCGCTAGCAGACACGGCTCCTCGATTCCTTCCCGGGTCCGTAACTCGTTTGGCTTTGCCCAGCATGTTCAGCAGCAGCCTGAACTGTTTGGGGGGCCAGGAAAATAGGCAAATGGTACATGCGGGATGGAGACCGGCTGGTTTTTAACAAATGCGTTAATATGGCAGGTGAGGGTAGATTAGCTATAAGTCAGAGTTGCCTTAATTGTACAATAATTCCCGTTTGATGTCCATTTGTTTTTGAGACAGGGTCTCGTGTGCTCAGAGCTGACTTGAAACCGCTATATAGTTAAGGGTTTATGACCCTCTTGCCTCCACTTCCGGGTGCCGGGTTTAAATGTGTGCCCCATGTTTATACGGTGCTGCGGACAAGCCCAGGATTGTGTGTGTGCTGGGTAAGCACTTCCCCCACAGAACCAGATCCGCAGCCCCTGATAGTTCACTTTTATGAAGGTGTTTTCAAGATTGAATTGTTTGACCAAGGCTTAATCATCATTTCCATGTGAGGGGTGGTGGACACTCTCATCTGTTGAGTAGAGCTTAGTTTAAAAATTAGCATTCGCAGGCCTGGCGACGGTGGCACACGCCTTTAATCCCAGCATTCGGGAGGCAGAGTCAGGCAGATCTCTGCGAGTTGCAGGCCAGCCTGGTTTACAGAGCGAGAGCCAGAACAGGCATCAAAATTACACAGAGAAACCCTGTCTCCAAAAACAAAAAACAAAACCCAGCATTAGCTGGGCGGTGGTAGCCTTTAATCCCAGCACTTGGAAGGCAGAGGCAGGCAGATCTCTTGAGTTCGAGGCCAGCCTAGTCTCCTGTCTTGTATAAAACAAGACAAACAGCAACAACAAATAACCCCACATAGCATTAAAATTGAGTTATCAATGACTTCTGGAGATGGCTTTGAAAGGGGTTAAGATTATATACCTGACCTGAGGCAACCACAGTCTCATTGGACTATGCTCTGCCATTTGCTAAAATCTCTAGCTGACCTACAGGAAATCCTGGTGCTGTTATTAGTTGAAATTAACTTTCTTAAACAAAGGTCCAGTTCAGGAGCATCTGGGCCCTTTTACTGTCCTGGCTCATTTTTGGTCTGTGCTGCATCTCTGAAGACCATGCAGTCTTGAGAATGCTTATTTTGGTACCATATTTTATTGCACTCTGTCACCGCTGAGTTGTGTATTAAATTTCTTTTCTTCCTTTGGTACCTACCTCGATGATTTTGACAATCAAGGGGATGCTCACAGTGTGATTTGTAGCTGTCTATAACCATTTTCAGCTCTGAATTGGAGCTGGTGGAGAGGAGGGTGAGTCAGGATACCATGAGGATGTCCTTACTGATGAGTTATTCAAACGGTTGAGAACGCTTGTCACCAGTGTCCAAGTGAGGCTTGGGCATTAACAGCAAGCAGTGTTAATTTGTCATGGAGCCTAATAACTCTAAGGACTTGGAACAGTGTGACATATAAACAGTGGACACCAATATTAGTAAGTGTGCTCATCTGTTCTTGTCTTCAGCCTCTTCAAGTTTAGTGCCCGACTGAATGCTTCGTGGCACCCTGCCAGTTGAATACTACTAGAATGAATACTTTGAGTCTAATTACCATCAAGTACTCCTACTGTTTTCATGACCTTTCATTTATATTAATACTTGTTGTATGTGGTTTTTTTTCCGCCCTCTACAGGATATAAAATTCCTGTCATTGAAAATCTAGGTGCTACTTTAGACCAGTTTGATGCTATTGATTTTTCTGACAATGAGATCAGGAAACTGGATGGTTTTCCTTTATTGAGAAGACTCAAAACATTATTAGTGAACAACAACAGAATTTGGTGAGTGTCTGCTAGTGAGAATACTTTCTTCCCTGAAGTAGATGTTACAATGTACCCTGAAGACAATGTATTTTTTTATTTTTATTTTATGTATATTAGTATTTTGCCTGCAGGTCGATTTACTTAGTAACAATTGATAAGTCAAACTACATGGTTCTGATTCCTTTAGTGAGCTCTTTTCAAACAGTTTTGAATTACCAACTATATGCGTATTTCCTAGATTTGTCTAAGCTTTCTGCTAGCCCTGTTCAGAGGAGCACCTACCTCAGGACTTATCTTGAATAGCTGCCTATATCTTCTGAGTACCCTCTGGTCGCTTAGAGCGCTTTTAGTTAGACATGAGGCAACTGTGCGGGAGCTTGCTACCACATGGGTGCTAAGACTAAGAATCTGTAGCATTCTTGCCTTGTGACTACCTGAAGAGGGAATGATTCCGTGAGGTTGCTCAAAAATGTTGCAGCATTGTCCATTTCGACACGTGAGAGCGCTTCAGTTTATCAGACGAAATATATTATGCTTCACAACTCTAGTGCGTGCTTAAGCTACTAGGTTATCGAGAACGTTTCGTCTGGTTTACTAAACAGACATTCTAATGAGCGTGATGCACTTAGCGGCTCAGCCTCTGCCTGAGCTCTGTCTGCGCCGTATACACAATGATACTATGTAATATCTCTAAAAGGGAAGAGAGTTAAGTGACAGAGTTAGCTTTTCTCCAAGACATCACTTGGAGGGAGATTAAACAGTGGCATTGCGTCTGAACCATACTCACCATCTTCATGGCGAGACTTCATATTCGTAGTTGAACGAACTGCTTGAGTATTCTAGTAATTTAATAAGATTGTTGGTGCTTCTCGATGACATTATCAGATTCTAGAGATCGACAATGGCTTCCTAGCAGCCCAGCACTCCTCACAACATAAAAACAACTTCCTTATATAGCATTTGAAGGCCGCAGGATTTGGTGGTCCCTAGTTCGGCACTAACTCTAATAGTTGAGTAGGGAAGGATTAGAAGCGCAGGTCAAGCCAGCCTTGTCTCCATAGCAGCGTTTTTCCGACTGTAGGGAGGGAGATGCCGTAGCATAGTGGGACCCAGTCTCAATAAAATCTTTATAAAATAAAATTATACTTGTTCACCGGAGCCTCATTCTAATCTGTCTGTTTTTTTGTTATTTATTTTTTTTTGTTCTTCTCAGCATCCGTATAAGCCTGGTGTAAACGGCTGATCCTATGATCTGCTCTACTCACCAGCATTAGGTTCTTCACTCAGCTCGTCTCCTTTTATGATACTCATGATTTGTCTCTTGACATTAATGGATCTCTGTCGTGCGCCACATCTCTGCTCTACGTCTTCTGCCTTCCCGCTCCTCTTTTACATATCACCAACACGACAACACCCACCGGCACACACACACACCACACAACTCGCCACTCTGATCTGTTCTTTACCTACTTTTGGATCAGTGAGGCCGTGTCACAGCCCAAGCTCCTCACTGCTATCACATGAGCTGCAACTTCTATAGTTAAGACACTCATGCTTAGCACTGCGGCAGCTTATCTCTTGCTGCATTCTGCACTTACCATACTTGCTTTTTGTCATCTGGACCTTCTGTATCTACTCTAATTACCTCATCAATAATTCATCACGTCAGCCCTCGCAATAATATACAGGAGTGAGCTCACCTCCTAATCCCCTCATTCCTATATCCCCTACTTATTTACAACACTCCACAGGTTCTCCTGCTAGATACCTAATCTTATCCTAGCTCCGAGCCCACACGACTACCCTTTCCTCTTGATCTCTCGTTATATTTGTCCGAATTCAGTCTATATCTTAATCAATCAATACAGGTAACTTTATTCACTACGTCCCTAATATAACACGCTGTCACTAAGTAATATACAAAAGTAACACATCACCTGTGAAGAAATCAATGATTCCACTGCCCCAACGAATGATACATATCTATTGGTTATTTTTGATCCATAGGTCTGCACTGTGTTGTTCCATGGCGTGGCTCCTTGGTCTCCGCATATGTGGACCCCATGCTGAGTCCGTCTACTCAGGTGAGCTCGCCTGAGTTCTCGATTGACCAAGCGTGCAGAAAACTCGAGAATGCTCTAGCACCATCCACCCTGCTGGCTATAGTCAGCTTTATTTAAAACCATCTCTGAAGCTGACCGTGATACTAACACGAGAGTAGCGACTTGCTCTCAATTTTACCATGGTACAAGGTATTTCCATTCTTCTAGTGGCTGAGTGGTGAGCATAAGCCTCCTTGTAGTGGGATAGTATTTGTCAGAGGCGATGCTTTGCGGATTGTCTGAGCATACTTTCTTGTTCCAAGAGGTCCATCGCTGAGAGCTTGCGAGAAGTTGCCTCCATCATCACTCATATATGAGTGATCGTGCATCTGCACTACACTCATTCCTATTATCATGAGGGATCCTGGCTTCCTCTTTTCTGCCCCAGTGCAGCACGCAACGCACGGTTGGATCACTCGATATCAACAATGAATCTTAAAAAAAAGTAATGATCCATGTTAGTCACACTCAGTCGACAAACTCTACCCAGCCCCCGCTATGCTCTATGCTCTATTCACCAACACTAGATGTGCGACGTCAGCACGTGATGTTGGTTATGTACAGATGATAAGTAGATACGGCTAAACTGACATGCAGCTAGTCATTGTACAACATAAGGTAGTATTCTCTGTGAGATGAGAGCTTTTAGAGTGACGATAAAGCGCATTTTCTCTCTGTTTGTCTTTCCATGTATCATATCCATTTTGCTTTAGGTGATTGAAAGACCGGCAGGGTCTCATGTGACCACTCAGCTCGCTAGAATGCAGAGATTCAATCACTCGTGTTCTATTCTATAAAACACTGAACAAATAATACCTCTGACTAAGGTTTCTACGTACTGCTTGTTCGGAAGTATATTCTCTTGAAGTCGCTCACCTTACAGCGCTGTATGTAACTATTATATTACGTCAATCTCGTGGGACAATGAGAAAAGAGCATGGAAAGCCCCTGAGGCACACTTGATTAGCTGATGTACTGTCCGCACCACGCGTGAGATCAGCACAATTCTTATAGCCGCGAGACCAAGGTGCTCTTGCTGCCCTCCTTGAGACAGGATGTGAGAGGGGTCTTCTAGCATTGAGGTGTTAGATACTTGCAAGATGGAGATAAATGTTAGCTTGTTATGACAGCTGTAGTTCACGACGATCGACTGATCGCATTATATGAGATATTATAGCACAAGAGTCAGTCTCAGGAACTTTATCCTAGCTCTATCCTGCATAGCTATAACAAGGCAGTCAGTACGCAGACGCAACAGGCGAAGAGATCCTCTAATGGAGCTAGCAGAAGAGATGAATGGAGAGAGCTATATCTTAAGCAGAGACACGTAAGCCATACTTTTGCGCAGCACGCATAGAATAAGATATCTTTGGATTATCTTCTAGCTTTTGTTATATTAAGCTCTATAATGATTCACTCATGTTCGTAGACGCTAGGTCTTTGTTTAATCTTAGCGTTGTGTTTTAAATATTAGTTTACAGAAGTGTCTTTTTCGTGTTGGTTTTTGTGTCTGAGAATGTCTAATAGTCTATGGGTAAGTATGCTCGAGAGCACTGTACCTGGCCGCCGAGATAATCGCCCTCTATTTATTTGGTCTTTCTTTGTCCCCCCTCATTTTGGGGCTGCGCTCTTCTTGCTCTAGCGCTAACCGCTTCCTTCCTAAGTTCCCTTAATCCTACTCATTTGATTGTATTGAGTGTCTTTTGTCTTAACTAGTGTCATGTTCCGGTCAAATACTTGAGCATTTCTCTCTCAGTGTCTGAGCGACTTGCGCAACGAGGGTGATACAGGGTTATATGTGTATCGTCGACTTACTACCTCTAACCAGAGACAACAACGACGTCCCTCCCGACCTTCTCCATTGTCTCGAGATACTCCAAGTCATGATCCTAGTATTTTCTCAGAATCTCATGTCTGGTTTCGGATAGTACCCTTGGTCGGATCTACGAGACGACGGCCTTAATGACCTTGTTCACACCTGACATCAGCCTCACGACCCTCTTCGAGAGAAGAAGTTACATTGACTTCCCGCCACTAGTTGCTCCATTGTGGTGAGAGAACTTCCATTGGTCGATTGATGGCACTGCCTAGTGAAATCCCACAATCCGCTCCATGCTGAATAGTGCTTGACGAGCTAGCACAGAAGTACTCTCTGAATGTGCATGATTATGAGCGACAGCTGCTCGTCTCGGACAGCTATGCATAGAAGAGACGTGCAATGATTTAAGTAGCCTGCGGCTCATTGCCTTCAAGCAAAACACGTGTTGAGTAAGTTAGCCACCCTTGTCCATGAATGCACACGCCTCCTCTAGCATCATCTTTTTAGTCTTTTGCCTTTTGCCTCTTCACTCCTCCAGAAGGTCTTTTCTGACACATCATAAGTGGAAAGAGATGTAGTTTCTTATATATGTTCCCTTACTAGAGCTTCACCTCTAGCCGTGCCTGTAACAACTCATTTACTCGATCCTCATCCACTTTTCTACCAGATGTACTTGTAACTAGTACCCTGACTTCCGCTTACTGTATATCATACATCAACTATCCCATCTTCATCACATATAAGAATAATAAACTTTCTATCATGGATAAATGAGAGTGACTAAGGAGTGATAATAGATAGCATTCCTCACTTATATCTTCTAAAGCATATGCATCTAAGGCACATCCTAATGACGACCGATCACTCATATACTTTTAGAGGCTAGACGAGTCGCACACACCGCCTGCTTCTGATCAGATTGCCTGTCTGCTCAACTATATAAAGGTATATAACATAACTCCAATCTTCTCACATAAATGAGGAGTGAAGAGTATAGGTCAGCTCCTATAAGGACCTCATTACCAAAGTTTTAGGTACATCCTTTTATCCATATTGCCAGTGGGTCCAGTACAGAAGGTAGAAGCAGATCAGGCCTGCTTTTCAAAACTTGAGCTTCTGGTTTGTAGGCCGCAGATTAGAGTGTGCCTAAGCACATATTTAAGACATTTCACTTAACTGCCAAAAGTGAGCGGTTCCAAGTCCTTCTGCCCAGGTGAACTTTCCAGAGTGAGAGAGAGTGACCGAGGTTGTTCACCAATATTGACCCATAACATTTTGGGTACCTCCGCCACTTTCAGTGCCTATGTTGTTAGCTATGATAAATCAGATGAATTGGAGTAGGAAGGCGCAATCTTCATGTATATCTTGCCACCCTATGTAATCCAATTATGTCAATCAGACACACAGAATTGGTCCCCTCTGTACTCCCGTTATGACATTAGACAAAACTCTGTTATTGCCTCGAATGAAAGCGAATCTCCAGCTATTCACAGCTGTAAGAACAGCACTGTGACCCTTTGAGCTTACCTATGACTCAACTTTAGCATTTAATCACTCATTTCCGTCCTACTTGACAGATTGCTTTAGGTCTCTTGCAAATAGGACAATATTTTGCTTCGTCCGTTGTATACTATTTATGTGACTCGCCACCTGGTGATGCAAGCGCTTACCTCTTGTCCTCTGGAGACCAGCCTTCGGTTCAGTTGAACATTCACCAACATCACACTATGTTCTCTACTTGTGCCTGTCCCTCATCGAAAGCTGGGTTTACTGTAAATCGCGTTATCACCACTATAACCTACTGCCCAGCCAGATTATTTGACCTATTCTGATGGCTTTTGTGTAAGTTGTTATACCTTCTATGCATACACCGTAAGTACGCTTGTATTTTCAAACTGCGTATGGACACCTTAAGGCCAAGGAACCTGGAAAACAACTCGATCACTAGACCTAAAGCCCCCTGTATCTCTACTTAAACAACTTCTAATATTGAGGGACAGTGCTACTGTTCAACTTTAAGGCTTTATTTTCTACCACTGCTGAACTTGACGTACCAAGAACTTCACATTACTTACAGGATCACTATCCAACTGCTCCATCATCCTGTCCTACAGGTCCTCGACACTACCACATCGAGATCAACTCCCCTGGCCCTTCTAGCGACCTATGCCCTTGGCCAGACCCAACATGTGGCTGGAAGAAGCTATAGCATCTGTCCCTTTCTGAGTAGGCATATGGTCTCCACTCCACATTCCTCCTCGTCACATCATGTACCTATACCCAAGCGTCATGTACATAGCACCAGCTATCCTGACAGGCCCTAGTCACGTGTTGCAAACAGCTAGACCTCGTATGCCCCAGCAAGGGGAGTCTTTCCTCTGGTCCCAGGCAAAGGCACGAGTCTAGGCCAAAAAACCAGCTCAGAGAAATAGTATTAGTTCAGGATCTGTACTATACCCCGAGCTGCAAATATGTGGAATCGATAGTAGGTCTGTCGTGTCTCTTCGATTTGTCCTACATCAACAAGCAGAGACGGGTGAGGAGAATGGCATGGATTTAGGGGGAAAAATGATTTATGGGTTAAGCCCTAGGCTCAAGGGTGAACAGTCCGCGTCCCCGCACTATTCAGTTGTCGTTAAACGCTCCCCCAGGAATCCCCAGGGACACTTGTTTCCGGCTGTGCTGTCATTTTGTTCGTAACTGGTTGCCTGACAACCTAAAGCTGTTGGAATTTCACAAGACAGCCTTATTCTCGCATCTTCTCTCCTGTACTGGGCTAGTGTTTCTCCTTATATCCCCGATCCACTCTAGCCTGGTGTAGTTCAAGGCCCTTTCATTTTTATCAACCCTCAAAGCCCAGGGCGTCGCCCTCGTACAGGAGAACTTGCGGCCTCATCAGCGAGCATCAGGAAAGAGCGCTGCTCTCCGTTATCGATGAGCGAGAGAAACCCCATTCTGTAGGTGCGTTTTTCTCGATAGCCTGTTTTAAAGATCATGGTAGTGAAGCACATCTATCAAAGTTAACATGTCATCTCCCAATTGTACTAAAGGCACATTGACTCACTTGCTCAGCTGCACCTGTTCGAGTGTATTGCGGCCTCAGTGGTCGCAGTGACCTGCTGGAGAAGCTTTAGTCCCTTTACCCAAACTGGCCTTTGGGGGTGCCATGAGAGGTTAGCTACTGATGATTCTAACTGTTCTTTATCAACTCTGTCGTAATTCATATGTGCATGAGTGTTATGTCCCAGTGTCCCTCTGTAACGCACTAACGCATGATGCATTAGTGGGTCCTCCCCAGAATGTCTTCTTCACAGCTGAGGATTAGGTAACATTACCTATGTAGCAGCCGATGTCCTACGATCACACAGATGATTGGGTCGCAGGTATCACAGCCTCAGGGACCATAGTATCTAGCTGACAAAGACCATTTGTCCCAAATGGGTCAGCGGTCCAACAATAGATATGACTATACTCTTAGACAATATATGACCCTGGAGTTGTAACCTTCTGGTTTCACTCTGTCAACCATTATGTGCGTGTCACATTTGCCCTACAGCGATATCGCCACCATTCCCCCTGTCTGGGGTATCTCCCGTGGTAAACTGTCAACTCAACAGACTTACTGCGAGGTCACTATTGCCAGATCACCTAAGAGGACAGCCCTTTGGGGCGAGCTCTCTGCTAGACTGAAAATGCCGTTGTTCGTATGGTATATTATGGGGGATTTCTAACTAAAATTAGCCTCTGGATATGGTCGTATAGATCTATATAGATTAATTATGTGAGGTGGAGAAAACCTATCGTGAAGGCTTCGCTTAATTAACCATTTCTATTGGTAGATTTGGTATAACAAACTCCCTACTCTTGTGCCGTTTCCATTATCAATGCGTGCACATATATAGTACTGAATATGCAATGAGTCCGTCATAGCATGACTGCGTGCGTCCTGTCACTCGCTCATTACTATTTCCATCAATAACCAGCGATTGCTTCCATAGATTTCACGAGCAAGTATCACTTTCTAGTTCTTGTAGATGTTCCATCGATGATGGGGTCTTTCACCTGTGTACTGATCTGTATGAGTCGCCATACTGTCTCTCTATGGACAGTTTGAGGGAAGACTTGAGAACAAAAATCATAAATCCCTTCCATGCCGCTAATAGTCTGCATTATAACATACACTATAGCGAATATATATTATCGTGTGATTCCACGCGTGGATTCTCACTGCTGTTTCCTGTCGGCGCTGTCAGAGTTAAGCCCTCCCGAGTTGCTTGCGACATAATCCAAACTCAGTGGTTCCCTCTGCTTATGCCCACGCTGAAGTCGTCACGACAGACATCAATGTGATTGATACTTGTGAACATATTACACCTTAGTTCTCGCTTATTGTCACGAGAGTTAGATGGGCAGGGGTGCCATTCCCGGGTTGCTTGGTAAATGGATAGGAGCCCGGTCTTACACACATGCACATTACTCTACACAGATGCTAGACTTTAACACAGGTATAGCCGCATCGCCCACTACGTGCCCACGCCCGCTGTGTAAAATTGCTATCTGTCAGATATTTTATTGTTTAAAACTAAGGCAAAGCAATGACAGTATATTACACAGCAGATGATATATATAGATTATCGAACACAAATCAACGACAACTCACAAGAGCATGAGGTGAGAGAGCTCCATTTCATCCACTGAGCGCACATCGAACAAGGCTCAATAGTTTTATCTTGGAAAGAAATACATGCGTCCTTGCAATGGGATGTTAACTCTTTTATTAATCAGGTAACATTGAGATTTGCTTCAACTTGATTTCTTATTCGAAGTGGTGATTAACAGACAACAGCTGCGGTCCTTGCCACCACAGGTGGCCAAAACACATTTTTAGTCAAGAGAGGGAAGCGGAACAATATGAAGAAGACAAGTTTTGAAAATTTAAGCAAATGTTATTCCCATATTAAAGGAACTGATCAATGCAGAATAGCTGCTGCCATCCCATTCAAAATGAAGAATATATGCTAGAATATGTCCAAAATAATTAACATCGGGCGAGCTCAAGAAACCCAAAGAAACACGTAGCTTAGTAAAGCATGGAAATAGGCGCCTCTACTATGTCTCAAAAAACAATATACCGCACGAAATCAAATACACAGCAACCTTAATATGTAGGCTCTACTCTACTGGGACCACGTTGGCATCAGCATGCCAAGCCCCCGTGTAATAAATCTAGGCTAGTTCCTCTCTCAGAAGTAACAGAGGATCCCGATCCGGAAGTAATATGTCTTTCTTTTTTCAATTTGAAAGCTTGAGAATAATTGTGATGAGGAGCCATTTTAAGGAGTGATAGGGAGGTCTGAAATTATGATTTTCTATGGGGTGGCTGTTGCCTTCCATTGTAGGGAAATATGAGGAGACTGGCCTTGCGCCATTCAGTGTCTATATCTAGGCCTAGCAACCGCTCTATATAGTAACCTCCTCGGGCCATGGATCCTCCTTAGCCACAAAGGTACTCTGCACATGTTAGATGGTCAGTGGCGTTGGACTCAGGCTCACGGGGCCCCGAGCGATGGCCCCGAAATAGTGCCCCATGTAGCACAGGGGCAATTGGAAGTACAGTTCCTTAGGTCAGTTTAGTGCTCTGGCGTCCCGCAGTAGGAACGTGAAGGGGAATGATCTTTCGTGTGTTGGTGCCTGCAGAGCCTCTGGCCAGTTAAAATAAAAAGGCTGCAGTTTAATAGGGAAGGAGCTGAATCTACATATATTGGATGCGATACACTTACTTTCCCAAGGGGTCAGATATCAATTTTGACGGCCATCCTCTGAGAATCGTTTTTATTTACAGTCTGACCGAAACTGTCCCTTGGCGAGGCCAGCACTGGGTCTCCAAAGTGGTGTTTGTGCCCAGAAAAGTGCAGCGACCAAAGCTACGCTAGGAGCGAAGAGATACCCCTTGTACACTCTTCGAGATCAAAGAGACACAAACTAGAGGAACACAGCGACAAGCAGCTCACAAGAGTACTAAAAGAATTTGAACCACGGTCACACAAAAAACGATAGTGGGCTGTACATTGTTCGCAAACTACGGTAACCAGAATAGTAGCGTGTCTTGTTCTTACTCTGACCCTTATTTTCTAGGGTGATCTGGATCCTTTGGCATCTCTCAAATCACTGACATATCTAAGGTATGGAAATGGCTTGTTGTAATAATAAAGTCCGTAAGTAACGCCATCAGGCTGCACTGAGCAGCTCTTCTGGAGGTTGTGTGTTGTTTGTGAGAGTAAATAGGAAGGATGTGTGCTTCCTTTGACTGACAGTCATGACACTTTCAGATGACCCTCAGATGGAATGCTGTGAGTGTGACTGTCACTGTCCCTTTTTTATAGCATCCTAAGAAATCCTGTAACAAATAAGAAGCATTACCGACTTTATGTCATCTATAAAGTTCCACAAGTCAGAGTACTGGACTTTCAGAAAGTGAAACTAAAAGTGAGTATCGCATACTGGCTGGGAGTCATTGCAGAATTGGCCTTTTCTTTATACTTTCATGACTGATATTTTTAAAGTTACTTAATAAGTAAATGTTACCATTACTTTGAAATTGAATGTGTGGGAAAGAAAGCATTAAGTCAGGGTTGTTTGTTGTTCTTGTGGGGTTTTGGTTTTTGTTTTTTATCTCATAGCAATTTATGGTAGGGAGTTGTTGGCCATTCCAGAGTTGGCCAAATGCTAGAACTACCCAGGGGATTGTCTGCTTAGATGTGTCCCAACAAGGAGTGTAGTATAATACGGCTTTGAGCAGCTCTGCCTCTTAGAACGGCTTTTCCTTTGTTGGAAGTGCTAATTCTCTGTAGTCCTTTGGGAATCCCTCTGAAACTAGGAGGGGGATTGTTTGAGAGCTTTGCCCGAGAAGGTCGGACCCCTGTGTCTCCTAGTGGAAGTTGACTTTGGGTGTTTTTACCAGCCCAGAATACTTGAGGAGAATGCTCTTCGGTGTTTTCTAAGGAATGCATCTAAATGCATGTGGTATTCCTGTTTCCATTAACTCTGTGTGTGGTGTCGCTGTAGGAGCGTCAGGAAGCAGAGAAAATGTTCAAGGGCAAACGGGGTGCACAGCTTGCAAAGGATATTGCCAGGAGAAGCAAAACGTAAGACACGGATATCCAACTTAACTCCACTTCACCTTCAGAAACACTGTTGTCTGGCAGTTTGCCGCCTCCAAATTCAACCCAAATCTGTGCTTAGTGTGGTATTACATTTGAATGATGGTATCTGGCCATTTGTGGTCTGTGCATCATGGGAAATTTCTACCAGGTTAACAGAGCATATATTTTGGTTTACCATCTTAATGTGGTGTTAAACATCCTGTTTTCTCTATCAGAAAATGGATCGGGTGGTGTTTCTGAAGGAGAGAGTTCTTGTATCAGTTTGTTAACAAAGATAAGATACTACACTGGTTGAATTACTTTCAAAAGCTTTTGAAAGTAAGAGAAGCAGTTTGTACTAGTCAGACTGTAACGGTTTATTCTCCCTTCCAAGTTTTAATCCAGGTGCTGGTTTGCCAACTGACAAAAAGAAAGGTGGGCCATCTGCAGGGGATGTAGAAGCCATCAAGGTAAGGATGTGTGTGGGGGTTGTCAGACTGGAGAGAGCTGAGATGGGACCAGGGCAGTGGTGTGGCCTAGTTCTCAACACTGTAGATCCCATCGTCTCATGGTTGTTAGGACTCTGGTATTTCTATTTCAGGAATAAACTACCTGAAGTTACTGTTTGACCAGACTTTGCTCTGAATTAAATGCATGAACTAATGAAAGGTGTCTGTGGGTCTCCTTCTCCTGGGATGCACTGACTCCTATGAGCACTTAGTAACCTTGGTGTGCAGTCTTAGAGTCTCTGCTTCCCAGGATTTGCTGGCTGACGACTCCTGTAACAGAACTCCAGATACTTAGCTTGAATTTTAGGGCATGTGAAGTGATTGCTTCTTCCCCAGTATAAGAGCCTGAATCTCTTCCTAAATATTGAAAATTGATGGTGTGTTTTCTAGGCTGATGTTTAATGTGCCAGTGAAATTCTTCACCCTACACAGAACTGTGTGGTTGATGTTCTATGGGGAAGTTGCTAGGACTTTCTGTAGTGTCTTCTGGGTGGCTGTCATCATCCATCTGTCTCCCTTTCCCTGTGTTTTCCAGAATGCCATCGCAAATGCATCGACGTTGGCAGAGGTGGAGAGGCTGAAGGGCTTGCTACAGTCCGGCCAGATCCCTGGCAGAGAGCGCAGATCAGGTCAGAAACTCTTGTGTGTGGCCTTGCAAAATGTCCCACTGGGGATGATTACAGAGAGTACCTGGTGGGCATGACAACACAGGCCTGGGATCCCCATATTTGGGAGGTTGAGGCAAGAGGATCAGGAGTTGAAGGAAAAAAAAAAAGAAAGAAAGAAAAAAGGAAAGGAAAGAAGTAGGGAGGCAGGGCAATAAGTTAAGCCATTGGGATATTTGTGGGGTCTTTACAAGTTGTAGCAAAACATTCTATAACATGAAAAGAACAAAGTTCTAGAGGTGGTTGTGAACTTCTAAGTCAAGTGCTGTATAACGGACATTTTGATCAACTGACACATTGCATATACAATAGTGATCCTATAAAGTCACAGCTTAAAAATTGTTCTGCCTGTTTTTTGTTGTGTTGTGGTTATCTTTGGGGGGTGGGGGCGGGTTCCCAAGACTGGGTTCCTCTGTGTAACAGTCCTGGCTCTCCTGGAACTCACTCTGTAGACCAGGCTGGCCTCGAACTCACAAAGATCTGCCTGCCTCTGCCTCCCAAGTGCTGGGATTAAAGGCGTGCGCCACCTGATATTTTTACTGTATGTTGTCTATGTTTACACACATATGGATGCACAGGTACTTACCTTTGTTTTACAGTTGTCTACATTATTGAGAACAGTGACATGTCCAGGTTCATAGTTTAGAAAAAATAATTGCCTTTGCCAGATAGATAGTTGAATAGCTTATACCATCTAGTTTGTATAAGTATGCCCTCTATCATGTTCATCTTCACAAAATAACAAAATCTCCAGTGATAAAATTCCTAGAACAC
Organism: Peromyscus leucopus; assembly: GCF_004664715.2. Lineage (NCBI taxonomy): Eukaryota > Metazoa > Chordata > Mammalia > Rodentia > Cricetidae > Peromyscus > Peromyscus leucopus. The sequence continues at coordinate 147,217,004 of NC_051063.1, read as the reverse complement.
AGATCCCTATAAAGGTATGGCTATATGTGGTAATTTAGTGGTTAGCTGCATGGGCTACATATAGAGCCTGACCAGTACTGTCTTTGGGCAGGCTTCTTCATATTAGGCAAGTATTTTCATTTTTAAATTTAAGATAAGTACTATCATCAAAAGGTTTGGAGGAGGATTGTGATAATTGCACTTAGCACAAGGCGAGTTTTGGGTAGGTGTTAACTAGTGTAATGTGTGAATGTCAAGTTTGTGTCAGATAACTTGTTGAGCACTCAAGATACATTATTCAAATAAACACAGACTATAAATGTTGGTATAAGTATCCCTGGGGATCACTACCATGACAGCTTTTCAAGGATCCTTATCTTTGAGCTGTTCTGTTTTTTTAGTTTTGTGACCTGCTGGGTTTAGTCACGGTGCTTGCATGAGCGTGAGGCAGGGGTGTTGACCTGGAGCAAGGGCGGCTTACAGTGACAGCACTTCTAAAGAAAATGGCGTCCTACCTCAGCAGCTATTGATTGCCAGTAGCTCCTGAGGGAGAGGGTATAAGGTATTTTTAAGATAGGTGGCATTGTTATATGGCCCTGGGCCCCGGGGACATGCAAGGTAAATTATTTCTGTAGGAACTCCAGGATGTTTGCTCTTCCCATTTAGTAGCATTTGCACTGGTGGGCCAGGAGCGGTGGGGGGTAAGACCTGCTGGTGCCGCAGCAAGGCGCCGGCCACGTGATGGCGCTTACTGTGTTCTTCCTTGCATCTACTCCAGGAAAATTCATACCAGTCTCACTCATTGCCCGTGTGTGTGTGTGTGTGTGTGTGTGTGTGTGTGTGTGTGTGTGTGTGTGTGTGTGTTCACTTTACTATTGTGTGTGTGTCTGATGAGTGAACAGATAGCACAAAATTGACATGACTTCTGCCTTTGTTGGCTTTTTCAGGACCAAGTGATGATGGTGAAGAAGAGATGGAAGAAGACACAGTCACAAATGGGTCCTGAGCTCTGTAGCAGAGACTCTAGAGACAAGTCTTGCTTTTTGAGCATGGAGTAACAGCCTATGTTGTGTGAGCAACATTGAATCTGTCAGCATTGCTGAATGCTCAGAACTACTGCTGATAATTTTTTAATATGAACCTTGGAATCTAAATGCCAGTTTTCTACAAATGGTAAAATAAAGGCCACTTTCTGTGCTGCCAAATTGTCTGTTCTTGTGTGTTTGCAGTGAGGTGTAAGGACCTGTTCAAGTTGGAAGTTGAGGAGTGTCTTAATTAGGGTTTCTGTTGCTGCAACAAGACACCATTGGCCAAAAAGCAAGTTGAGAAGGAAAGGGTTTATTTGGCTTACACTTCCATATTGCTGTTCATCATTGAAGGAAGTCAGGACAGGAACTCAAAGAGCAGATTCCCGGAGGCCATGGAGAAGAGCTGCTTACTGACTTGCTTCCCCTGGCTCAGCCTGCTTTCTTAGAGAACTCAGCCCAGGGATGGCACCACCCACATTGGACTGGGCCTTCCCCATTGAGGGCTAATTGAGAAAATGCCTCACAGCTGTATCCCACAGAGACATTTCCTCAGCAGAGGCTCTCTCCTGTCTGATGGCTCTGTGTGCAAACTACAGGTACAGGGAGGGTGGTTTTTCTGAGTAAACATGACTTCCGATTAAGAAATGTTACAGATTCTTTGTAAAGGCCGGCAGGCTTTAGAACTAGACAAATGGGCATATCCTTTGACCTTTTTAGTTAAACACACGAGCATCTAACAAGTAAGTTTAAAGTGATTTGAAAAATTCTAAGTAGGAGTGAGACTAACCCTTGGTGCTGCAGCATAAGTAGAATAGTCTTGCAGCCTGTGGGACAGAGCACAGGGTCATGGCTTCTCTGTGGAGCAGGTTAAGGCACACTTTTCTTATCATCTAGTTATCTTAACTTATTCCTTCTCTGGGAAAGATTTTTATTGATAATTATCAGTTCCTTGGTTTCCCTACTCTGCCTTGTTCCCTTGAGAACAATGTCTCTCTCTGAGCCAGGAGCTAGGCTGGCAGCCAGCCGGTTCCAGCAGTCCTATCTACCCTACAGTACTAGGGTGGTGGGCATGCATTTGGACAGACCCAGCTTTTTACCTGGGTGGTGGGGATTTGAACACAGGTACTGAAGCTTGCATAGCAAGCATTCTTACCCACTGACCCGTCCTCCCAGCCCCTGGTTACAGTTTGCAAACTCCTTTGGTAATTGTGAATGTGAGCAGCATATTAAATAGTCTCTGGATCCATTCGTTGATGGCTGATAACTATTCTTGTAAGGCATGTACCAGATACCTGAGGTACAGAGGAACTGTGGTTCCCAAGGGTCTTGCTGGGGAGAATGGAGGGGACCGTGGCTTCTGCTGAGCCCTATGCTTAAATTCAGTTTCATCCCATGCTGGATTGGAGTCTGGTTTGCAGTATCCTCACTGAGGCTGCCTGGACTGCCTGTTAATGCATTGGCCCCTGTTGCTGACAAGACAGATGAAGTACTTGCTTCTCTTGGCTGGGACTCGGGCTTGATGACAGCCGTGCTAAGACTGCAAGACCCCTAGCACCAAAGAAAAAGCATTCCTGTTGTCCGTAGCGTCATTGAGTCCTCTTGCTGGATGAGACTCCATCTTGGTCAACAGTCCCTGTGATGACAAGACTGGTGGCCTGGGGTAACTTCTAATTGCAATTTTTTTTTTCCTAAAAGTAGCTTATGTTTGGAACTCAGGCCTGGGCTGCACTACAGCATTTGAGAAATGGAGGCTGCTGAGCATGCACTTTATTAGTCTGGACTGAACAGAACTGTGTTAGTATAGATAGTTTTACTAGACAGTTTAGTGTTTGAGGTAGGTGGGAAAAAAAATGAAACCCAGCACACCATTACATCATGTATGCCATTGTCCTGATCAAGGTCTTTACAAAGCTGGCTCGAGGCAAGTGAGACTTCCTCCTCTATCTGTGTGTCTCAGGACCCAGATCAGGTTCACTTCAATCATGTCCTTTTCCCTAGAGCCCGACATTTTCAGTGAATAGTTTTGTAGAGCCTGAGTTTCATTCAGGCTAATATTGGCCATGTTACAGCAGAAATTTCTAACAACTGATAGTCAAGCAACACCTGCTTGAATTGGATCCATGGAACTACCTTAAGATACTGATGTGAGATGGTGTCTCACAGAGCCCAGCGGGCTTTCAGCTAACCACATAGCTGAAACTGGCCTTGAACTCCTAATCCTACCACCACCTCCCAAGAGCTGAGATGACAGGTGTGCCATCACACTTGACCTTGAATGTTCTTGCTCTAGCATTTGTATATAATGGGTAAATGCCCTGGTTTTGAGGCTCAGCCTAATTGAATTTATGGACGTGATTAACAAAGACTTGATTAATGATTAACCTGAAGCTTGATCATTGGATCCACATGATAGAACTGATCTCCATACATATGCCGGGATATATATGCATGTGCGCACACACACAGGAGTTGGAGCTGGAATGACAGCTTAGTGATTTAGAGGACTCGATGTTCTCAGAGAGGACCTGGGTTTGGTTCTCAGCACCAACACTGCAGTTCACGCCCTGTAACAGTCCCAGGGAATCCAACAGCCTCTTCTAGCCTCCGGGGACTGCAGGTGCATGGTACACAAGGCCTAACACTTTCACTTTAAGAGTACCCACGGAAAGAGGCTGGACTTCGTTCATGTTCGCGCGGGACTGTCATTACATTGCCTTCTCTGAGCTCTTGGGCTCCCCACATCCTTGGTCCTATGTAGTTGCTTCTTACCGTGTAAAACAGTGAGTTTTGGCAGTTTGCCAGCAGCAACTGCCTCATCTACATGTTTCCATATTTGACTCTGGTCTTTATTTCTAGTGTGTTTATTACCTTAGATTAATTGTGTATAATAATGGGTTCCATGACATCTCCATACAAGTACATGATGTATTTTAATCACTCACACACACACACACACACAGTCCTTTTTTTGTTGTTTTTGTTTTGTTTTGTTTTGAGACAGGGTTTCTCTGTGTAGCTTTGCACCTTTCCTGGAACTCACTTGTAGCCCAGGCTGGCCTCGAACTCACAGAGATCCGCCTGGCTCTGCCTCCTGAGTACTGGGATTAAAGGCGTGTGCCGCCACCACCGCCCGGCACGTGTCTCTTCTTATAACCTCATCTTTGTATGGGTGCTTCTTATAGCCATGTCCTTCAGGGTAAGCGAATCTCCCCATCCATTTTATTTAGCCAGGTGGATTGCTTTGGCTAATGGCAAGTAAGCAGAAGTGTTACCCGTTTTGAGTATACACACACACACACACACACACACACACACACACACACACACCTATTACCCTCCTTTGTCCTTAGGATTATCTCCCTCTTCCCAACTAGCCACCCCTTTTTTTGTGTTGGACTTGGTAAGTTAGGGTTGCTTATGGGAGTATGGGCACCTTACCAACGGCTACACCACTGAAGAAAATATTTCTTACTTCTCCATCAACTAGTCCTGGGGGGTCAGGGAGGGCCTAGTTAGCACCTCCCCCTCTCGGTGGTAGGATGTTAAGAAGCCCAGTCTTGTGCAGATCTTGTGGTGTCTGTGATCAACTGGAGTAGTTGGCTTTCTGTGCCTAATTCTCCTCAGACAACTAGTTAAACTAGTCAGGAGGGATAACACTTCTGCTTACTTGCTGTTAACCAAATAAATCAACCTAGCTAAATACAATGGATGGGGAGATTCACCTAAACCTGAAGGACATGGAGAAGTACCCGTACAAGGATGTGGTTGTAAGAATGACAAGTTAGAGCTAGGCATTTGGTCTACATAACCAATAGTGGGAGTTGTGGTCACTATTCATCCTTGTCCTATTTTTGCAAGTAACACTTGAGCTGTTCAAGTGCTGGATTAAGTGGGGTTCCGGACAGCTACCACTTGAAAAAGGAACAAAAGTAACACACCTGAGATGTAGAAGCAGTTTTTTAGAAACTGGAATAAAAGCCTAAAATTCATGCACTCTATTCAAAATGCTTCACTTTTTTAGTTGAATATTATACTGTGCACACATAAGTATGCACACTGTGGTTCCTAGGAGTAAACAGAGCTACTTTGTATATATGGGGTTTTGTTTATTTGGCTTTGTTGTTTTTGAGAAGGGCTAACTACATAGCCCTGGCTAGACTGGAACTCAGAGATCCACCTGCCTCTGTCTCTCATGGTTTTGATTGTTGAGACAGTCTCACATTGCCAAGCATGGCCTTCCTATGACACCAAAGATGACCGTGGATTCCTGATCCTCTTACCTCTGCCTCCAAATGCTGGGATTGGAAACATTTGCCACCGTACTCAGTTTATGCTGTGCAGGGCTTTCAACCCAGGACTCTGTACATGCTAGACCGGGAAGCACTTGACCAAACTGAGATACAGTCCTAGACCTACTTTGTATATTTTTAATGCATTATCTTTATGAATTGCTGCTAGTTTCTATTTTATATTGCAAAGTCCCAAGTGGAAAAGATTCCTTTTTTATTGGCATTGTGTAATAGATTTCATTATGACATTTTCATATATGTGTATCATGTACTTTGATCATATCCACCCCACCTTTTTGTTTGTTTGTTTTTTGAGATTGGGTTTGGTCCTGGCTATCCTGGAACTCACTCCATAGATCAGGCTGGCCTTGAACGCAGAGACCCACCTGCCTCTGCTTTCCAAGTGCTGGGATTGAAGGTGTGCATCACCAATACCTGGCATTTTGTTGGTTTGTTTGGTTTTTTCCACCTCCCCTTTTAATGAAACTAAATGTTACTACTTATTTCATCATCATGGTTACAGATGTTAAGGGACGGAATAAACAGGCAAATTAAGCAACCTCATCCCTCTTAACCAGATGTTTCACTTGCATTTGTATGACGGGGCCTAAGGAAGTGAGTAATCACCTTAAGCAAAGAGTGGTGGTTCAAACTAGGGCGTAGCTCAGAAGTACAGAGTAGGGGGCCCAATGATCAGTATCCAAAATTTTTAAACAGAGTGGTCATTTTTTTACCACTAAGAGAAAAACATTGAGAATATAAAACTAATCTGGCAAATTGATAGCAAGCTTCATATCCTTAGCTGATAATATCCAGCCATCAATTTTCTGATTTGTAAAGTCCATTTTCAAGGTGGCTGATAATGTGAAGCGATTTCAGGCTTTTCTCTTTCACATCTATCAAGTTTAGATTATATCTATTATTTTCAGTGGGGAATATAAATGCTAGTACACACAGGTACAAGATTCATATTGAATGTTTTTTGGGTAATTTTAGGTGGGAGGAAGACATACTATGAGGAACATTGCTTGAATTCTGTAGTTTCTACATTTTATAGAACATTGTGTTTATTATGTAGATTGAAATTAAATCCCATTTCTTTATAGCTTGTTAGATTATTCTATTGTATATTCAATGTTCCATGAGAAAATGCTCCATAGGAGAATTATGGGGCGACAGTAAACCTGCTGGAGCTTTGGTCTTGTTGTTCTCCTGCTGCAGAAAAAGATCTGGACACCAGACCTTTGTGTGATCATGGGTACCAAGGAGACTGTAGTCCAGAAAGCACAGCTGGTCTCTCTTCACCCCTGTTGCCCACAACAGAGCTAGGAAAGGCAGGCTTCTCCCATCACCCGACTTCCTCAAGGCTCCTCATCCTTAGTTTCCAAGTGTCCTTACCGTTTGCTTTCATCCACATCATCCATATGAAAATTCTTTGCAAGGAGACGCAGCACCACTTTGAGCTTTCCCATACACACTGCCTCATGAAATTTTGTTTTCAGGATCATAAGGTTGGCTGTACCTGTCCTCAGTTCTACAATAACAGCAGGATACGTTCTCTGTTTCATTGTTTGGGCCATCACAAAATCCCATGGGGGTTTTCTGCTCCTTCGTAAAGCCGAAGAGCTTCCTCAGGGTGGAGAACATCGCTCTGACCACCTTTCTATCAGCTCAACACTAAATGATTTTATGAAATGATGAACTTTTAACCACTGACCGTCTAACAACCACAGCCTAACTCTGTGACTCCCACAAGTGTGAGGCTGTGGTTTTACCAGTCAAACAGAAGCATCCGGTTATGGAGCAGCCGTTGCTAAGCAACACTGGTAAACAAAAGCATGCTCGTTCTTCCTCAGGCATAACTGACAGTTCATGAAGCAAATAGTGCTCACTGCGCATGTGCAATGTCAGTGTGGCAGTCTCCTGGGCTTTGTGCATATCCTGCAAGGTCTTGATCTCTTCCTCAAGTTTGGTGGATTCCTTTCTTCCATACTGTAATCTTGCTTGGTGCTTCTTTTCTTTTGGGGCTGCAATTATTCGTTATGAAGTTTTTGCTTATTTTTATTTACTAAGAGGTCATGGACGGGCTTGCCTTTGTAGGGACATCGAATTTCTTAAAACTTCTTTCTGGTGTTTTTGGTTCTGTGTTTTTGAAATTTTCCATGTAGTGAAAAGCTATAAAATAATTTTTGTGTGCTTGGGAGTGATGGCACACACCTTTAATCCCAGCCCTCCGCAGGAGACAGAGACAAATGGATTTCTGAGTTTGAGGTCAACCTGGTCTAGTGAGCCAGAGCTGCATAGTGAGAACCTCCTCAAAAAATGGAAATTTCTTTAAAATTTAACGTTATTACAATACAACATGGAGAAGTTATTATTCAGCCATGGCTGTTGTGGTTCTAAATGTCTTCTGTACAGCTGGTCCATAAATTTCCTTAGATATGAGGAAACTTTTGTTATTGTTTCATAGAACATGACTTTTATGCTCTGATTAGCTCCACTCTATCTGCAATACCAGATATTTATATTTGGTCTCTGAGGTGTTTTTGATGCAAATGTCCCCCACAGGTTCAGATAATTGAACACTTGGTCCCAAAAGTTGGTACTTCACACTTTTCTTACCTTCCTTGGTGCCCTCCAATGTCTCCACCCTCCAAATTGTCCTATGCCTTTCCCTCACCTCTCAAACTGAATGCCTCTCTGTAGATGTAATTGTCTTGTTAAATAAGAAACACAGAGCCAATGCAGAGATGAAAGCCTAAGAGGTCAGAGCAATAGCTAAGAGCTAAAAACCTTACCCTTCACTGCTGCTGCTGTCCTCCTCAGCAAGAGACCTACATGCTGTGTGTTTGTCCTTTTTATTGACTTTCTATTCTGCCTTCCTATTGGTTGTAAACCTAACCACATGACCTCCTCATCAATGCCCATCTATACAGACCTCCAGGTCTTCTATGGTTGGTATTGATATTAAAGGTGTGTGTCTCCGTCTCCATGCTGGTGGTATCCTTGAACACACAGAGATCTGCCTAGCTCTGCCTCCCAAGTGCTGGGATTAAAGGCGAGCACCACCACCGCCCGGCTTCTGCTATGGCTTGCTATTAGCTCTGACCCCCAGCCAACTTTATTTATTAACATACAAATAAAATCACATTTCAGTACAAATAAACTATCACCATACCTCTCTTTAAATTATTAATGTTATATACATGCGCACACACTCACACACACACATCACACACACAAAGACTATTTCATATTGCTTTTCTGTATGTGAATCACGTTTCATTATTCATTCATCAGTTGATGTACATTAAGATCATTTCCATTTCCTAGCTATTGTGGAAAGGGCAGCAGTGAACATGACTGAGAAGGCATGGGTGAGGAGAAGGTACAAATGGGAAGGTCATGGGAAACACACCAACTAGAGCCTGGAGAAGGAAGTGGGAAGTCTGCCTGTGTAGAGGTTGTCATGACTTTGTGTTGCATGATTAATTTGGAGACTTTTCTCTGGAAGAGACTAATCTCCCTTTTCCAGCAGTCATTAACTGTCTATTGTTCTTTTTAAAAATATTTTTTTCTGAAATAGGGTTTCTCTGTGTAGTTTTGGTACCTGTCCTGGTTCTTGCTCTGTAGACCAGGCTGGCCTCAAACTCACAGAGATCTCCAGAGTGCCGGGATTAAAGGCATGCGCCACCACTGCCCAGCCCTAAAAATAATTTTTTAATCTTTAAAATATTGATTCTTTAGAATCATATTATCTTATTAACATTTACAATAGTATTCGTTTTAAAAATTCATACAAGATGTTTTATCATGCTTTACTTTTCCCTCAAGTCATCCCAGATCCTCTTCTCTACCTTATGCACCAAAATGTTTCCCCTTTTCTTTCAGTCTTTAAAAAATACCACAAAACAAATACCTAAACAAGAAAAAAATAAGACAAAAATAACAAATCACAGCAACCCCCAACCCCACACATATAAATCAAAAGCAAAATAAAACAACAACAAATATACCCTGAAATTTATTTTGTGTTGGCTAACTACACTTGGACATTGAAACTTGTTTTTCTGGCTGATATAAATTACAGATTCCTCCTTTGTTAGGGATGGGAACCTGTGTCCATTTGCTCAATCCCACCCCCCAGTGCTGGAACTCCATTGTTGAGCTTGAACCTGTGCAAGTTTTATGTGTTATAAACCTTCAGAAATATATGAAGTAATGAGTGAAGAAGCTTAAGAGAAATCTGAGATGGGAGAGTGATATCCCTAGGTGTTCATCCCACGGACACCAGTCCTTCAGTAGGAATTACTGCATTAGTTTATTACTGTAGCAAGATACTTGACAGACTAATTTTATGAAGCAATGAGATTTATTTCCATTTTGGAGATTCAAAGTCCACAAAGTACGGTATAAATTCTGTCAGGGTCCTTTGGCTGTTTCACGTCATGGTGGAGTGCGTATAAATCTGGCTTCCTCTTCCTCGGAGAACTCCACACTGACCTCATATAATTTCCCAAAGGCCCCGCCTTTAAACACCATAGATAAAGTTGTTGCCTTCTTAATCCTATTAACCTAAGATCTTGGAAATTTGATTCAATCAGTTCCATTTCAAATCGCAGCCGTCTCCTTTATTGCTTTCCTAGTATGTTGCTGGGAAGCATTACCAAAAATGTGGTAATGTAACACATAGTAATAGTCTAAACATGTTGGAGTCATTACTACATTCATTTCTTCCCTTGGGATTGTGGTTCCTTAGGAATAATTTTGGGTCAGTGGAGTAGTAACTCGCTTTCCTCACGTTTGCGGAGGAGTCCTATGCTGCAACCCTCAGTGGCCCCGTGACAAGGATGGGATGCAAATCTCATCCCTAGGAGGCTTCAAATCTGTTGATGCTCGGTGTCCAATCATTGCAAATCCACGCTGAGCTGAGCATGGAGCTCAAGCTTCGACAGCTTCCAAACACATCAGCTCCTCCCTAAAAGTCAAACGCGCTTCCGCCTGGGCGTCCTCCAGCCCCGCCCTCCAGTCACACCCCCTCTGTGATTGGTCGAGCGTCGAGACAGGTCGAGCCACGATAGGTCAGAACCGCCGCGGCCGTGAGCGCCACGTGTACATAGGGCCGAACCGGAAGCTCCGAGCTGGGAAGAGCGGCGGGCGAGTTGTTGGCCGCGGCAGCCATGGAGCACGCCGAGGAACCTCTGTCCGCGCGGCCGGCGCTGGAGACCGAGGGCCTGAGATTCCTGCACGTCACAGGTGAGGGACGGCGGGGCGTGCGGCGGGCGCCGCCATGCTCGGTGGGTCAGCCTCCGGGGGGCCTGGCGTTAATGCCGCGGGCAGGCCGGGACAGCGGGCTGGGCCCGAGCAAGTCGCCCTGGCTGGGCGGGCGCTCGCGGACTCCGTTCGCTGGAATCCTTTTCACATCTTCATTTGCAAGTGACAGGAGTCCTCCGGCCGGCGTTTCGCTCTGCACAACCCTCACCCACTTGCTGTCTCCTTTCCAGAGTGTAGCTCCGGGAGTCTGGAGGGCCTTTGCTTTCCTGATTCGGATAGACACACGTCCCCCTAGTCCTTCAGAACCCAGCTGCTGTGCCCTGCACCCTCCAGACTTCCCCCGAGTCCTCTGGTGGTTGAGAAGTTTCTGTTCCTTGCCCAGATAGTAACTACTTAGGAGCCCGTTTCCTCAGCTAGATGCGAAGGTTCTGAAGGCAGGAGCTATGATTTATCTTTGTTGAGTGTTATTGGAAAATGGCGTTTTTCCCGTTTTTGAATCTGGTTTCTTTCTCTCTCCCACCCTCCCCCTCCAGTGGGCTCCCTGCTGGCCAGCTACGGCTGGTACATCCTCTTCAGCTGCATCCTTCTCTACATTGTCATCCAGAAACTCGCAGTCCGACTGAGGGCGTTGAGGCAGAGGCAGCTGGACCAAGCTGAGGCTGTTCTGGGTTAGTGTCATGTGATAGAAATGAAGACGCCTATAGCTCACTTACGTAGGTGGCAGCAGTTTATGCCTTTGAGTTTGGGTTTTGAAAGATTTTTATTGAAAATTTCCCAATTATGTGTAGCATACTCAATGCACATCTCGCTTAGTGATTCTTAATTTTAGAGAGGATTAAAATGAAAACTGTTTCTTTGTGCTCTAGCTACATCCATTGAGTAACCTCTAGAATTACTGTGAGTGACCAGAAACTCAGCATTAGGATTTTGCATGCACTTGATTTTGATTTTTCACTGATCTCATCAAACCCGATTTCACTTATCACTTGGTTATTTAAAAAACAAACAAACAAACAAAAACCCTCAAAGGGCAACCATTCTAGCTAGAAGCTATTTCTGTGGGTATGTCCAAAAGAAATGTTAAGTGTCTTATGTTGCAGTATAACTAAGATACAGGTCACCATTCATCTGAATTACTATAGTACTAGGATTGGGGTGGAAAGCCTTGATTTACAACTAGGTAAAAATGTAAACTAGGGTTGGGTGTGGGGCACACACCTTTAGTGCCAGCATTCAGGAGGCAGAGGCAGGCAGATCTGTATGAATTTGAGGTCAGCCCAGTCTACACAAAAGGTTCTAAGTCAGCCAGGGCTGACCTCAAATTTATACAGATTCATATATATGTGCTGGGATTAATAAAAGGTATGTGCCACCACACCTAGCTGACATTCATATTCTTAATGCTAGTTGAAAGGACTTTGTTTTCTGGAAGAGGATCTTACACCTCTTATCATAGACCTGGGCTAATCAAGTGAAAAAGAAGCAGAAGCCTTCAGCTTTGCTTCATGCAATGCTCTCCACCTAGAGATCAGGTGCAAGGGAGATGGCCACATTGTGTGGTAGGGTCTCACTCTGGTGGCCATCAGAGCATTTGGGCTCTACTATGAGTATACACGGATGTATTGTGTGGTGGTTTTCTGACATTTGAACCTCTAGAGGCTATTTTGTATGGAGTCATACCTCATTTTTCTTTCCCTGCTATTTTAGAACCTGATGCTGTTGTTAAGCGACAAGAGGCTTTAGCAGCTGCTCGTTTGAGAATGCAGGAAGATCTAAATGCCCAGGTTGAAAAACATAAGGAAAAACTAAGACAGGTATGAACTGAGTTGGCTTAATAAATGTATTGGGTTTTTTCTTTTCTTTGCTTTTCCATGGCCTTGAGCATGCTAGACAAGGTCTCTATCACTGGTCCACACCTCTACCCCTGAACTGCTTTTACTTTGAAGAAGTTAATTTTAAATTGTTCAAGGTTGAGTGATAACAGTCAATAAAATACATTTACTGTTATTTGCAAGCTTATAGAGCAGGGTTGTGTCTCGGTAAATTCAAGATGGATTTCAGAGTCTACTGTGTCAACATTGGTGATATAAAGGAAAATAATGCGAGTTAGGGATAGGTGTGTGAATACTGACTTGCAGCAAAAGACAGAACATGGTAATGTTTTCGGTGAGCGAGCGCGTCTTTGGGTGGATATCAAGAATTAAGTTCATTTAGTTCACTCTGGGTCAGCATGCTTACTTTGTACAGTTTTGAACTGTCAAGGGAGAAATACTCTTTTTTTTATTATTTTTTATTTCGTTGTATTTTATTTTTTATTTTTTATTTTTTGGCTTTTCTAGACAGGGTTTCTCTGTGTAGCTTTGGAGCCTATCCTGGAACTCGTAGACCAGGCTGGCCTCGAACTCACAGAGATCTGCCTGGCTCTGCCTCCTGAGTGCTGAGATTAAAGGCGTGCGCCACCAGGCCCGGCTCTGAGAAATGCTCTTGAAGAAAGGTGTATCTTTTGTTTCTGTCTTGTCTTCAAGTGTTTTCTTATAACAGTATTACTCAACAACACTGTGTGCCTGGGTCGCATGTCACTGGAGCCAGGGTGGATACCAGCCTGTCCACCTCCCAAGTGCTGGGACTCCAAGCTCCATGTTCAGCTCTGTTGGGAGCTGTGTATTGCATATGACCTGGATGGTCAAGCACACCACAGTGGGTTTCAGGAGAGCGAGAAGACGCAGCACAAGTCTTAGATGACGATATGTTGGTGGAGGTGTGGGCCAGAAGACGGGAATTTTAAAGCTTTCTGTTTCTTAAGGCATGGGTGTTTTTTTTATGGGAGGGAAGGTGGGAAGTGGGGGGAAGGGGGAACCAAGGGTTGCTTTGAGCAGTCAGGTGGGCTGCACTGGCCCTCGGGGAGCGAGACTGCTGTGTCAGTCACTTCTCCGTAGCTACGAGGGAATGACGAAAGCAGCTGGGGAGAGAGGGCTTACTTTGGTGTGCAGTCCCTGGGGGAGGATGCAGGCTGCCATGGCGGCAAGAGCATGAGGCCAGCCTGGCGGTCAGGAAGCCGACTGATGGCATTCCATCCTCACACAAGGAGCAGAGAGGACAGGGAATGGAGCCAGGCTATAAACCCTCCAAGTCCACCTCCAGAACATACTTCCCCCAGCGAGCCTGCCCCTCCTGAAGGTGCCGTGACATTGGCAAGCATTGCCGGCAGCTGGAGAGCCTGTGGGGGACATTCCTCATTCAGATGACATTTGCGCACCAGTATCAAGCTGCTCTGTCATTGAAGAGCTGCTTTCAGTTTCAACCCACAAGTCTTCAGAGCCTGTCGCACCAGGCTGTCTCATCCCCCACAAAAAGAGCCAGCCCTCTGCCAGCTTTGAGGCACCAGAGAATTATCAGTCTCGCTGTGTCACTGGGGTTTCCAGGGACGTGTGCCTTTCTGCCCCAATTGGCAGCTTCTCTTATTTTTGCCTGGTCATCCTTTGGGTCTGGTCTTCCTGGCTTGGCTGGGACCCAGAAGGAAAGGCCATAAGACAAACCTACATCCTCCCTCTAAGGCATTTGCTCCAACAGCAGCCTTCAGTGTTTATGTTAGTTAGGTGTCTGTCTTCTCCTTAGTCATCAGCCGGACTTTAAAGTTAATAATTAAAAACCTGTGGTAGAGAAGTTCCTTCTGTGGAAATTAAGTCTCCACTATCCGTGCTTCTTACCTACTGCCTAAATATCCCATGTAATGTTCAATTTTCTTAGTTATTTTTATAGGTATATTTTATCCAATATTTTATGAGCACATTATGTGGGTCCCTTTGAATAGAAATGGAAATAGTATGTGCATGCTTTTTTGAATGCCCATCATCTGCCTGCCTTATGGTTAGCTTAGATCTCTCATAGGTAATGCTAGAATTTATCTGCTATGCATCCATTTTGTATGTTTATTATTATTTGTGTGTGAGTGCAGGCACGTGTATGCCATGGCGTGCACTTGGAGATCAGAGGACAACTTACAGGAATCGTCCTCTTTCCTCTCTGAGTTCTGGGATCTTCTAGGGCATCAGGCTTGTTTACTTGTTCAGCAAGCACTTTTGCCTGCTGAGCCATCCTGCTGCACCACCACGCCCATTTTTTGTTTTTGGTTTTGCTATGATGGATCAGACATCCTTTTGTTGGTTTTTGAGGTATAGGGTCTCATGGAGCCCTGGCTAGCCTAAAAGTCTGCCTCTGCTTCCCTAGAGTAGGGATTCTGGGATTACAGTCATGTACCACCGTGCCCAGCTCAGTTAGACATTCTTGATATAACTAAAAGTATAAAGCAGCCTTTACGCTAAGAGGTAGTTGGTTCTTTCTGAACTTCCTATACTTACAAGGGATGGAAGCTTGAAGGGACAGGTTTAGCAAGACCTGTGCATACCGTGGGGAACTTTGCAGAATATGTCCTTTTAAGGCATCTCGTGTCCTTATGACATCACAATTTAATTAGGACCAGAATGTACTGAATTGAGTTTGAATTCCTTTGGAAATGAGAGCTTGCTTACCCATTACATACATGTCCACTTCAATGCTTGGTTGCTTGAAAAAATGGCTGCTGTCCATGGAATAGGAAACAGAAGCAAATAAATACCACGTGTGTTGGGTCCATGCATGCCACAGGCTTCTTGGTGCTGATTGCTGAGTGTGATTTTCTGCTGGGATTCATTTCCCTTATGTTTCCATAGTGTTTAGCTTTCTAATGCACTTGGCAATCTGTTGTCCTATGATCCAGTGCCTGAGGCGGAATGACTAAGTAGCACAGCCACATGATGATAAAACAGGCCTGCCAGCCACACACACACCCATTCCAGATCATTCTGCATTGCCAAAATGGACTGATAAGAGTGGGTTAAATAATGGAATCACTGGGGTTTTTTCCATACTTTTTAAAAAACTTTATTTTTATTTTATGTGCATTGGTGTTTTGTCTGCATGTATGTGTGGGGATGCCAGCCCTTCTGGAACTGGAGTTACAGACAGTTGTGAGCCGCCACGTGGGTGTTGGAGATTGAACCCGGGTCCTCTGGAAGAGAAGTCAGTGCTCTTAACTGCTGAGCCATCTCTCCAGTCCCTTCCATACGTTTTAAAACATTTAAATAAGGGTTTTATGAGATAGGCCAGGCTGGCTTCAAACTTAAAGTCTTCTCTCATCTTCCCGAGCGCCAGGGTTCCAATTGTGTACCATCATGCCCTGCCTTGCACAACAGCTTTTTTTTTTTTAAGGAATAAAGTGAAATAAAGATATGTTTTGAGAGCTGTTTGAATTAAGAGTTCTCAAATGAGCATTTTCTTTGAGACTAGTAGGAGCTTACGAGTGCTTCCTGCCATGTGTGATTCTTTCTTAGCTTGAAGAAGAGAAACGGAGACAGAAGATTGAAATGTGGGACAGCATGCAGGAAGGCAGAAGTTACAGAAGAAGTACGGGAAGGCCTCAGGTAACTGGAGTTGACAGCAATTAGCCGTGTAGAATGCGGGGGGTTTGGATTGGTTTCATGGTTTTGTAAATTGAACCCAGAGCGTGGCATATTAAGCCATACCCCTAGCCCTAAGTGGAATTTATTGATTCTTAAACTTGTGTATGTCCAAACAGGAAGAAGATGGTCCTGGGCCTTCTACTTCATCTGTCACCCCCAAAGGAAAATCTGACAAAAAGCCTTTGCGGGGAGGTGGTAAGAACCTGGCAATGTGAAACATTTAACAGTCTTAGCACTTACAAGATCTCGTGTCTTTTTATATGTACTTTCTGTGATGTGTGGTGTGGGGGCACTTCCGTATGCCAGTGCACGTGCCCATGCTTGTTTGTACACAGAGGCCAGAGGACATTCGGTGTCTTGGGCTATCACTTTCCACCTTATTCCCTGAGACACAGTCTCTCCCTCTCCCTGGAGCTCGTTCAGCAGCTGGGAAGCCTCAGTAGTCCTGTTTCAGCCAAAGCCCCGGGCTTACCAGTGTGTTGCTAGGCCTGCCTTTATGCAGGGGTGCTGGGGATTTGCACTCACGTCCTTCTACCCACTGAGCCGGCTTCCCAGCTCTATGGTTTCCTTTCAAAGTGAAGATTCTCCGGCTGAGCATGGGATGTATACTTGGAGTCCTAGCACTTGGGCTGCTGAAGCAGGCTTGTCCAAGTGGAGGCCAGCCTAGGCTCCATAGTGTTTCTGCGCCCCCAGGTTTAGGACTGTAGAGACGAGGGAAGCAGATGCAGAGTGCCCTGTGGCTCTTCACTAAGCATTAGGGCGATTGTGTTGGAGTCAGTGTTCTTCCCTGCTCTCCTGTCAGCCCTGTGACAGGAAAGGTGAGCCAGGGTGAGAGCAGTCCTGTCTTACAGACAGTGTCTGGCAGACACTGTCCGTGTCTGGCCAACAGTGCTGCCCTGTTTCCTCTGAGTAACTTTCTCAAGATATAGGCAGATGCTCACTCAGCCTTTTTCTGTGGATTAACATGACTAGACACTCTAGGTGACGAAACCATAGCAGCATGTCTTCCTTTTGTCCCTGAGGGCTTCACCTATCTCAGCGAGATGGGACACACAAATGGAGTAATTAGCAATCTTTTGTGATTCAGGCTGAGTTGGAGGCAATGGAACATGGTGTATTATGTATCTCCCCTCTTCCCCTCTAGAGCTAATTACTCATCCTGGCTCACCAGACATACTTCAGTTTGTACATGGCCTGTTGTACTGTCCAGCAGTCCTGAGCCAGGGCCAACCTAAACAGCCTGGCTTTGCAAATGAGGAAACTAAGACTCAGGGTGAGATTTCATGATGAGCAAGGAGTAGAACCGACCCACATAAGACTGACTCTGGAGCCTGGGGCATTTGGCAAAGACCCAGTTCTCAGACTGGCTGTGAGGAACTGATGTGGGAGGGAGAGATGGAAAAAAGATGTAGGTGACCCAGTTCTGACTACTAGAAGTGGAAAGTTCCATTCTGGTTGTTTGGTTTGGCTTTTGTTCATTTTTGAGACAGGCTCTTAGGCCTAGGCTGGCCTCAGCTCAGTATATGGAGCAGGATGACTTTGACCCCTTGATCCTCTTGCCTCCTCCCAAGGGCTGAGATGATAGGCCTGGACCATCACACCCTTTAAAAATGTTCTGCTCTGCTTTTGTTCTGGGTTTGAAACAAGATCTCAAACTTAAGCCTAGGCTGTTTTGAAAATCACAGTGTAGCCAAGGCTGGCCTTATGCAAGGTGATCTGCCTTCAATCTCCTGAATGGAACTACAGGTGTGAGCCCCCACATCTGGCCATTTTAATTGTTTTTAAAAGTCCATTTCTGCAGCTTCAGTAGCCTTTATTTGAATGTGTGCTTTCTTTTAAGCATTATGATTAGTGTAAGGTAAAAGATCCAAGCCCACTTCCATGTTTGAAAACCTACCCAAACCCTCTAATCCCTGAGCATGAAATCCCACCAATCCTTGAGCTCCAGCCAAGCTCAGGACTTGAAATCTTATCAGTCCTTACCCTGGAAAACTCCTCCCTGAAGAAACCCTGTATAAGCCTACCTCTTGCTCAGTTCCTGCTGCTTCTCACCTGAGCAAGGCGAGAACCTTCCTGTGTCTCTCCCAATAAATCTCTTGTGTGAGGTTTGTTGTGTGGTGTGACTTTGTGGTATTCCTTGGCTCCCGACTGCCAATGATGCCTTTCCCCTCAGAGCTACACCTCCTCCACTGGGGAAGGAAGCCTTCCTTTCAGAGTGTAACGCGTGCATTGGGGATTCCCCTCAGAGCTGCAACACTTTTACTGGGGAAAACGTCCCCCTCAGAGCAGGGCTGTAACACTTCCATTGGGGAAGCTTTTCCCCCAGAACTGTAGCACTTGAAATTGGAGGCATCATATAATTAAATCAGGCCGTCTTGGGTAATTTCTGACTGATGTTTTGTGTGCCTCTCAAGGCCTGGGATTAAAGGCTGCACCACATCTGTCCGCACCTTAATTTTTTATAGAATAGCTAAAGTCCCGTGGAGGTGGCCATGGAGATGGAAGCTTTATCTTTGCAGGGGTTTACATGTTAGATTTGTGGTTATAGTTTTAATATAGAATGTTGCCTGATCTCCAGCCATCAAAATGGTTCTGTTTCCTTTTCACTTCCAGGTTATAACCCTCTGACTGGTGAAGGGGGTGGAACCTGCTCCTGGAGACCTGGACGCAGGGGCCCATCATCTGGTGGATGAAGCTAAGACTCTTGTTAGTGTCACTCTGACATTAGCAAGGTGAACCCTTAACCCTCAACTCAATTGCCTTACGCACACTTTCACAGTGACTAGCCAGGGAGAGGTGGGGCTTAGTTCCGTTCTTAACTACCTGTATTTCAAGGGCTTTGATCAGTATGAGCTATGGACATTGCCATTAGGTCATACTCTACTTAGAGATGAGACAGCCTTTAATTTCATGGCACCTTGCTAGTTGGTAGGTTGAAGGCCTCTTGCTATGTAGCAAACTTGGTAAAGCAGGCCTGGTGATGATCTGTTCGGGTAGAAGTCCTTGCTGATAGGACAGTCTCTGTGACAGGATGCGTTGAATGATGTCTTCCTTATAAATGGTGAGCCCACCAGTGAGGATTACTGATGTACACAGTTGATGGGGTTTGCTTCTGTATATTTATTTTTATGTACAGAACTTTGTAAAAAAGAAAAAGCTAAATACTTGAAAAGTAACATTTTTAGCATCTTTATTAAACTCAAGGACATTTCTTTGTGAGCTTGACTTTGTCTATCAGATATTAAACAGCTTTTTGTCATTCAGTCTCCAATTATTTTACTTCTTGCTCATGGCTAGTGGCAGGTAGCCTTGGTGACTTTAGAAGCTGACAGACTCCTTGGGATTTAGCCTGCTTAGTAGGCTAAAGAAATAGCACAGCAGGATATGGTGGTGCAGCCTGTGACCCCACACTGGGGCCTGAGGATAACTGCACCTTTGAGGCCAGCCTTAGCTACGTGCTGAGTTCAAGGCTCATCGGAGGTATGTAGCGAGACTCTGTCTAAGGAAACACAAGTACACTGCAATAAACTGCTAAAACATGTTTCAAAAGAAGCCAGATAGGCATTGCCTGTAAATACTGCAGACACCGGGGGATTGCCAGACTGGTCTAGGTAGCAAAACCCTATCTCGCCACACAAACCCAACAACAAAGTCTCGTTTGAGTTGCCAGAACTTCCTTTATGCATATGGCTCATTTGTCCTTGAGAGGACCTGCTGGGGATTTCTGAAAGACTCTACTGATTGTGTGTGTGTGTGTGTGTGTGTGTGTGTGTGTGTGTGTCACAGTTTGATTGATTGATTGCTTTTCAAGACAGGTTCTCTGTGTGTAGACCTGGCTGTCCTGGAACTCACTTTGTAGACCAGGCTAGCCTTAAACTTGGAGATCCGCCTGCCTCTGCCTCTGCCTCCTGAGTGTTGAACCTAGCACCACCATGCCCAGCTACAGTCTTTGATGTTTATATTATTTAACAATTGTTTTAAACAGCAAAACCATTCTTCACTCGGGCCAGCTTTGGCTTACATGGTGGATGTTGGATACTCTTGCCATAGAGTCAGTCATGGAAAGGAAAAAGAATTAACCCAGAATAGCATGCTTGGTAGAAAGTTAGAAGTCTATAGACGCAAAATAGTATGTAGTTGTCCGTCTTGACATATAAAAGGGGAAACAGTCTTTGTAGGACTTTGTTGGGGAGCTTGACCTGAAGTACTCATGTAGTCACAGCACTCAGGAGGCTGTCAGGAGGATTTTGAGTTCAAGGACAAGCTGGGCAATGTGGAGGCTAAAAGTCTTGGGGAAGGCTTGAGGGAAGAGTTGGGATGGCTGTAGCACTGGAATTAGAGGGACTGAGTTGTGTTAAGTGGCTCTTAACTAAGCAGCAGTGCTGATTTGTAGTAGAAACTAAATAGGAGAAAAGGTACTAGAAGGGTGTGGCTTTGTGTACTATCAGGTGTGCCTGGCAGGTTTTGATGGTGATGTCATACAGAATTGATGGAGTGATGGTGTCACCCGTATACAAATAGTGAGTGCGATGTATTGAGATGCCACCTGTATAATAGTTAGGAAAAGCACTTGCCATGTGGTATCTGCAAACCTGGTTAATACTCTGTGCCTGTGAAGCAGATAGTTTGGCTTTTAGGAACTGAAGCTTAGAGGAGTTAAATAACTTGTTCAGTGCTAATCCGTGGACTCAGTTTCATCCCTGTGTTCTGTCATCCAAAGTCTGAGCTAATCAAGGTGTGGGCAGCTTAGTCTAGCTAAAGAAAGAACCACTCTGTGGAAATTGTGTATGACAAATTGAGGGCAGTAAGCACTTCAGATGGGTGGCCTGGCATCACTCAAGGTCTGCCTGCTCTAGAAAGAAGGAACTGAAGGCGGGAGTACAAAGGTCAGAACTCAGGCCTCACAGGAAGAATGAACTGAGCCAGTCATAAAACCTGTTTGAAGCTGGGTGGTGGTGGCACACACCTTTAACCCCAGCACACAGGTGTTGTGGAATATTAGTTTAAGATGAGAATATGCTAAAGAATATTTGTTTAAATTATGCAATGATGTATTGCATTCTTTTATGTTGCATTTGTTTAACTCTGGGAAGCTGTGTTACTTTGCCTGCCTAAAACACCTAATTGGTCTAATAAAGAGCTGAACGGCCAATAGCAAGGCAGGAGAGAGAATAGATGGGGCTGGCAGGCAGAGAATAAACAGGAGAAATCTGGGAAGAGAGGATGGAGGAGCAAGAAAAGGAGGAGAGGAGGACATCAGGGGCCAGCCACACCACCAGCTGTGGAGTCAGGAGTAAAGAAAGGTATATAGACTAGAGAAAGATAAAACCCAGAGGCAAAAGGTAGAGGGATAATTTTAGAAAAGCTGACTAGAAAGAAGCTAAGCTGTGGTTGGGCATTCTTAAGAAAGAACAAGTTTCTGTGTATTATTTGAGAGCTGGGTGGCAGGCCCCCAAAGAGCAAGAAGAAATCAACTACACTTGGGAGGCAGTTCTCTGAGTTTGAGACCAGCCTGGTCTACAGAGCAAATTCCAAAACAGCTCTGAGTTTGAGGCCAGCCTGGTCTACAGAACAAATCGCAGGGCTACACAGAGAAACCCTGTCTCGGAAAAGGAAAAAACCCAAACCAAACCTGTTTGGAACCCGGGCTGTGTGCTCTGCCTTACCCCTGTGCAGAAGGCAGCTGCCCGGGTGCTGTCACCACAGCCACCGTTCTTCTGTCGCCTTTACTGACCTTCCTGACTTCTAACCACAGGGTACACAAAGCTACTCTCTGCACGTTATCTTCTTCCTTTTTCTTTTTTGCGTATCCTCATACTGATTCCTACAAATTGTACTCTGACCTCCACATGTGTGCCCCAACACATACACATAAGTAAATGTAAAAAATAAATAATTTACAGGGATCGCAACATTCACAAATGAAGAGAAGACTCCAGTGTTGAGCAATTGTAGGCATATTTATTGCTCAGTAGCTGCGTCCTCCTTGGGGTCCACGTGGTAGTGTGAAAACAGGCCTTTGTGGTACTTGGGAAACTCACTAGCCAGCCCCTTTGCTGCCTTTTTTTTAGCACCCTGAGACCACAGCAAATTTCTGCAGGTATGAATACAGCCTTTCGTATTTTGAAACACGATTCAAACCTTAAAGGTCATTTCATACCCACCTTGACATCATCAAAACATCCTGCAGACCCTGGAACAGAGGACATGAATGAAGTGCAAATCTGAGGAGCTCACCAAAGTGGCCTGATTTGGAACGTTGTGCCCATTAGCATTCCCTGCATCATAAGCCACCATGAGTAAAATAAGCTCTTATCCCCAAGGGTCTATGATGCTTGGCTTCTCCAAGTTTGATTGCTCTCAGTCATGGATCTGTGGCTCCTCTAGAAGCTGGCTGGGCTGGCAGCATCCCTTATGGCTGTCAGCTGAGCAACAGGTGACTGGGTCTTGTGTTTCTCAGTCTGAAGTAAGCTAGGGTAGCCAGGGCTTGTTCATGGGGCTACTCAAGTCCAAGATCAGGATGACAAAGTTTAATTTTTTTTTTTGTGTGTGTGTGTGTCTTAATTGTTACTGCTATGTGTGTTAGCCAGTTCAGGAATGCATATGTAGAGGTCAGAGTACAACTTTGAAGAACCGGTTCCTCCTTCCATCCTGTTGAAGCAGGGTCTCTTACATCTGCCACTGTGTATATTCCATGCTAGCTGGCCCATGAGCTTCCATCTGATTCTCCTGTCACCGCCTCTGATTTCATTTGGGATTATGGATACAAGCCACTGTGTCCGGTTTTCTGTGGGTTGTAAGGATCAGACCTCAGGTATTGGGCTTGCTGGGCAAGCCTTTTATGTCCTGAGCCACCTCTATCTCATCAGTCCACATTCACAAATCTTGCTTCGCATTTTGCTGCTATCCCATTGACTTAGGCAGTCCACAATGCAAAAGCTAGAAGGAAGCCAACACTCTGGGAAGACCTGTAAAATCACATCACAAGGCTATAAATGCAGCGAGAACTAACTCTGGCCAGATACTGTTAGATGACCTTGTGCAGCCTTCGCACACATTTCACAGTGGGAGTCTGCCCCAGTCTGTATCAAGGCTAGCCCGCCTTACATTTTAGACTCATCCCCAAGATTTACAGTCGAGACAATTGAGTAGCAATTGTGCAGAACCCTGTTCTGACCAATACAGTATATTCCTGGCCTGCGAAGAACCAGAAAACAACAGGACAGACAGACTGGTTGGGATTAAGCAAAGGCACTCTGCAAGCAAGCAGACAAGGTGTAGTCACAGTACAATACTGGGCAGTGGCCTGCTTCACTAGAGAGCCATCACTACCTGCTAACCCAAGGACAGGGACTAGTGTCTGCAGAAGGGAGCCGTGCAGAGGGCCACTTGGCAGACTTGCAGTAGACCGCCAACCGGCAGAAACCCAGGGGAAAAGCCAGTGTGTTCTGACCTCACTCTCCCGGCCACCACTCTTCTGCCAGTGCCTTCCATTGGCTGATCCTAACTGAAAGTGGGAACCTCTGGGGATGTGCTAATATCTGCTAAGTTTGTTAACCATGGCCTTTTAGGCTTTTAAGAACATGTTGAAGTTCTAATTCCTACTACCTGTGGATATGGCTATTTGGAAACAGGGTCTTAGATGTCATCAAGTTCAAGATGGACATGTGACAGTGGGGAGTGATAGAGTCACAAGCCCCAGACATCTGGCTGACCAGAAAATGCAAAGGGCAAGGTAGGATCCTTCCCTAGAAGTTTCAAGGGAACATGATTCTCCCAGCACCTCCATTTTGGACTTGCCACCTCTAGAACAAAGAGAATACCTACCGTTCTGTGGCTATAAACCAGTTAGTTTGTGGTGATTCGTCACAACAGCCATAAAAAGTGACCCCTAAGAAAGTTTCACTGAGGCCAGGCGGTGGCGGCGCACGCCTTTAATCCCAGCACTCGGGAGGCAGAGGCAGGCGGATCTCTGTGAGTTCGAGGCCAGCCTGGTCTCCAAAGCGAGTTCCAGGAAAGGCGCAAAGCTACACAGAGAAACCCTGTCTCGAAAAGAAAACAAAACAAAACAAAACAAAACAAAAAAAGTTTCACTGAGCATTTCCCGCCCATGTTGGAAAAGACAGTCTGAGGGCTCAGGAGGCATAAAAGTTACATGGGACTCCTGCATGGATTTTGCCAGGAGGTGGCCTGAGAACATTTCTAAGGCAAATCTTACAAAGGCTATGAGCACTGACATTCATTCCTGAACAGCGCCAGAAGCAAGCTTAATGTGAGGACAAGGGATAAACCCTCCATGTCCGGTCTTTGTGGGCTTTTGCTCCAGAAGGCTGACTTATATGAGAAGTGGGAACTCACCCACACAGTCCACTTGGGCCAGCTGTGGTACAGAGTGTGGGCTACCCTAACCCAGCAGATGGATCATTACTCCTGGGACCTTCCCCAAAACTGCATCTGAACTCTGTTTTCATAAGCCGCGTTCCTCATGGCTCCTGCCAGCCTTAGCGATCCTGCTCCCATAACCATGCCCACTGCTTGCCTGTGTGTACAGATAGGAGCCTGCCCCACACTCAGGGAATATCTATGGCTACTCAGAGCAGGCCTGGACCTTCTCCAAAGAATGTTGGGAAACTCCATGATGAGCTGTGGATTGAGGGCTGAGTGGAAGCATCACCGGGTGAGGAATATTGCTCCTGGTGTGGACACTGACAAGCGCCCATGGAAGCGGCTGGTGGAGTGCTGGGACCAAGAAAGAGCCAGTCCTTTGCAGCTCTTTGTAATTAGGCTTGGGATGGGGGACCAGCAGGGCTGCCTGGTTTTTCCCTCATGTTCTGCATTGGGCCATAGCTATTTTCAGCTTCTTTTTTCTCTGTACGTGTAAAGGCTGTCAGAAGCAGCAAGTTGACCCCCAGCCCCTGCAATCCCTTCGGTTGCCACACACCTGCAGCCCTCTGATCCCTTATTGCCTAGCTTAGCCATGTCTACATTCACAGACCATTTCCAGGGACCCTCTGACCGCTTCTGAGGATACTGTCATTTCCCTAATCCCATCTTGTGTTTTCCACTTAAAAAGCACAGTGAGAGTGGGTTGAGGGAGAGATGACTCTGTGCCATGATCAAGAGTATGTAATGTTATCCCCAAGAACTGGTGCTCAGTTCCCAGTGCCCACATCAGGTAGCTAATATCCGCAACTTTAACTGCAGAGGATCTGAGGCCCTCTTCTGGCCCTGCATGCATCTGTGTGTGTGCATGTGTGCACATACAAGATGGAAGGAAGGAATGGAGGGAGGGAGGGAGGGAGGGAGGGAGGGAGGAAGGAAGGAAGGAGAGGAAGTGGGGGAGACAGGAAGGAGAGGGAGGGAAGGGAGGGAGGAAGAAAAGAAGGTAGGCAGGTCAGCCATAGTGAAATACCACTAAGGCTGAAATTAAGACTTACTCTTTCAAGTGTTGATGAGGATGCACATGAACTGGAACATTCACGAGTCGCTGTCAGAAACAGATAATAAGACAGCAGTGGTGTGGTTCAGTGCTAGAACACTAGCATGTGCAAGGCTCTGGGGTCCACCCCCAGCACCACACTGGAGGGTATAAGGAGAAAAGAGAACAACCACCCTGCCCTGCCCATCAGTTAGCGTGCTTGCTGCTCATCCCAAAGAACCGAGTTCATTTCTTAACCCCATGTCCAGTGGCTTCTTCTTACACACTGTAACTCTGGCTCCATGCCACCCAACACCTCCTTCTGACCTCCTCAGGCACCTGCACGCATGTGGAAGACACACATACACAAAAATTAAAAATAAAACCTTTTTTCCCCCTGAGGCAGGGTTTCTCTGTGTAGACCTGGCTATCTTGGAACTCACTCTGTAGACTAGGCTGGCCTCAGACTCAACAGAGATCAACTGCCTCTGTCTTCTGAGAACTGAGATTAAAGGTGTGTGCTACCACACCTGGCTAAAACAAATCTTTTTTGAAACTGAATTTGTACGTACCACTCAATGCCAGCTACCTATTCTACTCACGAATGTTAACTAAGGGACACAGAAGCTCAAGCCCCTGGAAAAGCATGCACATGACACCAATGTTCACAGCAACTGTGTATGCCACAGCCTAAGTTGAAATTAACACAGACATCCAAGAACAGATGAATGGACAGACATGTTCATTCATAGAGTGAAATGCCACTTAGCAATAAAATGGATTGAAAAACATGCCATAACATGGTGAATTTCAAGATTTATTTATTTTTTATTATGTATACAGTGATCTGTCTGCGTGTATGCCTACTCGCCAGAAGAGGGCACCAGATCTCATTACAGATGGTTGTGAACCACCATGTGGTGGCTGGGAATTGAACTCTGGAAGAACAGCCAAGTGCTCTTAACCTCTGAGCCATCTCTCTGGCCCCGCATGGTAGATTTCAAAATACTTATGCTGTGTGAAAGAAGACAGGCAAAAGAAAATACACATATGATTCCATTTATACAAAACCCCAGTACAGGCCCACTAAGCCATAGTAATAGAGCACACATCAGGTTGAGAGAGGTGAGGAGAAGGGGGTGGGGTCATAAAGGAGAACAAGAGTTGAGCCTGGTAGAGCATTGAGAAACCCAAGGCAGGAAGATAATGATCTCCAGGCCAGCCTGAGTTACACAGCAAGATGTTTAAAACATCAAAAACAAAACCTTAGATGTTCATACCCGCGATCCCACCACTCTGAAAACTGAGCCTGAGACAGGTTTGCCAGAAGTTCAAGGCCTGGCTGGGCTATAGTGTGAGACCACCCACCCTACAAAGAGGAAGTTGTGGAAGAAAACATTTGGGGTGATGAATAAGTTCACTGTTTCAACTGATTGTGGCTTTGGTGTCATAGACATGTTGGGGTTTAAATGAGAATGTCCCCCATAGGCTCAGAAGTTTGAACAATTGGTCCCCAAGTGGTAGTGCTGTTTGGGTGGCTTTAGGAGGTGTGGCTTTGTTGGAGGAAGTAGTACTGGGGGTGGGCTCTGAAGTTCCAAATCTCATGCATTCCCAGCACACTCTCAGCTTTGTTCTTACCACTGAATTGTGAGCTCTCAGCTTGCTGCTCCAGCTCTCATGGCTACCTGCTGCCCTGCCCCCCCCCAGCCATGATGGACCCTTATCCCTCTGGAACCATAAGCCCAAATAAACTCTTCCTTCTACTAGTTGCTTCTGATCATGGTTCATAACAGCAATAGAAAAATATCTAATATAGTCACATACAGATGTGGAAATCTAAAATGTGTATTTTTAATTTTTTGTAGTATTGGAGATCAAACCTAGGGCCTCAAGCATGCAGGGCAAGCACTCTGGCCCTGAAGCCACACCTCTTAAATTATACATTTTAGCCTGGTGGTGGTGGTGGTGGTGGTGGTGGTGGTGGTGGTGGTGGTGGTGTGGTGGTGGTGGTGGTGGTGGTGGTGGTGGTGGTGGTGGTGCATGCCTTTAATCCTAGCACTCAGGAGGCAGAGGCAGGTGCATGTCTGAGTTCCAGGACAGCCAGGGCTACACAGAGAAACCATGTCTCAAAAACAAACAAACCACTGGGCAGTGGTGGCACACCTTTAATCCCAGCACTCCGGAGGCAGAGACAGGCGGATCTCTGTGAGTTCCAGGCCAGCCTGGTCTACAGAGCGAGATCCAGGACAGCCACCACAACTGCACAGAGAAACCCTGTCTTGAAAAACAAAAACAAACAAAAAAAGCAACAAACCAACAAATTATGTGTTTTAAGTATATACAGGTTATTGTATATCAGTTATACCTGGTGTGATTTGAATGAGAATGGCCCCATAGGCTCATATCATTGAGTATCTGATCTCCAGTTGGTGGAAATGTTTGGGAAGGATTAAGATGTGTGACCTTGTTGGAGGAGGTATGTCACTGGGGATGGGCTTTGAGATTCAAAAGCTCACACCTTTGCCAGTTAGCTCTCTCTGTCTCATGCTTGTGGATCAGATGTTAGCTCTCAGCTACGGCTCCAGCGACATTCCTACCTACCTGCGGCCATGTCCCCCTACCATGATGGTCATGGACTCATCCTCTGAAGCCGCAAGCCCCCCATATACCTTCTGCTGTAACTTACCTTGGTCATAGTGCCTCGACAGCAAAAGGAGCTAAGACATACCTCACTGAAGTTGTCCTGAAATTCTCTCTGTTAAAATGATTGGTGGTGTTTCTGTCCTGATGGGACCCCGATGACATGAATGGTTCCGCTGTTGTGTCAGCCAGTGTTGGATCGGGGAGTCTCCACTCCACTCCCTTGGCACCATGAAAGCTGACACAGGAGCACAGCAGAGACAACCAGCTGGATTGTGTTCCAGGCAAATGCAAGGGAGGCTCCTGCACCCAAGCCTGAGCCATGCACGCAGCTTCTCACTCTGTGCAAGTAGTGAATTTATTTATTTATTTGTTTGTTTGTTTTTTGGTTGGTTGGTTGGTTGGTTTTTCAAACAGGATTTCTCTGTATAACCCTGGCTGTCCTGGAACTCACTCTGTAGACCAGGCTGGTCTCTAACTCAGAGATCCATCTGCCTCTGCCTCCCGAGCTCCCGAGTTAAGGCATTGAAGGCATGCGCCACCACTGCCTGGCACAGGTGGTGAATTTATTATGACCAGATATTTTTAAATTAAATACATATTGCAGTGGTATAAAAGTTCATTTCTAATATTAAAAAGAGGCAAAAGGGCTTATTTACCATTTTTAATTACATTTGTGTGTGCGCGTGCGTGCGTGCGTGCGTGCGTGCGTGCGTGCGTGCGTGCATGTAGGTAGTTAGAGGACAACTTGGAGAAGTCAGTTTTCTCCTTCCACCATGGAGACCTGGAATGTGAACTCAGGCCACTTGGTGGCAAGTGCTTTCATTCACTGAGTCATCCTGCTGGCTCAAGGTTCTTTTTTAAAACAACTATTTCCCATTGACGGAAAAACGTCCCCAGGGCCTGGAGGAGACAGATTCGTGTGCAGCATGCTTGCTGCACACGCATGAAGACCTGGGTTTTGATCACTGGTACTCATGTAAAAGCTGGCAGGGTGGCGTATGCTGGCAGTTCCAGTGCTGGACCAACACAGGAGGACTCCACGGGCTGCTAGTCAGCCAGTCTAGCTGAAACAGGGGCTCAGAATCGAAGGTGGAGAGGGATGCAGGAGGATGCACGGACTTCTGGCCTCCACATGCAGATGTATGGGCAAGCATACTCACACATACATGCATATCACACACACACACACACACACACACACACACACACACACACACACACACAGAGTCCAGAAAAATGAGAAGAAAACAAATTACACTAGCTCAGAATTCTTGGGACTATAGGTGTGCACCACTGCACTGGACTGGTTTCAATATTTCAACATTAGTTAAATGTGTTGAAACGTCAGCAGTGGCAGCTGAGATTCAGGGCCAATTACATACCACATCCGGCTGATATTAGTAAAGATATGCTACCTTTTGAGATTTTCCTTCCAGTCATTTGACTTCATTGCCTTTGGATCTATGGAAGGGTAGAATATCATGTCAGGAGCCCAAAGCAGAAGGAACTGCCTATCTCAGGGCAGCCAGGAAGCAGAGAAACAGGAAGAATCCAGGCCCCAACATCCGTCCAAGGGCATGCTTCCAAGACTAGACTCACTCAGTAGGCCCTGCCTCTTAAAGTTTCCACCACCTTGAAACAGCACTAGGAATTCATGAGCAAGCCTTGACCTTTGCAAGATATTCCAGATCCAAACTACAGCACCCTTGTGGGGTCCAAGACGCCTTTGCATTGCTGCTGGGGTTGCTGATGAAGTCCACCAGAGGCCTTTAGCTCCACCCCCTCCTCTAGTCCTCCACTTGCACACCAAGTGACTCCATGGCTACTCAACCTCCAGAAGATGTTTTCAAGGCTTGGGAAAGGTACTCACAACCTTCTGAATCACAATGCTGGTGGAGAGAGTGCATGCAATACACACACACACACACACACACACACACACACACACACACACACACACCCTCCAGTTTTGCAGCCCTGGAATGTCAGAGACTGGAGATTCTGTTGCAAGAGACTCCTGCTCTCCTCTCCTCTCCTGTGTACACTGCACATTGTGCTCCAGGAACAGACTTCTCAGCAGCATCTATACCCATATGCTGGGTGATATCTTGTATTCACTGGAGGGATAAGAGGCTCATTAAAGAGGCCAACCATGACTCCATACCAATCTGGGCATCAGGGTCAGTTGGGATAAACTTAAAGAAGCCAACTCCACCTTTCTAACACTCTCAATTCAGGATGCAGAGGATGCATTCCGGCTGACAGAGCTTTCTAAAGTTAAACGTCTCTCAGTTTACACTGTCATCACAAGTCCAGAACCAGGACATCATCTTTGAAAATACTGGATTAGGCAATAATTAGACTAAAGTGAACCACGAAGCATGTGACCATTGCTCTCTCTCTTTCTCTCTCTCTTTTGAAACAGTGTCTCTATGTAGTCCTGACTGTCCTGGAGCCCAATATGTAGACCAGATTGGCCTTGAAATCACAGAAATCCTCCTGCCTCTGCCTTCCGAATGCTGGGGATTAAACTCCTTTACCATCATGTCAGCTCGGTGTTCTCTTTGAGACTTTAAAGATTAAAGAAACCCTGGTTGGACCAGATGGATCAGTGGGTTCAGGTTCTTACTTGGAAAGTAGGGCAACCTGAGTTCGATCCCTAGAACCCACGTGATAGAGTGGGGACCAACTCCTGTTAGTTATCCTCTGACCTCCATAGACACACATATTTAAATGAAGAAACCCTGTCATGACAAGAATACGTACAACAGAAGAGGGCGCTGTTGCCCCAAGTTCCAGCACTGTCGGTGCCCTAAGGTTTTTTTTTTTTTTTTTTAAATCAACAATGTACTAAGAACATTTTGGAAGACTTTTTCCGCTACCTGTTCAAGGGTAAAAAGATAAATCTCTAGTATTATGGACGGTTCAAGAAAAAAGTGAAGGAAGCTGTTAAGTGTGAAACAGGCAGACAGAGATTCTAAATGGAGGTGGAGTGGTCCTTACCCAAGTGCTCACAGGCGAGGGATTTTGATTTTAAAGTGTTTTGGCTGTTATCTTTGAGCTTTTTCATGTATATAACGAGACATATTTGATGTGAGGCTAAATTCATTCATATTTCATATGCACTTCATTTACTCAGCCTGAAAGCAATTCTAGGCGATATTTTAAATAATTTTTGTGTACGAAACACAATTTCATGTTCTGGAGTTTTGCACTTGTGGCGTTATGTCAGCAGTTAAAATGATGCGGATTCTGGAACATTTGGGCTTGAGATTTTTCAGATTAGGGATGCTCACCTGGTATAGGCACTCGAATGATTTAAAGTTGTCCGTGGTATTTCCCTGCTGGCTGATTAAGGAAATACGAAGCAAAAATGCAATTTATTCTTTGCAGTTTCTACTTTAGTTGGTTGTTGAGAGACAAGAAACAAAACATGCAAAAGAGTATTTTGCCAACTCCCGCTTCCAGCCTGAGCTCTTTGGGCTGTGGCTGGGGACGGCACTCACCAGCTTCCTCTCTCTGGGGCTCAGTTTCCACTCACATTAAGATAAATGTGAGTGTATCTTGGAGTACGTGAAGGGTGAGGTAGAATCCATTGTCTTCCTGAGCCACACTGCTATCAGGATGTCAGAGAACTACATTTTTTGTTATATGTGCTGTATCATTTTGCTGTTGTAAAACCCTCACACAGTAAAAAGCCAGACCAATATTAAAAGCATCTGGTGGGAAATCTCACTCACATCCTTCTTTTCAGCCCCCTCACTTTCCCAGGTCCCCCTGGGTCATCATTTTCAGGCTTTGTAATTTGTAATAAAGACACTAAGGAAATGCTTTTTGTTACTGTTTTTTTGTCTCTAATCATGTGGAATTCTTTCCAACTCCGTGTGGAGAGAGTCCTACTCCCTGTCTTACAGCTATAGAACATAGGTGGACCTAACTGAAGAAGGCTTGACTTACAGCTTTTTGACTTGACCACAGGGCAAGAGTAAAATGCATTTAATCCCAGCACTTGGGAGGCAGAGGCAGGTAGATCTCTGTGAGTTTGAGGCCAGCCTGGTCTACAAAGAGTTCCAGGACAGCCAGGACTGTTACACAAGAAACCCTGTTGGGGGAAAAAAAAGGAAAGGAAGGAAAGAAGGAAGGGAGGAAGGAAGGAAGGGAGGGAGGGGGGGAGGGAGGAAGGAAGGAAGGAAGGAAGGAAGGAAGGGAGAGAGGGAGGGGGAGGGAGGGAGGGAGGGAGGGAGGGAGAGAGAGAGAGAGAGAGAGAGAGAGAGAGAGAGAGAGAGAGAGAGAACAAAATGCAGTTGCCATTTGTGATGTTGACAAACTTGGCCTCCAAATAAGTTATATGATTTTCTTTCCCTAGCAAAATGTGTCTTTCCCTAATTACTGTGACTTCTCAGAGAGACCTTCATTTTGTGAATAACAGCAGTCAGCACCCATCAGGTGAGTGATAAGACATGACCGCCTAGCACCGTTGTGATTGTAGATGAACCGGGTGTGTGTAACAGGGGCGGATCAAAGGGTGCACTGTAAATGTCTTCTTATCTTCAGAATTATACTTTAGCTGTTCTTAGATTCAGATGGCTGCTGCCCCAATTAGTAGCCTAAGCCCTTCTGCTGCAGCTTGTTAGGCCTCCACTAAAACAGAGAGAGTTTGAGCTCCATTTCCCGAGTGGCTCCAAGAGCCGTCCGAACCTGCCCAGAACTGCGGTGAGACTTCAGGTGGCCATGCTCTGGGCCAGCTCACCGAGCACGGGCGTGATTCACCCGCTGAGCAGTGCTGGGCGTGAGAGGGAAGTGGTGTCCTGTGGATGGAAACGAACTCTAGCCTCACTTTACCAACCAATGCCGTTTCTTGACAACCAGTGTTTAGTCACACTTCTTTGCTACAGAAGGATTAAGGCTTCAGCTAGAGCAAACCTTGTCATGAAGGGGTCTCCTAAAAACATTTGGGCTATTTCCCAAGTGTCTCCAACACCACCTACTAGTTATTCTGCTAGCCCCCAGAGCTGTGCTGTTTCTTTTAGCATTCTCTCTCTCTCTCTCTCTCTCTCTCTCTCTCTCTCTCTCTCTCTCTCTCTCTCTCTCAGGTACATATGTGCACATGCACACAGGTTGGTGTGAAAAAGTGTGTCTCACAAAACCGGATATAGAACTCATAAGCAGACCAAGGATGCATGAGGCACTTGTGATGGCTAATCTTGGTTGTCAACTTGACCATATCTGGAATCAATTAAACCCAAGAAGCTGGGCACACCTGTGAGGGATTTTGCTTGATTGGATCTTTTGAGGTGGCAAGACCCACCCTAAATCTGGGCCACAGCCCAGATGAAAGAAGAAAGCTTTTGTTGTTTGCCTGCCTGCCTTCACTCTTGACATCAAGTTCATCTACCCTACTTCCTTAGTACCTTCCTTTCCTGGTATTAGATCCTACTTCTTTGAGACTCCAATACTGACCAAAGATCAGCTAAGACATCCAGCCTCATGGAAGGAACCACCTCTAGATTCTTGGACCTTCCGTTGGAAGTGAGTCATGGTTGGACTAGCTGGACCACAGGCACTCTAATAAATCCTCTTTTAACATCTATAGATTCTATCCATCCTGGTCCTCTAGAACTTTTCTGTTGCACCACTACGGACATTCTAGACAACAAATGTTGGATCCACCAGTGTCTGGAAGCTATAACATAATACACAATCACTTGCTATTTCCTGTCTCAGACTGGAAATGCTCCAAATAGAGGGACATATTGAGAAAAAAAGGATGAGTATTGGGAATTGAACCCAAGGCCTTACTGTGTGGTAGGCAAACACTCTACCACGTGGCTACGCCCACAACCCTTCCTTCCTTCTTTTGCTTATTTATTTAAGTTCGAAACAGGATCTCACCAACTTACCCAGGCCTTGAACTGACAATCCTCCTGCCTCAGCCTCTCAAGGAAGTGCGAGGATTGCAAGTGTGTACTGTCATTCCTGGCTAGAAAAAGTAATAAGCCAATGAGGCTCTTGCTTGTCGGTTTAACAGTAGTGTTGGTAATGAAGCAGAGTTCCACAGGATTCATTGAGGTTAAGTGGCCATAGCAGTAGAATGGACATTACAGTCGTTCTTTGCAGACAGCAAACAGAACCTGCTGACAGGACAAAAGAGCATCTCTGAACTTTTTTTTTAAAAGATGGCTACGTTGTCCAGAGACTCCTGTTTGAGGCTTGAGTCCAGCTGCTGTGTCTTTAAAGAAGCCCCTACAGGGAACTCTCTCTGTCCGTTGTTGGAGGCACACTGCCAACAACTGAGGTATTTACCAAAGGATTCCAAGAAACTGCAGCAAATCATACGAAATGTTATACCTGTTTTAAACAGGCAATCAATGTATTAGCCGCAGAGAAAATGTAATGTGTGAGAGGACAAAGCTGCAATTTACGAGAGCATGTAATGTAGGCAGAGATCAGCTTTAATTATGTCATAAAGAATCGCACTCAGGCAAACAGGAAAGTCAGTGATCCGTCACTTCTGAATACATCTTGGAACACTAGTCTAGAACCACTCCTGCAGAGCCCTGGGTGTGCTCCAGCGGAGAGGGACTGTCAGATTCTGAGGCTCTGAGCCTGGCCAAGTAGGGACTCCGTGTAGAACTCACATCCCATTCCAGGCTGAACATGAGGCCCGTATGAGCCCCGGCTCAGGTCGTATGTGTGCTATCGGCAGTTTCCAAGAAGGGACTAACGAGATAGCTTAGCAGGTACAGGTGCTTGCCACCAAGCCTGATGACCCGAGTTCCATTGTCAGGCCCCACGTGGTGGAAAGGGAGAACCGAGTCCTGAAAGTTGTCCTCTGCCCCCGACATCTGTACCACAGCATGCGCAGAAACACACACACTCTGAATGAATGTAATATCTTAAGTCTACAAGGAGCAACTTCAGCTCATAGCTTCTCTATTCATCAGGAGGTGAGGTGGATGAGGGTGTTGACTTGGGAACTGAGGGATTCTAGGAAGCCGGGAACTGGGAACAAGATGTTCAACCTTCTCAGCATATTCCCATCATACATTTCTGTCTTTTCATTGGACTTGAGGTTAGAAAATACAGACATGTCTTAAGCAGGCTAGAAGATAGTGAAGGCATTGACTGTCACAAAATTGAACATCTGTGTCTTGCCAGATTGGTGCTTTATGTAAATGAGTGTGAATTATGGGGCAGCTGCTGAATTTGGGGACTCTGGTGACTTCTTGGCGTTTGTGGTTTATGGTCTTACTGGAACCTTTCTCCATGGTTTCCCAGCCTGTAATTCATGGCTGTGTGTCCTGTATTTCCCCCAAAGACCACTGCTGGAATACTGTCTTCACTGCATAATGAATATTTTATTTTTAGATGTGGACCATCTCCTACAGAGGGAGTCCGGGGCGGTAGGTAACAAACTATTTCTGAAATAAATCACAAGTGTCAAAGAAAGTGGCACTATCCAAAGGATAAACAGGAGTAACCACCATTCAGCGGCAGAGAGGAATCTGGACCTTGCACAGCTCTGCCATTTAAATTGGAATATTTCAGTTTTTTGATCTAGTAGTAATCATGAACAACAGACCCAAGAAATGCCCCCGGCCCCACGAATGCCTGTTTCTGTTTTCTGTTTGTTTGATTAAATGAGAACTTCCCAGGCTCTAGGGCTGTAGTTCAGAAGGTAGAATTCTGGCCTGGCATACCAGAGGTTCAGGGTTTGATCCGTGGCACCCTCTAAACAAGGGTGGTGGCACACTGGCCTGGAATTCAGGCCACTCCAGCTGCATAAGCAAGAAGACACGGAGTTCAAGATACGAATAATATTCAGCTTCAGCTAGCTCCAGGCCCATCTGGGCTCTATTAGACTTCTGTCTCAAAGAACCACTCAGGCCCAGGTGTCTACTCGGCTGTTATAACCCTGACATACTGGTGACTAAGAAATAAAGTTGGTATTTACAAACATTTGTCATACGGGTACCCTAGCTGCAGTTTTTGTTTTAACAAAATGTCTAAAAGTTCAGACTGAGCAAGTGTAAGGGGAACCGGTACCCAACTTAAAAATCCATTCAGCGAGCCTAGCCTACTTGGTGACCTCCAAGACTGAGAGATCCTGTCTCAAAAGACAAGGTGGGTGCTTCCTAAGGAGACACACACACACACGCACACGCACACGCACACACACCTCTGCGTACACAATCCATATCCGTTTTATAAATCGACTCTTTAAAAATACCAAGGGACTCAGGTGAGAGATACTCCCTGCCCACAGGGACTCAACAAAGATATCTATCATCTAATGTTAATCCATCCGCCGTCTCTTCCGTATCCTTTAAGCCCAGCACTCGGGAGGCAGAGGCAGGCGAGTCTTTGAGTTCGAGGCCAGCCGTAGCCACTTTGCCAATTCACGCTTCGCCCCCAGCCCGCACGCCCCAAACGTTCCGAGGGGAACTGTGGCTGTATTCGCTCGGGTGAGTACAAAGCGGCAGTGTGGACGCGGCTGCCGTGGCCATCGGGCCCGGAGCTCGACTTGGGGAGGGAAGGGCGTGGCGACTCCAGGGGCCTCAGGGGAGCCGCTCAACTCTGTCCACGTGCGGAGCGGGGCCGCAGGCTCCGGGCGCGGGCGACGGGGGTGTGGCCGCGGGTAACGGGTTAGCCGGGGCCGGAGTCCCGCCCGCACGGCTCCCGTCGGTGCTAACCCACGCCCCTCCAGCCCGGCCGCAGACTGCGGGGCGGACGCCTTATTTTTTTTTTTTTTTCTCCGTTAAACTTTGGCCACGTGAACTGCCCCCCATTCACTTTTGCGCCAATCACGAGGCGCGGACGGATCCCGAGAGGGGCCACGGCACGCCGCCGGCGGGCCGCTTCATAACGCGCGGTGCGTGACGTGAGGGGCTCCTTTGCAATGGCGCGCTAAGCCGGAGGATGTGCAGCTGCAGTGGCGGCGCAGGGCACCGAGAGGGCGGGCGCAGCGCAAGCCGAGCCGAGCCAGCCGGGGGACGCGAGCCGGAGGAGCCGCCGCCGCCGTCGCCGTCGCCGCCTCGCGCCGGAGTCGCCGGCCGCGCGCGCGGGGCATGGTCCCCTCTTAAAGGCGCAGGCCGCGGCGGTGCGGGCGGGCGCGCGGAACAAAGCGCCGGCGCGGGGCCTGCGGGCGGCTCGGGAGCCGCGATGGGCGCGGCGGGCCCGCGGCGGCCTCGGCGCTGCCCGGGCCGGGCCTGGTGGCGCTAGGACGGGCTGGCCTCCGCGGGCGGGGGCGGCGGACGGAGGGCGCGCGGAGCCTGTGGCGGGGACAGCGGCCCGGCGGGCGGAGGGGCGCGGGCATGGCCGCGCGCGGCCGGCGCGCCTGGCTCAGCATGCTGCTCGGGCTCGTGCTGGGCTTCGTGCTGGCCTCGCGGCTCGTCCTGCCCCGCGCCTCGGAGCTGAAGCGTGTGGGCCCGCGGCGGCGCCCCAGTCCCGAGGGATGCCGGCCGGGGCAGTCGGCGTCGCAGCCCGGCGGGGCGCGGGGCGATGCGCGCGGGGCGCAGCTCTGGCCGCACAGCTCGGCCGCGGAGGGCGTCCCGCGTGACAGGAACTTTCTCTTCGTGGGAGTCATGACCGCCCAGAAATACCTGCAGACCCGCGCCGTGGCCGCCTACAGGTGAGCCCCTTTTTCGTGGGCACCATCTCCTGCATCATCCCGCATCCCGGCGGGCAGGCGGGCGGCCTGAGGGTTCTCCCGAGGCTGCCGGGGAAGGTGCGGGCGACTCCAGGCACAGGCAGCCCGGGTTAGAGGAGGATGGTGAGAGCTACGCTCAAGGGCAAGGCTTTGGGATTAGATGGAGTAGGCTGGCTTCTCAGGGTGTGCCTCTCACCCTGATCCCCTGCAAGACGCATAAGCTTTCTGTGTCCAGGACTTCTTTGTTAAAAGGAACGGGTCTCTCCCATAAGGTGATGGGAAACATTCAGAACGTT
The DNA here is from genome assembly GCF_004664715.2 of Peromyscus leucopus. Classification (NCBI taxonomy): domain Eukaryota; kingdom Metazoa; phylum Chordata; class Mammalia; order Rodentia; family Cricetidae; genus Peromyscus; species Peromyscus leucopus. Next base: position 147,178,930 of record NC_051063.1, on the reverse strand, counting down.
GTACCTGCGACAGTGGAGGCAGAGGTTATAATTTGAGTCTAAAATAGGCACTTTGTCCTTGCAAAGGGAGAGCCTGCCTAAATTAACCTGGCTGGGACTCTTCCATGCCACACTTTAAGGTTTTCAGAGTCACTCCTTTTAGTGAGAGTGCCCACTCGGGTTCGTTAAGTAGAGAGAACGAATCTTGGGGGAAAACAGCATATTCGATAGGTTCAGTCAAGGCAAGACTACATTCTGGTGTTCCCTCGCCCCGTTACAGAGGTGTGTGCCTGTTCGGAAGGAGCTGGGCCCTAGTAAAGCCAAATGAGTCATAGAAGTGGCTCCGATCGATCGTGTTCAGGATTAACAAAGGGATTAGCCAAAGTAGCCTTTAGAAAGGAGATGCTTTGGGAATGGAGGGCATGGTTAGAAATGCGTCTGCACTGGAGCGAATCTGAAATAGAAGAAGGGTGTAGACTCGAGCGAAGGGATTTGGTGGAATTTTGTATGTGTGTGAAGTACAGAAACCTTTACTGTACGGGTGAAGTCGAGTTCCTCCAGGCACAGAATCAGTGACAGGAAGGGTTTCAGAGCACAGATGTTCTGGAGCCAAACGTTTTGAGCAAGGCTGCGATAGTTGCTGTTTGTTTTAAATTTATAACCGGCACTTTTATAACTTTGGCTTTTAAGTCCGGTTTCTGGTCTAAGTTTTCAGGCAGTAGACGGTGTAAAGGAACAAGCATAGCCGGATCTCTCCGTTCTTTAAGCCAAGTGAGGGATTGAGGAAAAAGGTGAAAAGGCGCTGGAGAGTGACCAGAGACTGCCTTTGAATGGCTTGACCACCGTTCCTGCCGCTCAAGTCAAGAGGCCGTGTTCTGCCAAGAAAGGTTCTGAGTGGCCAGGGAAGCTTAGAGTGCAGGTGGCTGGCTGGCTGGCTGTGGGGACTAACAGAGCAGTGTAAGGACCAGTAGGTCAAAGTTCACTCCCAGATGTCCTGTGGTTTAATAATCTTCATCAGAAGTTGAGGACAGATGTGGTAGCACAGGTCTTTAATTTCAGCACTTAGAAGGCAGAGGGGGGAGGGGATCTCGGTGAGTTCCAGGTCAGCCTGGTCTAGCTAAATTGTTCCAGGCCAGATGTGACCAACAGTGAGACCCTGCCTAAAAAAAAAAAAAAAAAAAAGGAAAGAAAGAAAGGACACCCCACTCCCCACCCCCATTCCCCCTCGGAAGACTCAGTAGGTAAAGGAGACTGCTGATAAACCTCACAACCTGAGTTTGGTCCCCAGGAAGATCCCACATGGTAGATGGAGAGAATCACCTTCCCAAGATGGTCTTCTTGACTTGGCCACCTGGGCCATGAGCTGCGTTGGCCCTCCCACACAACATACACCCAGTAGATAAATACATGTCCTTCCAGTAATACAATTAAATTGAGGAAGAACCCACTAAATTGTTTGACTTATGGTTTTGAAAATAAATCCATGAAACTGCCAATTAGTGACAGGTCACATGAAATCAAAACTCTGGAGACAATTACCAGAGTAGTTTGTTCAAATAGATTATCTGACTCCTAACTGCCCCTCATACATTTCGTGCTTATGAAGTCAGTGTACATGAATCAGTAGGGATCATCATGCCAGCGGTACCCAGGAGAGGTAGTGTACACTAGTGCTGCTGTTTTGTGACTGGCCGTGGTCTCCCAAAGCCCACCACGAAGTGCAGTGTATGTGGTCCTTTGGCTTCCTTTCTTTAATGTTAAGATATTCTCTTTGTCTGTTTTCTTTTAGGCAGTGGGGAAGTAGAAATGCTTTCTCTTGGTTTCTTCCTCTAACAAAGGAGGAGTTGTTTCTAGGAAACACTGCATCCACCGGTCATTTCTTCCCTGTTCTGACTTACTCTTTATCTGTGTTCTGAAGAAAGAGGAGCACAGGTCAGGGCCTCTGCCTCTCAGCCCTGTAGTTAGATTGACTAGCCTTAGGGAGCTTTCAGGAAAGGCCTGAATTGAGAGGGAGGTTATTGGGTTGTAAGTTATTATTACAGTTTTACTGTTCTTTGCAGCCTGGGCCAGAAGTCCACACTGAGCTCTTAAGTTGGAACATCCATGTATAGTACTGTGTGAAAATAGCTTGATTCTTGAATCTTGGAGCACAAGGTGGAACCTGAGTTTGGAAGTGGGTGTGCTCAGTGTTATGTTTCTCCTAAAAAGTGAATTTTCGTTTGATTTTCTGTGTAGACCAGACTAGATTAAATTGAACCTTCCAGCCTTCTAGTGCTAGGAATTACAGGCATGTACCACCACACCTGCTTGTTCTTCCTCAGAGGAAAGACTCCTAGCATCGAAGAGGTGGAGGCAGGCAGATTAGAAGTTCAAGGCCAGCCTGATGACATGAGACTTTGTCTTTAAAAACCAAACAAAAGCTCCTTCAGATTGTTGTCCTCGTCATCCCCCTCTGCCTCCAATTTAACAAAACTACTGCTTGGCTTATAGATGAAGGAGATGCTAACATTTTCAGTAAGAGGTCATTGTGATATAAGATATTGGAAATGTCAGAATTTATGCTTTGGGACCAGTAACTGGCAACTTTTTTCTTCTGAGAATTGAGATCCAGGAGGGAGCTAAGAAGCCCTAGAAAAGTCCAGGAAGGTATGCTTGTCTGCACTGCAGTTACTTCAGTGTAGTGCTCTGACTGTAGAAGAGCCCCATTAGTATATACTCTTATTTTATAGGCCTGCTGTACATACAGAGTGAGGCTGGGCCCCACTGAGAGACAGCCAGGCAATGATAGCTAATAGCAGACACGAAACATTTTTGAAAGTAGGCAAAATGAAACTCAAAGTGTACCAGATAGAGACCAGCTGGAGCCAGCTTTGGTTGATGTGGTGTCTTCTAGCTGTTCTGCTCACAGGAGCGATCCTGACTCATTAAAACATTTAGGTGCACTTAGGTACAGTTCAGCTCTTTGTAAAGCAGATGGTCTGCATGGCCCTTGTGGATCCAAAACCCGAGTCTGAGGGCACAGCAAGACAGATCTTTAGTCTGCTAGTTCTAGGGACAGGCTCTAAAAAGGGTTCTGGGCTAGTGATGAGCACAGCAGAGAAAATAGAACGGCTGGGCAGGGTGGTGTCCTGTCTGTCGTAGGTGGTTGAGAGGCTTTAGGGAAAGGGGCCATTGGGTCAGATAGTGAAAGACTGTTGTGTGACTGTTACTGATAGACACATCGGCAAAGGGAAAGCTAGATGCTGAGAGGCAGAAGCCAGCTTGGAAAGGAACCCCAAGAAAGCCATAAAAGAAGGAGCTGGGTCTGAATGTTCAGACTCATGGAATTGTATTCCAAGTGAATGGAAAAGCCACTTGAGGCTTTGAGCAGAAAGGGAGATGGGTAGCTGAGATTCTGTAGATAAATATAGAAAAAGATTCACATAGACTCACCTGCAAAGTTGTCTATTTTTACTTCAAAATATGATTCATGTAGTAATTTGTGCTAATTATCAACAGGTTGATTGGATGTCTGGCATTACTGTGGTACATATTTTCTTCAATTTTTGTATTTTTTCTTAGTTTTTTTTTAAACATATAGAAGCTAAATGTTCAAATAATTCGACCTGTCTTTTCCTTTACTGTTACTATTTTATTTTAAACTTGTATGAGTGTTTTGCCTGCATGTATGTCTGTGAGCCATATGTGTGTGCTTGGTTCCCAAGGGGGCCAGAAGAGGGCCTCAGATCCCCAGAGACTGGAGTTATAGATGATAGTGAGCTACTGTGTGGGTGCTGGGAACCAAACCTGGGTCCTCTGGAAGAGCAGCCAGTGCTCTTGCCCACTGAGTCAGTTCTCCAGCCCCATTTTTATTGTTGATTTGTTTTTTTGAGACTCACTTTGTAGTTCAGGCTGGCCCTGAATTACTAGTGATCCTCCTGCCCTTCAGCCTCCTGAGTTCTGGTATTGCAAGCAAAGTTACTATAACCTGGGCCTGGCTTTTGTTTTTCCTCCTTAAGTTCAAAAAGTCACCCTCTCAGCCCCGTTGAGTTTTCAAATGAGACAGGGGTCTCACTCCCTTGTCCAGGTTGACCTTGAGCTTGCTTTAGCTTCCAGGTAGCTAGGATTACAGCCAGCCCCCTGAGGATGTTCTTAAAGGAAATCTTTCTTTTTCTGCTCTGCTCTGAGAAGGAAAAGACAGCCCAAGCCGCATCCGGTGGCTTGTAACTGCTTCAGCTCCAGCCTCCAAGGAACCTGTGCTCCTCCAGTTTAAAGTCTTTAAAAAATACCTTGCTAAGGAGCTAGGGATAATTTTGGAGTTTTCCTGCCTGAGCCTCTTGAGTCCTGAGATCACAGGCGTGTTTGCTGGCATACCCAGCTCTTCTCCCCACCCCCATCTGTTTTTAATGCTCAGGACACTGAGCTTTGGTTGGGCGGAATAAGCCTGGTCAGGAAAGTGCTTGCAAGGTACAAGGCCCTGAGTTCTAGTCTGGGACTCAGGTACAGGGAGAGGACTGTATAGGATTTCTGGGGCTTACTGGACAGCCAGCTTAGCCTAACTTGTTAGTTCCAGGCCAGTGAGACTGTTTCAGAAGCAGACAGCATTCTTGAAGACGATGCCTGTTTCCCAGTCATGTGCAGCATTGCACACATACACACACGAAGTGAAACAGCACTGAGTTAACGTAACATCACAGTTATTTGGGTCTTACTGACCCTGTCCTAAAGATGGGAAACAGTCGTCTCTTGGGTTCTTTTTTCCTTCCTCCGAAGATGTGATTGGTTGTGTAGGGGTAGTTAGCATTAGTGTGCAGATGAGTGGGAAGAGACACACTATCTTTAGATACAGGACTCTTACTCAAGATAACTTTGTCAGTTAATGACCCTTCCTAATGCTTTGAAACTAGGCAGACTGTTCCTCTTGCCAGCCTTAATGAGCTGCTTCTTCCTAATATATCTCAGTGATTTCCTCACTTCTTGGGCTGAGTAAACTGTGTTTATCTTGAAACAGTTCAGTTGCCCTCTTCCACGCAGTTCTGTTTGGAAAATACTAATGTGGAAGGTGTTTACACGTAAAATCCAAATAATCAACTTTTAAGTGTACTTTGGAGCATAACTAATTTCAAGTTATGAATTATTCGTAGAAAAAGACTGCTGTAAGATGTGATCCTGAACTGAGTGTAGTTTTCTCTCTCAGGGTTTGAAGGTTTTGTGTGAGGATTGTGTGGTTGTCAGCAGAAAATGACACGTGTTCTTGTTCCACTGGCAGTCTGACTTTTTGCTGTCCAACTTTTTTGAGTTGTTAGTTAATGAAAGATTACCAATACTGGGCTTCAAGCCCTCCAGAGCCCAGTCTAGTTGAAGAAATGAAGACTGTGTTGATTGACAAGAGCTCACAAGGTACCTGTTGGAAAGTGTGCAGAAGGGCTCACACTTGGTGCCAAAAGAAGGATCAAGGGCGATCTCACCCGCACTCCAGCCCTTTCTTCCCTTCTGAGCCTTGAAGGATGTGTAGAGTTTAGAAACAGAGACGATAGCATGTTTTCTAAGTCATGAAGTAGCAGGAAATGGTAATGGTGGGTAATGAGGAGGGATAGTTCCTGGGAGCTGGGCTGTGAGCCCTGGGCATGATGGCAAGGACACCGAGGGCCAGGCTGAGAAAAGGCACCTGCGTGTTGTAGAATGGTATAGTTAAGGGGAAGGTTTTTAGTGTAGATGGGGGGGGGGAGAGAGAGAGAGAGAGAGAGAGAGAGAGAGAGAGAGAGAGAGAGAGCGAGAGCGAGCAGCCAGAGGCATCTGGAAGAGTCCAGAGCACAGAGAGAAAGAAGTCGACTGAACATGGCCAGCAAGACTGGACCTGGCCAGGACTATGGCAGGAGAGGGGATAGAAAATATGGAAAACAGTCAGAGAAGCAGTGGGGGAGGGTGATATGAGACTAGCAGGGTTATAGAGAATCATTAGCTGGCGGAGGAAAACCTGTGAGCTGGAGGGAGTTTAGGACAGGGAAGGAGGTGAGAGGAGCTAGGATGCTAGCCTGGACTTGGAAATGTGTAACAGGGACTTGTGATACTGAAGGAGACTGGAGGCCAGCGTGAGCTTAGATATGCTGAGAGTCAGTACAGGCAGCCATTTGTTCTTCTGCCAGAGGAAGGGAGATGGCTCCTTTTGGTAGAGGGGAACTCCCGGGGAATACTGGCCTTTATCTAACCACCAGAAATCATCCTGTAGTCCAGGCTGAGCCCATTTCTGAGTATTTGGACTACCTTTTGGAGATTGGGGAATTGGAGTCCTTTGAACCTGACATGTACCAGACTCAGGAACTTGAGTTTTGTAGAGCCAGCAGTGGTATTTCAGCATGAGAGTAGCTTGATAGGATCTGTGTTGGAAGTCCAGCTGGCGGTCTTGCTATTCGGAGGCTTTGTTAAGTTTGTTTCTGATGGTAATGGCCACAGGTAGGTGTGTGTGCAGGATTCGGATGGTAAGAAAGTCCATACAGGAGGGCTTGCCTTAGAGTTAAACCCAGTCATAAGCTGAAGGAGTTTTTAGGTTGCCAAGCCAGGCAGACAAAGGGTAGGTGGAAGTGGTTGAAGTGTGTGCAAGGCTGCCCTCCTTATCTGAGTGGACTGTTTCCTTGGGCTTATCAGTACTCCTGTCCCCACTGTGAAAGAACTGACGATAACCAGGAAGCAGTTGTGGGTGAGGTGATAGGCTGGCTGCAGAGGCTGCCGAGTGAGTGACACCTGTCATTCTGCTGGGCTCGTGTTCATTAGCTGTCGGCTAATGCCTTACTGGGCCTGCGTTTCCTGTGGACAGCCATACTTCAGAGTCCTCCACTTGGTGAGAGTGAGTGGCTGCAAAGCAGCCCGTGATTGTTGACTCAAGGGTAGCTCGTGGCCATTGATAAACGGGCTGATTCCAGGTAGCATCCCACAGCACCAGGACACTGAGCTACAAGAGTAAGCCCAGGGTGGTTTTATTATTAACATAACTTCTTTGATCAAACTTTTTTCCTAAGATTTGAAAACTTACATTTTGTTGATGTATACTCCCCTACCCCCAGCAAAGACACTTATTGGGACTAATGAGAACTGTAACTCAGGGAAACACATGAACGTGAAGTATAAATATAAAGCAGCAGTACAGAAGTTGTTCAGAGGGTTTGTGGTGCTCAGCTGGAGCCTGCAGGAGGCTACAATGCACTGTTTGTCATTTATGCTCTGCATTTTCATTCTTAGGTTTCAAAAAAGGTGTGTTGTGGGCTCTTGGTGAGCGTCCTCATTGTTGGTTGTGAACCTGGGCTCGGGACCGGCTCCTCTTAGTGCCTAGTAGTTGGAAATGCCTTCTGGACTACTATCCAGAGCACTGTTGAGGTAGGAAGTTGTAATCCACTCTGGCAGCAGTTCAACTGAGCAGGTGTTCCCTCCACCCTCCGCCCCTTTTTAGGACAAGATTTTGGTATATAATACAGCCAAACTGGTTATCTTCCTGCCTCAACCTCCCAAGTGCTTGGATTGTAAGGTATGCATTGCTTTGCCCAGCAAAAATACTTCTTTATACTTGCTTTCCCAGCAAGTCTGTGTTTAAGGATCAGCAGTAAAGACTATAATTTAGCCTTTAGAAATAATTTCCCCACTATTCTCTGTTATATTTTTCACTTATTTCCGTAATAGTTTGAGATTACTCATGTCTTGAGGACAGTAAGTCAGTTGACTTAAAAAGAGGAAACCATATGCCCGGAAACCACGTACTTACAGAGGTACTAAGGACATTTAAAGTAGAGTTCCTAGTACTGAGATAGAACCAGCTCTGGTCAATCAATTATCGGATGTCCTCTGCCTTGAGAGACAGCTGAGTCTTCACAGGTCCCTGTGATGCTCCGACTGACAGCGGAGAACAGCGTCTTCCTCCTGTACACTCTCTGAGAGGACTGATGGACTGTTGCCACCTCAGACTGTGCTTCCCACAGAGCAGCTTTCCCGCCTTCTGCTTCGGTAGTGGGCCTGGAGGAGGATTTACTCCCAGCGCTTAGTGTCTGACATAGTTTTTACACTTAGCCCTCAGCAATCGGGCAGTTTCGTGACTTCTCCTAGAGTGTGTGCAGCTGAAAGTGGGCCACTGTTAGCACACATGGGTGACACGGTGGTCTCAGGTCTGAACAGAGTTTGCTCCAGTTTGAGGGACACCTCCTAGGAGTGCTCCGGCTGTCCCAGTTTGCCCTGGCACAGAACAAGGAAAGCCAGCCCCTTCATTCACCAAGGTTTTGCCCTTGCTTTGCTCTGGGTTATCTCCTCTTCTCTCTTTCCTGTGGTTCTCGTGCTCATTTTCTCCTCATGCATGCATCTTGGTTACTTGATCTTCAATTCTGTAGCAGAAAGGATTATATACATTTACTAGCTAGTGTCCATCAATTCTACAAGGCATTCTGTCCTCCTCCTTAGACTCCAGCCACTCAGCCACAACTGAGGAGCAGTGTCTGAGGTGATCGTAGCCGTTCAGACTTAGCACTCTGTAACCGCAGGCAACATGTGTAAGAGTGAGTTTGTGGAATAGAAAGTCTCTCCACTTTTTTAATTACAAAAATTTGCATAACTATTGAACTTTAGAAATAAAGGAGAAACTCAGTCTAATGCCACTTTTCTTTGATTTGCGTCTTGGACAGGTTATTACGAAATAAACTGTTTTGTATTTCTTTTTTTCTTGTTACACAAAGCTTCCCCTGGGGAGTTTTTTCTTGGTTCTAAAGATACATCTCTGTTGTAGAAGGTGTAGAAAATAAAAAGTAATCTTTTCTTTTCAAGATTTTTTTTTTACTTTTTTAGCAATTTAAACATTTTTTGAGATTATAACTACATCATTTCCCCCTTCTCTCTCTAAACCTCATGTATGCACCATCTCTTTCAAATTCATAACCTCTTTTTTCTTTAAAGTGTTGTTAACGTTTGCGCACGTGTGTGTGTGTGTGTGTGCGCGCGCGCGCGCGCGCCTGTGTTCCTAAGTACATAACTACAACCTGCTCAGCCTGTATAATGTTACTTGTATATATGTGTGTGTGTGTGTGTGTGTGTGTGTGTGTGTGTGTGTGTGTGTTTAGGGCTGACCATTTGGTATTAGGTAACTAGTTGGTTTGCTCTTCCCTGGGGAAGACAAATTACTCCTGCTCTCAACATGCCTCAATTGCCTGTAGTTATTTGTGTAGGGTTGAAATACCCGTCCCCTTCCTGCCTTCCCCCCCTCACCCCCTCAGTTCATGTTAGCATGGCTGTTGTTGTCCTTATTCAGGTCATGTTTAGGCAGCAATGTTGGTAAGACTTTACTTTATGTGTGTGGGTGTTTTGCCTCAATGCATGTCTGTGTACCACATACGTGCCTAGTGCCAAGGAAGCCAGAAAAGGGGCCGGTGTTCTTTACTGCTGAGCCATCTCTCTAGCCCCAAATTAAGTATTTTCTAATTACCCATTTAGAAACAACCACTGTGAAAACTTTAGGGTCAAATTGTACATCATTTTGTGTATTTAGTAAGCCAGGATATATATATGTATAATCTTCCCTGCCTTTTTACTGTGTGTGTGTGTGTGTGTGTGTGTGTGTGTGTGTGTGTGTGTGTGTGTAGGGGAATAGAGTCCAGGCCCTTGCACTTCCAGGCATACACTCTATCACTTGCTCCATTCTTAGCCCTCGTTTCCTGCTTTGTAAACTTAGGCATACGGTATGGATGCTTACCCAGGACAATGTTTGTATTGTAGATGCAGTTTTTCTTACAATGAAATTGAGTAGAAGTGGAGATGGACACAAAGCCCTAACTCAACACAGGCATTCTTTGGCCAGGCTGCCAGCTGTCCAGCTGCATTTCTTAGTTGCGCTTTAATGTGGTCCAGGGGATAGCTTTTAGAAACTTGGGGAGGAAATAGAAAGTTTCCTTGGCACTCTCGAGTTTCAGCTGTCTTATCTGGGCTGTAGAAGAGTTGGGTATCAGTCCATTGAAAATGGAGCTTTCTGGCAAGGACCTTTGCAAATGTTCTGTCATTTCCATTGAGAGCTCCAGGCAGCAAATGTGTTGATGGCCAAGCAGACATTTGCTTATGAAAATTCTGGAACTTGACCTGTTTTGATCACAGGAGGGCAGGCTTGCTTGCTCAGCAGCATTGCCTTCAATTTGAAATTATGAATGTCTTCCCTTCCTCCTCCTCCTCCCTCAGGATAGTGAAATGAGTTATGTTCCAGATTACATTCACTCTGTGGAACCCTAATTGAAAAGATCATAATTTCTTAAGATTGGAGGGTTTGCAAAGAATTCATGAGATGATTTTCCTCAAACCACCCTTCAATTAGAATAGAAAAGACAACATGAGGCTTGCCCTGGGTTACCTAAAAAGGACTGGATAATAATTGGGTGGGGCTACCGAAAGACGCAGAGGAGCTTTTAAGGAGGGCTTGAGGTTGGATTGTCTCTTTTTAAAATTAATTGCTTTCTCTTCTTGGACAAATTACACCATTTCAAGTCACAGTTGAGACATTAATCGCATCCGTGACGGCTGTGTTACTGGTATGTTCTGCATGCGTTCTGCCTGGGGCACTGGGAAACAGTGCCAGGCAGAAATGAATTTCCATCTTCAGTCTAATATGAAAGAGCCTAGTGTTTTAAGTAAAAACACTTAAAATTCACATTCTTATTAGGATTCTACCTAAAACAATGTCTGAAGTTGAGAGGTAAACACAATTCTAATGCAGTACATGGCTTGAGGGTTTAGGTTTTTAGTCAGAAAGGTGAGAATTCCTTTCCATACTGCCGTCACTACAGTGCAGTCTTAAATCTGACTGGTCCATGCTCAGCCCACACTCTCCTGTCTCTTCTTTTACTACCTTATTTTCAAGCTTCCGCCTTCCTTAGGAAGTCACCCTCAGGCCGTGCCGAAAGTGGAGTCAGGACTCATCCCAGCAGTGTGCTTTGGAGCCCAAGCACTGCAGAATGCCTATCTCCTTAATAGGCTGCTTCTTTGAAGACAGGAATCACCTTAGCTGCTGCATCTCCCCAGTAACAGACCTCTGGCTCCAGTATTTTCATGGCTTCTGGGGCTGGTTGCTCTAGTATTCCTTTGAACTTGGTCTGTCTGGTCAGCTCATTTTAGTGCAAGGCACATGGCTTACTAATACTGATAGGCAGTTAAGTTGTTTAGTCAGCTCATTTTAGTGCAAGGCACATGGCTTACTAATACTGATAGGCAGTTAAGTTGCTTTCAGTCACTGCCCTTTTGTATTCCGTCATAAGATGATGCACATTATTTAGCTCTGAGTTACATTTGTGTTTCAACACACAGGGCTTCTGACTTTTCCCTCTGAATAATTCTTTTCTTGTTTAGGCTTTGAGTAAATTGATTTTCTTCTTGTGCGAATTGTAGGGATATGGCTGGGCTGATAGACAGTTAATGTGAGGCTCATCTGGAAGTGGTTTTTGTCCTTTGGCAAACACAACATACAGCATCTGTAAGCCACTCGCTGTATAGGAGGGGCCAGTTCTCATTCCATGTGTTCACTGACCTCTGTTATATGCCAAACATTGTGATTATTTACATTTTCAAGGAATTAGTGTGACTGAAAGAAAACAAGGAAGCCCAAACATTAGTGTGTAAGGAGAGCAGAATCAGGGCAACTTGGCTTAAAAGGACCTTGTACAGACATGATCACAAGAGTACCTGTAGATATCATACATTCTGTATGTTGTAGGCATGTGCCAAAGGACTTGTCCCTTTATGGATAGAGTTGGCTTTTCCTTACATTAACTGTTCATCTATCCTGTGTTTATTTTACCCTTTTTGCTTCATTTTGCTTTTTGAAACGGGATCTCACTACGTTGCCCATGCTGATCTCAAACTCATGGTCTGATGTGGTCCTGTCCTACATCTGCCTCCTGAGGAGGGATGATAGCCACGTGTTACCATGAATGTATGGTTGGTTTTTTTTTTTTTTTTTTACAGATTTATTTTTATTTTATGTGTATATGTGAGTCGGTCTGTCTGTCTGTCTCTCTCTGTCGTGTGTGTTGGAGGCTAGAAGAGGATCCCTTGGAAGTAGAGTTATAAACAGTTGTAAGCTGCTCTGTGTGGTGCTGGGAGCCTGAAAGATATCTGAAAGATAGCAAATGTACTTAACTACAGAGCTATTTTTTCAGCTCGCCATTTTTTTTTTAAATTTATTTAAAAGAGCATATCCTTTGTGAAACTGAAATATAGTACCTGGTATAGAATCTGTAATGTGTTAAGAGTTCTCTGTGACATTTGTTTCATGATTCTTTCTTAAAGAGCTGAGTGGCGTAGAATATCCAGATGTGTTAATATCAGTACGCAGGCATTGGGACAACATTAACTACAGTGTCTCACGCATTCTAAGATGTGCTTTTCCAGACTCTGATGTCCCTGATACAGGGTGCGGTTTCTAGTTTTTGATTGGCTTACCATTAGCAGTGTTTGCTGCTGGTAAATGAAACGGTGACAGACCTCGTAGTTGATACCTAGATAGGAGAAAACCATTTATATTCAATCCTTGGACTTTTTGAGAGGAATTTGATAGAAAGTTTTATGCAATTGAATGTTTTCCTCAATTTGAACGAGACAGTTTGGTTATTTTTATTCCCTACATCTTGATTAGGAAGTTAAATGAAAACTAGTCTTTTGTTTTTGAAGTATCTCATTTAAAATTCTAAAAACAATTTTAGAATTTCAGTTTTGCAAGATGGGAAATGTTCTAGAATTGGATGGTGGTGATGGCCAGGCAGCACTGAGTGCTGAGTGTGTTGCCTGTGCACTTGGAGGTGGTTAGGATGGTGATTTCTATGTCCTGTGTGTGGTACTTCCAGTCTCCTGTACTGTAGAGAAGTGTGGAAGTATGCCTGCCCTACCTCCAGCTCTTCCGATTCCAGTTTCCCTACTTTTTTTCTTTTTGGCAGAGTTGCCCTAAGTAGCCTAGGCTGACCTCCAGCCTGCTCTCTTCCTGCTCACTCTTCTGAGCACTGGGAGTACTGTATACCTGGCCTACAATGGTTTTTAATGGTGCTTTTCTCCCAGTAATCTCCATTAAAAATACGTGTAGGTTTAGTTGGTCCAAGCCACCATTTCACTGCAGAAATACAGTTGTACTGCTTAAATAAATTAAAATTTATGAAGAACTTGGAAACTGAGGGGAGGGGACAGAGACAGTGAGACTGGGAATTGAACCTCTGGCCTTGCACATCCTGAGCAAACACTCTACCAGTAGTCTGTATTTGTAGTTCAGGATTTTATTTTCTTCTCCCAGTCCTACATTTGACAGGGTCTCACTATATAGCCCTGACTGGCCTGGAAATTAGCTATGTAGATCAGACTGACCTTGAACTTGCAACGATCCAGCTGCCTGCCTCCAGAGTGCTGAGATTAAAGATGTGCACCGCCATGCTAGGCCTTGATTTTCTTAATATTAAATTTACTACAAATTGAGCAGCTCTAATAGGGAAATTCAAAATGCTCTAAAATATGAAACTTTGAGAGCAGTGCTCAATTCTGCCAGTGGCAGGGCTCAGGACACTTGGCTGTTTCAGTCAGGGGATACATGACTGGTGAATCTATACACATATTTTAAAATGTGAAAAACTCCAGATAAAGGCTATTCAGCCTGTATTTCTTTGTTCTCTTAACATGTTTTTCTGGGAAGTAGTCCATATAAATGAATGATTATAGCTAAATTACTTAAGTTCTTAGCAGTAGCCTGAAGCACTGGGAAGGACTTTATGATTACCTTAAATTAGTTCTTCGTAACTGGACACTTTGTTTCCATTTCATTGATTACTGATCTACTTCTGTCTGGCCTGAAGCAGAGCCTTTTAAAAAACTCCACCTCCAGCTTCTTTCCCTTCCAGTCCGCACCGGGATTCCCTTTTCTTCTTCTCCTGTGCTGTTCCTTTTGGTGCCTTCTGGAGCTGTCATACCATAGAGGACCCCTTCTCTGGTGGACCCCACCTCTAGTTCAGTTGAGGTTTCCCTCCATCTTCTCACATAGCAAACTGTTGTGCTCTCACCCCCGGGTCAGCCTTAGTATCCTGGCATTTACCCTGCCTCAGGGAAGCATTTTCTGTTCTGGCTCCCCTCTGTCTGTGTGCTGCTTTCTTTCAGAACATGTTCATGCTGATAGTGTGTGCACGCACGTGTGACCCTCCTGACAGTGTCTGTCTTGGGGACTGCTCTGACTCCAGCTGTGGTTCAGTTCACCATTGCATCTGTCTTGGGGACTGCTCCATGACTCCAGCTGTGGTTCAGTTCACTATTGCATCTGTCTTGGGGACTGCCCTGACTCCAGCTGTGGTTCAGTTCACCATTGCATCTGTCTTGGGGACTGCCCTGACTCCAGCTGTGGTTCAGTTCACCCATTGCATCTGTCTTAGCACTTGAGCTTTGCAGCAAGATTTGTTGACTGCAAAATTTGATTTTGTGGTCACTTATTTATTTATTTATTTTTGCATTTTGTTTACTTTGTGGGAGTATATGGGCGTGTGCACGCGGGCTTGTAGAGGTCAGAGGACAGCTTGTAGGATTCAGTTCTCTTTCAACCACATGGGCCCTGGAGTGAACTTGGGTTGGTGATGAGACGTGGCAGCTTGCGCCTTTAGCACTTAGCCATCCTTACGAGCTGAGGAGCTTGTCAGTAGAAGTTAATGAAATCCAAAAGTTGACTGGCCAACCCAGAGCTTGCCTTAGCAATTTAGTTATCAATTGTAACTAAAAGTTAGTGATCCTTTAAGACTTCACCCTCCCTGTAGTTGGGGTTCTTCTGAAAATGAATCTGAACTTTGTAATACTCAATGGGGGCTTCCATTAGAAGAGGCAGGCAAACGCAAACCAGATGTTAGAAGCAGTCACACAGAGATTCAAATGAGTGGATACATTCATTTCTGAAAACAACTGTCCTCTAATCACTATTTATTTTATTTCCAGAACATGGTCCAAGACAATTCCTGGGAAAGTTGAATTCTTCTCTAGCGAGGGTTCAGATACATCTATACCCATTCCCATAGTGCCACTGCGGGGTGTAGATGACTCCTATCCACCCCAGAAGAAGTCTTTCATGATGCTCAAGTACATGCATGACCACTACTTGGACAAGTACGAATGGTTTATGAGAGCAGATGATGATGTTTACATCAAAGGAGATCGTCTGGAGAGTTTTCTGAGGAGTTTGAATAGCAGCGAGCCCCTCTTTCTTGGGCAGACAGGACTGGGCACCACAGAAGAAATGGGGAAACTGGCCCTTGAGCCTGGAGAGAATTTCTGCATGGGAGGACCCGGTGTGATTCTGAGCCGGGAGGTGCTTCGGAGAATGGCACCACACATTGGCAAGTGTCTCCGGGAAATGTACACCACCCATGAGGACGTAGAGGTGGGAAGATGTGTCCGGAGGTTCGCAGGCGTGCAGTGTGTCTGGTCATATGAGGTAAGAGCAGAATTCTTTACAGGGGAAAACCCATCAATTTTGCTTTTGAGTTCGGGATCAATCATAGGAAACTAGCAATATGAGCCTCTTTAGGGTTAAAGTTGGTATAAATTACTAGTACATGTTTTAGCCTGAGTTTTAAGTTTTTTAAATTCTTATTACCCTGATTTCCTCTGGCCTTTAGAGCATGTCTTCTGTACTTCTGATGTCTTTTTAAATAAATAATGGTACTCACGGTTTGAAGAAACCTAGGATTTACTGATGGTCATAGTGACATTTTTCCATGACACCTAGAATCATCTGGTTTCTGTTGATTCCACAAGACCTTCTGCAAGAGCATAGGATACTTCCTTGTTTCCCATTTCCCGAAGGCTTGCACTTTCATCTGGTCAAGATGACCTACACAGATCAGAAACTTACATGTTTTGAACTTATAAAATGGTTAGTGATGAGAAATTGGTCAGAGGCTTTTGACTTTGCATTTGGGAGCTAGGGTTGTAGCACAGCAATATGGCATGTGCTTAGCATCCCTGAGGGCATTGCCAGTACCAAAAAGAAATAAGTGACTATTACAAATCTTGACCTTTTGTCTATAAGCTTATATAGTCATTCCTTTCACATTAGGTGGCAGGCAATTCTGAGTTATTTTAACACATGAAACCTTTATGGGAGTCTGCTTGCCAGTATTTTCTCTTTTATAAGTGGGCATGAGTTAATTTTAGGCTTTCTGTTACATTGTACATGTGTACCTCTTGTCTGTAGTTTCAAGATCCAATAACAGCAGTGTGATAGTTTGGATGTAATTGGCCCTCATAAGCTCAGGAAATGGCACTATTGAGAGGTGTGGCTTTGTTGGAGGAAGTGCATCACTGTGGAGGCAGGCTTTGAGGTCTCATATATGCTCAAGCCACGCCCATTGGCTCAGTCCACTTCCTGTTGCCTGTGAGTCAAGATGCAAGAACTCTCAGCTTCTTCTCTAGCACATGTCTGCCGGCATGCTGCCTTGCTTCCTACTGTGATGATAATAGACTAAACCTCTGAACTGTAAGCAAGCCACCACAATTAAATGTTTTCTTTTATAAGAGTTACTATGGCCAGGCAATGGTGGCACACACCTTTAATCCCATCACTCGGGAGACAGAGGCAGGCAGATCTCTGTGAGTTCGAGGTCAGCCTGGTCTACAGAGTGAATTCCAGGACAGGCTCCAAAGCTATACCAGAAAAACCCTGTCTCAAAAAACCAAAAAATAAAAATAAAAAAGAGTTACCATGGGCATGGTGTGTCTTCACAGCAACAGAAACCCTAAGACAAGCAGCATGAAATGGATTTGTTGTGTTTAGTTTGGTTAACTATTGATGATTATGAAGAACAGAAGGAATTGCTAGGCCTTTTGCCCAAAGCAAGAACTCGCCCTCCTATTTGAGCTCTCAGCTCTTTCTGAATCACTTGAGGGAAGTGCTGTGGATATCGCTCTGTATGCTGTGAATGTGTTGCTCTGATTGGTTAATAAATAAAAGGCTGATTGGCCAGTAGCTAGACAGGAAGTACAGGTGGGACAAGCAGAGAGGAGAATTCAGGGAAGGAGGAAGGCTGAGTCAGGAGTTGCCAGACAGAAAGACACAGGAAGCAAGATGTGAAGGCACAACTGAGGAAAGGTACCAAGCCACATGGCTAAACATAAATAAGAATTATGGGTTAATTTAAGTGTAAGAGCTAGTCAATAGTTAGCCTGAGCTAATGGCTGAGCAGTTTTAATTAATATAAGTTTCTGAGTGATTATTTTATAAGTGGCTGTGGGGTCCTTGGTGCTGGGCGAGCACAGGAAAACTTCAGCTACAGGGAAGGGACATGCTTTTGCCCATGCTTTCCTCTCCCAACCCACAACTTGCTATTAAATGCCCTCCAACCTATTGTTACTTCTGTCTAAAGTTTTAGGGAAGCAGACATTTTTAATGTACAGGAATGTTCTTCATACAGCAAGAAATAATCTGAGGGAATGAATCTAAGTACACCAAGCTCTTCAGTCCATTCACTTTATTCTTCTAAGACAAAATTCTGTCTACACAGCTTCAATTCTGTTCTTATACTTAGCTCCTCTCTGTCCCTTCTCCTCCTGTCCTCTCATAGTTCTAAGTTCTTTCCATCTCATTCTCATCATCTTCCTTCCTCTTTCCAGCCTCGTTTCTTCCTCTCCTCTTTCCCGATCTGTCTCTACACTACAATCCAAAATGCTCTGTCTGCTCAGTAGCTTGGAAGCCTGTGTCATAGCTTGATGCACCTGGTTTCTGAAAGCTCTTTTGTTCTGAGTTAAAATGTTAAAAGAGGAGGTCTAGAGATACCATTTGGGCTATGGAAGAAAGGACTAAGCTTAATTTGCACAAGAGTCACAGGTTTGTACCTAACATCTGCCTTGTCCACCTGGCCTAGGTGGTGTTTCCATATGGATATTTACCTTTCAGGAGACCAGCAGGTGATCTGGAATGCTATTTCTGTCTGCCATTTGTCTTTGGATGTTTGAGAGAGGTAACTCAGATAAAATGCACTGTTAGAAGTTCTTAGAAGAACCAATTGGAAATGCTACCATAGAGCACAAGAAAATCATTGCAGGAACCGGCTAATAAAGATCTAAAAGCGAATATCACAAAGACTCCTTGAGGCTTGGCCTTTTCCTCTAGAAGAGCCCTGCTTCTTCAGGTATAGCCTTTGCTATAGTCAGCTTAATTCCTGCTTCATATTTCTGTGGCCCACAGCATTTGTATATTTTGGAATGTTTATTTTGCTGACATTTTAGAGGACAAGCTTGCTTTCTGTTGTTGTTTTGAGACAGGCTCTCCTTGGTAGCCCAGGCTGATTGATGGTGAGCCTGCTCTGTAGCTAAGATGCCTTGAACTGCTGCCTTCTGCCCCCACAATGCAGGGTTACAGGTATAAGCCACCGACCATTCCCAGCTCTTTTGTGTGTGGGTAGAGGACAGGATCTCACTCTGGAGTACAGGCTGGCCTAGAACTCACTGATTTCAGGCTTTGGCCATCACTCCCACACAGTTTTAATTTGAGAATCAAAAAATTATTGTGTCTTGATGTGGATTAGTATCTTATAGGTACTACTGGATAAAGTCAGTATCTTGAGTTAGAGCAAGAACTTTAATTTAACGTCAATGCCAAATTGTTGGTGTAAAGTGGGATCTAGAGCCCCAGGACTTGAAAGACTGAGGGGTAAGTTCCCATTCATTATGAGGTAATCTGACATGAAAGTTGTAAACAGCATGGCTAGGAATACCTGTGACCATCGATATCATGGACACTTGGACTTTACATCTTGTAAGTAGTTTTACTGGCTCAGAGGATCTGGTAGGTGTTTCCCTCTTTGCCTAGGGAGCTGCATCAGTAAGAGCAGCCACAGGTGGCTGTCCCCAGGAATGTGGGGCAGGCAGGCAGGCAGGAATGTCCCTGCCACTGTGCAGTTCTTTAAATGCATTGTGATGACACTGATTTTCCTAGATTATATTGGCAGGCTCTCCCCTGGGCTTGTGCCAGAGGCTCCTCCCTTCAGCTGTGCTGAGAGTTCTGTTTTCTGTGAGTTGTCTGTTCACAGTTTTGGCCCATGTTTCAGATGGAATGCTGTCTGTTTTAGGATTTTGTTCAAGTGCTTTGTTCTCAACATAGTATCTTCTAGACTATGTGCTTTGTCTTTTTCCTTCACTGAATTGTAGAATTTTAAAAATTGGCCACTTGTGAGTCTAATTTATCATAATCTAACTTAGATGGCTTGTGCTTTTTAATGTTTTTATTTTTTATTAATATTTGTGGGTGTTTGCCTTCATATGTGTCTATGTACCACGCATGTACTTTGCTCATGGAGGCCAGAAGAAAGGGTTGGATACCGCAGAACTGGAGCTGCCATGTGGGTCCTTGAAAGAGCAAGCAACCAGTGCTCTTAATC
Organism: Peromyscus leucopus; assembly: GCF_004664715.2. NCBI lineage: Eukaryota > Metazoa > Chordata > Mammalia > Rodentia > Cricetidae > Peromyscus > Peromyscus leucopus. Next base: position 147,159,575 of record NC_051063.1, on the reverse strand, counting down.
ATTACGTCATCTCGCCAGGCATCCCCTTTTTAGTATTTTAAGAAATTGTTCCTTTTTTTGAGTCACACAGATTTTATCCTGTGTTTTTCTGTGCTTAAAATTTTTACCCCTTTACATATAGTTCTTCATTCTCATTTTAAGAAATACATTATGGAACATTTACCAATCAATCAGCCTGTCTGATACCTGCACCCTTATCCCATCACTAAGAGATGCCATGCTCAACAGTTAGGCATGATTAATCCTTCCTTAAACTTCCCATAAGATAATTATGTTAAGCTTGGAGTTGTGCAAAGTACTTACTTAGCTCTATTGTAAGCTTAGCCAGAGGAATAATTTTTTTTTATTGCCTTGAAGTAGAAATAATTTCTCCAGTAATAGCTGTGTAATTAAAATGACTCATGAGGAACAGTTGTCAAAGCCAAAACTCAGATTTATTTATAAGCTTATTTTTTTTATTATTGCTGGTATTTATTAACTGCCTTTTAAGCACTTGATTTTTAAATGATTTTAGTTTCACAGAGAAGTTAAAGGAAAATAAGAACTGGTCTAGAGGCTTAAATGCTGGTTAAGTCTGGTGCCCTTCACATGGGGGTGGACACCGTTACCTCAAATTACTGGGAGTTTCTGAGATACAGGGTTGAAGAGTTGGAAAAGTGATTTTATTTAGACATATGTATAGACTATTATAGTATTGTTTTAAAAGAGGAAACAAGAAGGAAGTTGACCATAGGAACATTCATTTTAACTTATTAGTTACCATGTACCTTTAGAGAAAATAGGAGCTGTACATATCCAGACAAATGGAACAAGTAACCGGCACGCAGACCTCTGTATCATTTTAAGGGACCTTAACAGGAAGCACAGGTGTTTGGGGTGGAAAATAAGAAGTGCTGGTGAAATGTGGAGATAAAGATGGCTCTGACAACCTGAAAGGTTTATTGACTTGTACAGTTGGTGCTGTTCATACAGTTCAGAATTCAAAAGTGCAGAGGCTTTGCAGGGCTGAAACTCTCCACTTCTGTACCACTGGGTTCCCTCCATGAATTAGCTACCCTGGGGCATCCTTACAGACATGACACATACAAGCTGTTAAGTTTATGTGTCTTCTTATCAAAAACTCGTCTCAGGGTGGCATAAACATATCATCATGAAACAATGAGAAATTAAGTATGACACCTCATAATGCTGATTTTAAATTTAAAAATAGTACAAGAAAGGACAAAAATCAATGCTGGTCGTTATAGGAAGACACATCGGCAAGGGAAGTTAGAATTTATAGCAAAATATATGTAAAGAAGAGGACTTCCTTACTGATCTGGCCTGCTTATGAAAGGATGTTGAACATCCTTGCATCACACATCACACATCTGAAACTTTCTAAAGTTACTAATGGAAGGAGTGATGTCTCTTGACTGCTGGGTGTCCTGGACATCACTTGTGTTATTTGTGCCTTCATTTCTCATTTAGGATGTCCATTCACCTCACCTACCTGGGAACTAGCCTGTCCCTCTTCCCAGTGGCTAGACTAGATGGTCCAGACACTAATGCAAATGGATAAATACGGTTGTTATTGACTGAGTTGACAGGTGTATTGAAAAAGTGACCTGGTTCTATGCTGTATGTTCCTCAAAGCCTAATACTGAACTTTTTGAGTATGTATCTCTGGTTGGCCTGGAACTCACAGAGATTTGCCTGCCTCTGCTTCCTAAAATCTGGGATTCAAGGTATATATCCCCATGCCTAGACTTTGAACCATGTTTTTTGGTGTTGTCCTTCGGTCAATTTGTTGGCTCAATTTCTAGCCTCTGATGGATTCGAATGGCACATTTTAGGGGCTGAGGCAATGGCAAGTGAACAAGGCGGTTGTTGTGCAAGCATGAAGAGCTGAGTTGGGGCCCCCAGTACCCATGTCAAAAGCCAGGCGGGGCCGCGTATTTTTGTAGTCCCAGAGCTGGGGAGACAGAGACAGGAGAATCCCTGAGAGTTCCTGGCCAAGTAATCTAGTTGGATCAACTAGGTTTGGCGAAAGACCCTGTCTCAAACACAGACATGTATGCACACGTACACAGAATCTACCGTCAGGAAACCAGAGCAGCAGTGAGAGGACTGACTAGCATAAGGAGAAAGAAGAAAATTGGAGACAGTGAGACCAGCCATTGCTCTGTGGACTCTTAATTTCGCCTCACTATTAGAGAATGCACTTTTTGTAGCTGTTAGTATTTTAACTGTGTTGAGACTGTATGACTCAACATAGAGTCTGTCTTGGAGAATGGTCCATATGTATTGAGAGTAATATGTCTTCTGCTCTTGGTGAATTAGGTCTCTATAGATCTGTTAGGTTTAATTTAAATGTTTACAGGGACTAGAGAGGTGGTTCAGTCTGTAAAGAGCTGTCTGTATAAGCATAAGAATCTGAGTTCGGATCCCCAGCATGAAATAAAAGCAACACTAAAAAAATATAGGTGGGAGAGTAATTAAAGAAGACACCAAATATGGACCTCTGGCATCCACATGTGCACCTATACCCAACATGCTTATGTACACATGAACACACACAAAAAATGCTGGCCAAATTTTCTTTTTTTTTTTTTTGTTGTTGTTCATTGTTATTGTTTATTGATATATAATTCTATCTATTATTGAAAATGGAACACACACATATACAAAATGTTGACCCAAATTTCTGGGTTTTAGTTGATTTTTTTGTCTAATATTCTGTCCATTATGAAAGTAGAACATTAGAATCTACTATTACTGAATTAGTTATTTCTTTCATTCCTTGTTAGTGTTTTCTTTATTTTGGAGCTTGTTTTTAGATGCATATGTTTGATAATTACATCTTCCTGGCAGAGGGATGCTTTTCCCATGGTAGAGTCCCATCTCTGTCTTTGTCACAGTTTTGCCCCTTCTCTCTTCTGCCTTACTGAGCATCCTTTGTGTTGTGTGTCTCTTTCCTGCGCTGCTCTTTTAAGACTGGCTCTCCACAGTGTGTGGTGTCTGTGTTCATCCTTGGAGTTGCTTGAGATTCTTGTTTGAGTGGTTTGGTTTTCCTGTTTGGGAGTTCCTCAGCCGAGCTTTTCTAACTGTTCTTCTGTAACTCCCCGGCTCCCTTCTGCACACTTGCCTTCTGTAACTCCCGTATGCACATACTCAGGCTCTGTTCATTTTTGGTCATTCTCTTTTCTTTTCCTCACACAGGATAATGGGACCTGTCTTGAGGTTCACTGATGTCTCTTCTGCCTGTTCAAATCTGTTGTTTTTCATTTCAGGTATTGTACTTTTCAACTCCAGAATTTGTTTAGTTCTTTTAAAAAGCAGTAATTTCTTATCTCTAATAGCATCACCTCAGAAACATTCATGTATGGACTGTTCATTCTTATTTATTCACATGTTGGTGTGGTAATTGTGGGTATCAGAGTCCATCCCTCACTCAGAGTGCCAGAGCTAGTCCTGTTGTTGTGTTTGATGAGCCCTACCTGGTTTGTTCTGTCCTCAGCTGGAGCTACTCAGATGCCTACAACCAGTAAGTCTTGTACTCTGCTGAGGAGATGGCACATGCATGAGTCCATGCTTGCCCCAAACCTATCAGACAGCTGACAGCTGCAGAGCCTCATGACCAGCCAGAAATGAGAACTTCCTGAGGATATGTACAACCCTACATGGTTATGGTCTTCTAGATTTCCAGTATATTCATGGGAACTTTTCAAAGTTTCTTGGAACTCTGTTATTGTGAAAGGGCACATGCCAAGGCACGCGAGTGAAGGCCCCAGGATAGTTGTATGGATCCATCTTTATGCGGGTTCATCTCAGATTGTCAGGCTTGCATTGTCAGATACATCATTACCCACTGAGCCATCTTGCCTGCTCCCCCCTTTCTTTTTTGAGACAGAGTCTCTTATATAACTCTGTCTGTCTTGGAAATCACTGTAGGCCAGGCTGTGCTTGAACTCACCTAACCCTTTTCCTGAGTGGTGGGATTAAAGGCATGCACCACCATGCCTCTTTTTTGTTTGTTTATTTGTTTGCTTTTTTTTTTTTTAAGATTATTTGTGTGTGTGTGTGTGTGTGTGTGTGTGTGTGTGTGTGTGTGTGTGTGTGTGAATGTTAACTGCATGGATCCTGAGATCTGAACTTAGGGCCTTATGATTGAGCAGCAGGCACTCTTACTAACTCCCCCCTCCCCTTTTGTTATTTTGTTTTTTCAAGACAGGGTCTCCCTGTGTAGCCCTGGCTATCCTGGAACTCACTCTGTAGACCAGAGATCTGCCTGCCTCTGCCTCCCAAGTGCTGGCATTAAAGGCATATGCCACCATGCCCAGCAACTGCCCCTGTTTTATAAAAGCTTTCTCACTAGTCGTTTTGCCTTGACTATTAGCCATCCTGTGGATGGTGTGATAGTCAGTCATCTGTAGCAAATACTATCCCTTCACTCTTTTTTTTTTTTTTTGGTTTTTCAAGACAGGGTTTCTCTGTGTATTTTTGTGCCTTTCCTGGAACTTGCTTTGGAGACCAGGCTAGCCTCGAACTCACAGAGATCCTCCTGCCTCTGCCTCCCGAGTGCTGGGATTAAAGGCGTGTGCCACCACCACCCAGCTATCCCTTCACTCTTATCTTAAGCTAAAGATGATGTTTGCAATCAGACAGCTCAGAGTCTAGTTAAATCAAAACAGCTTTGTAAAGTGGAGTCTTTCAGGAAACCTACCAGACAGGGCAAATAATAACAGTCCTTTGGAAATGGTGTTTTTAATTATGTGTATGCATGTATGCAGATGCCCATAAAAGCCAGCAGGGATACTGGATACTGGGGTACTGGATACCCCAAGAGCAGAGGTTACAGGTAGCTGTGAGCCACCCAGTGTGGGTACGAGGAACTGAAGTTGGGTCTTCTACAAGAGCAACAACTTCTTTTAACCACGGAGACATCTGGAGGGGGGTTTTGAAGGAAATTCATGACATTCTCTGACCCTTCCAGGGACTTCCAGGCTGCTCATTTTCACTGTGGTCATAGTTAAGGCCAGAGTAGTTGTGGAAAATGAGTTAGATACAGAGTAAGTTCCAAGGCTACAAAGCTCACCATTTGCACAGTTTTGCTGCTTATCTTGTATAAATGTTCCCCGGATTACTCAGGTGTTTGGGTAAAATTCAGAGTCCTGAAAAGGCTACTTCTGGGTATTCTCACCAGTGCTCTGTATACTTTTACAGAAGACAGAAGGTTTCCATTGTTTTCTCTTTTCATATCCTTTTATTGGATACTAGCTTCCCAACTTAAAGTATCTTTTCACTTAGATACATTATTTTAAATATCTCTTTGTACTTTAAGAAGTCAAATAATTGTGCCCTAAAAATTTGGAAGACTTCTGAGCAGTGAGTTACAACATGTTCATTTAAAAAATAAAATTTGGAGCTGGGCAGTGGTGGTGCAAGCCTTTAATCTCAGCATTCGGGAAGCAGAGCCAGGGGGATCTTTGTGAGTTCAAGACCAGCCTGGTCTACAGGGCAAGATCCAGGACAGGGACCAAAACTACACAGAGAAACCCTGTCTCCAAAAACCTAAATAAATAAATAAAGTTTGGACCTCTTCTGTTCTGGGGGCACTGGTGCACAAAACATAGACTCTTGTAGTTGTTTGAATGAGAATGACCTCCATAGACTCATATGTTTGAACACTGGTCCCCAGTTGGTGGAACTATTCGGAAAGGATGGGTAATGTAGCCTTGTTGGAGGAGGTGTGTCCCTGGGGGAGGGCTGTGAGGTTTCAAAGGACTCTTGCCAACCTTTCTTGCCTCCAGCTTGAGGATCAAGATGTACGTGCCCTGCTGTTCTGCCGCCTCTGCTCTGCTGTCATGGACCCTGACCCTCAGGAACCATCGCCCCATATTAGATGCTTTCTTTTAGGAGTTGCCTTGGTCATGGTGTTTTATCACAGCGATAGAAAAGTAACTAAGACAGCCTTAGAAGGCATAGGCTGGAGCACAGAGTAGCAGATAGCAGAGTGTGTGGTCTTAAGACAGCAAGGTGACCAACTTGAAAAGTGATGCATGGAGACGCCAGAACAGCACAGAAATTGGACATGGCAAGGGCTGGGAGGGCTTTGGTCACAGATAGGTCTGGCCTTGAATCACGGTGCTTCTCATTTAACTGTGGTCTTGTGAAACAAGTTACCTAACTTCCACAAACCTGAATTTCCTTCAGAATGGGACAAGGGTAGAAATTGCCCACGAAGGAGTATGGTTTCAAGGATCATGATGATGTGTGTTATCGTAACTAGAGCAGGATAAGAGTTAGTTCTGTCAGATGAGAGGGCTGGTCAGGATATCCTTGAGTATTGGAAAACAGTCATTCAGAACTCATCCCAGGAGAGCTCTGGTTATACAGATTTTGACGTGTATGAACGGGTGTTTGACTGCTTTGTAAAAACAGCATTGAATGGAATCCCTCTTCTTAGACTTGGACTTAGAACTGTTAATTGCTTTGGCTCTGTAATTTGCTGTCAAAGTAAATCTTCAGTAGCATCTCTAAGATGGTGTGTAGGTGGATTATGCTTGAGAGAAAGGCAGGCTGGTACGTTGTTATCATTCTTGAGTCTGGCTGACATGTGTTAAAAGTGTTCAAGATTTATTTCTTAATCATCATTTTGCCTATTCAACTGTTTTGTGCATTTGACAAGAAAGTTCTTTAGCACACTAAGAGGAGTTAGGATAGACACATTTTTTTTTTAACCTTAAAATATAGCCCAATGACACTTCCTATATAGTTGAACATTTGAGACTACAGGTCTCCAGCAGAATGTATAGCATACCTTTTAATATGTACATATTCAGAGTCATTTTGAGATGACAGGAATAAAGTGATTCCTGAATTCTAAGACTTTCTTATCAACGTGAAAATGAACTTCATACAGAAAAGTGCTTCAATGTCTATTTGACAAATCAGCAGTCACCAGGACAGAACACTTCAGACTGCAAAGGAAAGCAAGGAGAGCTGGGCAGCAGTTGAGAGGCGCACTATGAATTAGGGTGCACTGTAAAGGGCTTTAGCAGTCTGGGTCTCTGTTTTCTCTAAAGATAATTGGATTTCTGGAATATTCCAATTTTAGTATATGTATTGTTAAAGCAAGTACCTTTTTAGATTGCTTCAAACAAAGTAACTGTGATAGCATCCCCACTTTTAAGAGGCCAGATGGCAACCGCCAGTTTAAGTTCCTAGTTCCGATATTTGATCATTCTGGTTGATGAGTTAGCATAGCCAGCGAGGGACAAAGGCGAGAATGAATTTGACGGCCGTGGTGGTGGTGGTGAAGGCAGTGGTGCCTGGAGTAGGGAAGTCGGTGGAATTGCTTAAGGTTTAGAGGAGTGTTGTAAGTTGATGTGTCTCCGTCTTGTGCAACAGAGGGACTTTGTTAATGAGGATGTTGTATGCGTGTATATTTCAAGTACTGGAATTGTCTGTAGATCTCATACCACGTTGGAGTTTATCAAAGTCGGACTTCACAGGATTCGCTTGAATCACTTGGGAGGAGCAGTCTCCACTCCCAAATCTAGACCTGGCATCTTGATGGGTGGAATTTCCCTGTCTACTGTAGCACTCCTCTGATGATTCTTGAATCCATGAGACGTTCAGGAGCTGTCATTCTTTTATACTCAGAGAACTTTTTTAGGGGGTAATAGTGTTTTGGAAGTGTGTAGAACTTAATATTTCATTGTTATTCCCATTTAACCCTGGACCTGGGTAGCAGAGAGAGAGTTTGACTTTGGTTTTTCCAGGAAGTATTGCCTGTAATTGGGTTGGGGGAAGCCAGACTTGGTACCAAATGTTCCCCTGGGCTGTGCTTTGTAAGGCCCATGCTATCTATTTACGTTCCTTTCTTCTCTCTGAGACATGATAACCATTGTGTGACCAAATAAAAATGAGTGAGAATGAAGGACATTAATCCCTGAGTGACAGATGAGAAGACATCAGTCACAGGAGAGGACAAGCAGAGTCTTGACATGACTTTTCTTTGTTGATACTTGGGCTCACCATGTAGCCTCGGCTGGCCTTAAATTCCCAGTTCTCCTGCCTCCGCCTTCTGAGGGCTGGTATTACAGGCGTGTGCCACCACAAAGTTAAAACTAAACACTTGTTTATGTGGTATATGTCAATCCCTCTGAAAACTCAGCTTTTTAGACTAGCTTCTAAGTAACTTAAAGTTTATTTATGTGACTAGTTACATGCTTAAGTAGTTACAACATGTGACTTACTGTGAGTCCAGCATCCACCAACAGAGTCACAGTGGTATGGCATGGCCATGTTGATTCTCTCCAGTGTGGTGGAGTGTGAGGACAGCTTACTTCCTTGATGTTAAATCTATAACCTCAGATTAATCAGGACTAATCTAGAAACTCAAGGTATAAAACTTCCTCCAAGACACTTGATCAGTGTTTCTTCCAGTGTCAGGGTCATGAAAAGCAAGGAAGGATGGAGAAACAGTGGAGCCATGGGAGCCATGAAGACTCCATCCAGTGTGGGGCTCTGGAGTGGAAGAAGGGAGAGCTGGTGGGTTGACAGTCTACAGCTGAGTGATGAGTGGTGTACTGATGTTAATCTCCTCATTTTAATGTGCTTGTCCTAGTTAAGTAGAATGTGAAAGAGGGTGGGAGGTGCTCCTCTCTGTTTACAACTCTGTAATTGGAAATGGTTTCAGTACATTTTTGTTCTGTTTTAGTGTGTGCGCATATGTGTGCCAGCCATGGTGCATGTGTGGAGGTCAGAGGATACCCCATGGAGTTGGTTCCCCCTTCTACCCTGTGTGTCTCAGATCCCAAGATCCCATCAGACTGGGGCAAGTGCCTTTACCCACTGAGCCATCTCACCAGCCCCTCTAAAATCATTCCAAAGTTTAAAAGATTAGAGCCAGGAGTGCTGGGGATCCAGCACTTAGAAGGTAGAGGAAGAGCGAAGTTTAAGGTCATTTCAGCTACGCAGTAAGTTTGAGGACAGCCTGATCTGCTACATGAGTGGGGCAGGGGCAGTTAGAACGCAGAGCCATCTAATTGAAAATGAGGGGTTGTTGTGGTTGTCATGTCCTGTGGACTGCTGTGCTCTGGGAAACTGGGCACAGCAATCCAAGACTGGATCCTCTGACTGGGTATTGTACAGGATGTGATTTGGAGCTTACTGACTTCTAGGAAATTGAAGACAGAAGAGGTCTTTGTTCTAGAAGGCTGCAGACTTGTAGCTCTCATAAAGAGCTTATCATTGAGCAAGCTTATAATGTGCCATGTCATGACTGTAAAAAATGTGTAATGGGACCGTTACAGCCAGCCCTTTCCCTGGGTAGCAAAAGTCTTTCAGCATTCAGGCAGTAATTGAATGCTAATCCCCTGCTGACATCACAGGGTGGGAGGGGGGGTGTTAGCCTTACAGGCCTCTGCCACTGTGGAGATAAAGAAATCTGTGCAAAGTTACTTCTTTGATGTCTGGCATTTATTTCCTGAGCCAAACAGCAATAGAAAACAAGAAAAATAAATACTGCACTACTTTTAAAGACTTTAGATCAGTGATAGAGCCTTTACCTGATAAGCATGAGATCTTAGGCCTTGTCCCTAGATCCCTTCCCCTAAAAAAAAAAGGCTTAGTTTTACTTGTGACGATGTAATTTAAAGGCAGTAGAAGGCTTGCTGGCCTGGTATATATTTATAGATGGGTACTGTAATAATTTGGGATTCTGCTTGCTCTACTAGAGTATGAGATGACTGTAGATATGAACACAACCAAGTAATACAAGTATGCTTAGCTTTTTTTTTCCCCTTGAGACAGGGTTTCTCTCTGTAGCCCTGGCTGTCCTGGAACTCACTCTGTAGACCAGCTTGCTGATCAGCAGATTGCTGAAGTCACTTTTTAACAGTGGCGGTGGATCAGTACAGTTTCTAAATGTCCCCAAACCAGCAAGGCAGAAGTCACTGTGACAGGGCAGAGTCGACGGTAATGAGACTGGGTCAGTTAGGCCGTGGCTGTGAAGCATTTCTGTATGGGTACATGGCGTTTATTTTTATCTAAGTTTTAATTAAATTTAAGTTACATCTATTTACTTAGTTACTGCATGTATATGTGCATGCCACAACACACATGTGGAGGGAGGTCAGAGGCCAACGACCAGGAGTTGGTTCTCTCCGTCCACCATATGGGTCCCAGGGATTGGACTCCTTCATTAGGCTTGGCAGGAAGCACCTTTACCCTGAGCCATCTCACCGGCTCTAGGCAGAAGAAGGCTTTGTTAACAGAAGTCACATTTAGCTCTTCTACTCTTTAACTATAATGATCATATTCTTTTTTATGTAGCATTGTGCTCGTGCTCAAATACTGCTTAAATCTCTCTCCCCACTCCCCAGAGACAGGGTTTCTCTGTGTAGTCCTTGCTGTCCCTGAACTCACTCGTAGACCATGCTGGCCTTGAACTCACAAAGAACTGCCTGCCTCTACCTCCCGAGTGCTGGGATTAAAGGCGTGCACCACCACCACCTGTATTTCTGTTTTTTAAGCCAAGTTTGGTGATTTGTTACAGCAGTCTTTTAAAGACAGGGTCTCCCTATGTAGCCCTGGCTGGCCTTTGTAGACCAGGCTGGCCTATGAGCTCACAGAGATTTTCTTGCCTCTGCTTCCCGAGTACTAGAATTTATAGCAGTCTTAAGATGCAAAAGAAGTATGTTATCCAAAAAAGGAGCCTTCATTAATGCAAGAACAGAGAGTCGCCATCGCCCCGTTGTGGAGCTGTGGGGCAAGGGCTGCGCTTGCTAAGGCCGCCATCTCTAGTAACAGGACCCTGCCTTGCAAGTATGTTGTATAAGTACCTGACTGACAACGAGCATTTGACTGGCTGTTCTTACTGCCTGGCTTGTTACCATGTAGTCCCCAGACCAGCAGGCTCTTCATCTGTTCTCAAGGTCCTCCCATGTCCTATATCAAAAACCAGAGCCTCTGTGTCCCCAGAGTGAAGCATGTATCAGAGTCATTTACGGGATTTTTGGTTTTGATTTTTTTTGTTTTGAGACGGGTTTACTAAATAGCTCAAGCTGGCCTCAATCTCACAATACTCTGTTTGTTTGTAGGGTTTCTTTGTGTAGCTTTAGAGCCTATCCTAGAACTCGCTTTGGAGACCAGGCTGGCCTTGAACTCACAGAGATCCGCCTGGCTCAGCCTCCCGAGTGCTGGGATTAAAGTCGTGTGTCACCACTGCCTGGTAACCACACAATACTCTTGTTGCCTTGGTTTCCCAAGGACTGGCATCACACTGTGCCTCCTCTTCCTGTCTTCCCTCTCCTAGCCTTGGGATAGCACCCGGGGCCTGTACTTGCTGACAAGTTCTGTCATTGAGGTATATCCCCAGCCCCAAAGCAAGGATTACTGAGGGCCCTGCCTCTGTGGGTCTTATTTAGCAATCTGAGTACAGAATGGGAAGGAGTATTTCTTTAGAGAAAGAGAGACTGTGTGTGTGTGTGTGTGTGTGTGTGTGTGTGTGTGTGTGTGTGGTGTGTATGTGTGTGCACGCGCGTGCGCCACTTATGTATGGGTACCCATGGAGGTCAGAAGAAGGTATTAGATTCCCTGGAGCTAGAGATAGTTGTGAGCTGCCCAACATGGGTGCTGGGACCAAACTCAGGTCATGTCATCTAGAAGAACAGCAAGCCCTCTTAATTGCTGAGCTGTCTCTCCAGCACTCCATCCCTTCCCCTTTATGAAGATAGGTTCTTATAACCCAGGCTGTCCTTAGACTTGCTATAAAGCTAAGGTTAACCTTGAGCTCCTGACCCTTCTGCCTCCTGGGTGCTGGGGTTCCAGGCATGCCCCCAGGCCTGGCTTGGGAAGGGTGTTTCTGACGTCCCCAGGTTGTGCTGTTCCTTCTGACCAAGACCACACTAGAGAATAGTGAAGAGAAGAGAGTGCTTCATTGGTTGGTTGGCTTTGGAGTTTTGGGTTTTTAAATTATGTTCGTGAGTGTTTTACCTACATGTATGCCTGTGTGCCATCTGCATGCCTTGTGCCCGTGGAAGCCTTAAGAGAGCATTGGATCCCCTAGGACTGGAGCCTTTGATGGTGATGAGCCATGTGGGTGCTAGGAATCAAACCCAGGGCCTCTGGAAGAGCAGCCAGTGCTCTTAGCTGCTGAGCCATCTTTCTAGCCCTTGAAAATTTCATTTGTGGTAAACTTTCAAAAAATTTATAAAAATTGCAAAAAATTATAAAGATAAGGTATTATTTATATATTGATAGTTTTTCAAATTTAGTGCAGGCTGGCCTGGAACTTAGGCTCCTCCTGCCTCAGCTGCCCTAGTGCTGGGTTATAGACTTGTGTGACCATGTCCTTTCATCATGTATCTCTTAGGTTCTTCTTGCTTGTGACAGTGTTTTAGGCCTCCTTGTTTTTGATGACCTTGACAGTCACATATTTTGTAGAATTTCCTTAGCTGGGACTTGGCTGATGTTTTCCAGAACCAGACTGGGATTAGGGGTATTTGAGGAGACCACAGAGACAGAAAGACGTTTTTCTCACCTTGTGTTGAGGAGTGTGCTACCGGCTACATTGTCACCGTCAGTGCTGACCTGGCTGGAGGCTGTGTCAGGCCTCTCCAGTAGAAAGTCACCCTATTCCTGGGGTTGTCTTCCAAGTTCTTAGAAAAAGGGAGTCAGTATATCCTGAAAAGCAGGGAGTTACCATCCAGCCTCTTTGAGGCTGGGATACTGACATATTTTAGAATTCTTTGTGGTGGTATGTTGTGTTGTGTTTTGTTTTTGACAGGGTCTTTTGTTCGTAGCTTAGACTGATCTGGAATTCACTGTCTAGCCCAGGCTAGCCTGAGCTTCATGGTCCTTCTTGTGCCTTGGCCTACCAGGCACTGAGCCCATCAGGCACGGGCCACCAGACCTAGCTGACATTCTTCAGTGCAGGATGTCACTGTTCTCTTTACTTTAGGAGCATTTATATCATGGCAGAACTCTATATCCACTAACATTGCTGTCATTTTGCCTTTGAGAGCTTTTCCAGTTGAGTGAGCATGCCTTCCTTGTTTTGCCCTTCCTCACTTTTAGGCACTAGAAGATGCTCTTCCCTCTTGTCCACACTTTTTGTCCTGTCCTAGAATCTTTCGTTTCTTAGGGAACCCAGGCTTCTTCTGTTGGATGACTTAGGATTTAAGATCTTGTATTAGGGAGTCTAGGACGATAGAACAAGGTGATATGTAGTGCTAAGCCATCTGTATACCCAGAGCTATAAACATTTCTCTTTGTGACCATCTGGATCTATATTAAGTAAACATGAATCAATACTGTTGTCCGGAGCTCTAATCTCTACCACATGGATGATTGCAGCTGCCTTGGTTTGCTTAATTGCCAACTCCCCGCCCTAGCAGAACCCTGCCTTTTACCACCTGATATTATCCACTAGTATTCCTGACTAGTGGCTTGGAATGGTTGCCTGAGTCCCCGTGAGAACCAGCTGCGCCAGCAGGAGCACAGTGCTTCCGGAGCTTCACTTGCCTTGAGTTTGAAGGCTTTGCCCATCTGCAGTGCTGCTTAGGTCAGCATCCTTCTCCTCCACACCCTTCTTCCCTGTTCCCCTTGTTTCCTCGGGGCTGGGAACAGAGCCCATGCTAATAGTTGTGTAGAGGCATCACATTTTCATCCTGGGAAGAGGTTTTTAATATTGCTTCTGTGTATTCGGGCTGGTGTATTTTTATTTGGTACTGTGTTTCTTACTGTTGGTAATTTAGGCAGGTGGCGCATCCCACTTTCGTGTCTTAATACTAATTGTGGACAGGTTTATGCCTGCATATAATGAGGGTTTAGAAAATTGTTCAACTTGTCTTTTTTGAGGTTGGGTTCAATTCCCCCGTCCCATTCTTTTTATGGTGGCCCATGTGCCTTAGGCATCTGGAATATTAATAGAGCACATAACATTAATGGATATGTAAAAATTTTAAAGACAAGTCTCAACAGCTTAGAGATGATAGCATTCCACATTTTATACTTAGATGATTATTAGCCGACTGAAGAGGGTTTGGAAGAGTGTGTGAAGTGTTCATTCATTTGTTGCTCATGGGGTCATTATTAAATACCTCCTGTGTGATAGTGGCATTTTTGGCCAGAATGCCAGGATGAATAAATTCTTGCCATTATGAAATTTATCTGAGACACATAATTTCTGTGATTCATACAGTCACAGAAATGTATAGCTTTTGAAAGTTATTTTTTCCACTTAGGAATATGCATTTATTTAAAAAAAAAAAAAAACAGCAGTCAGTAGTTCTTGCACATACTCTCTCCCACATGTGTAGGTTGAACAACAGGCAGGGTCTCTGCTTGTGTCCTTGTCCCCTCCAAACTTGTGTCATTGCTTGAGGGGACTGTTGAACTCATTAGGGTTGTGCTCAGGAAAGACAAAAATGCTGGAACTGTGAGCATTCCTTCCTCTCCCGAGATTGAGGGAGGTGTTAAGGATGAGGGGAACTTAACAGACTCAGGTGGGTGGCGGGTGGGCCGGCTCCTGGAGAAAGAGCTCAATAGTGAAAGTTGTTTAAATGGAGGGCAGTTGAGTACCAGAGCCTTGAGCACGACATCTGCCCACTGGCTTTAATTCGTCCATTCCCTCAGCAAGTACTGCTTCTATGCCTCACCTCCAGCCATTCCTTTCATAACTAAAGTGTTAGTGGTATAGGAAATATATCCTTGCAGAAAATGGACATTTTTAGAATAATTTTTTGTCATAGAATAGAAAGTACAAGTATAAAGACATTCTTGTAATTTCAGGCAACCAAAGAAGATCACAGATGGGTAAGACAGACCCTCACCTCCAAAACTTGTCCCACAGAGGAGAGGACGTGTACAGCAGTATGTCTCAGAAGTACAAATGGAGCTGGAAACAGGTGGTTGTAGGAAACCAGAGTAGGACGGATGGGACAATTCAGTGTATACGGTGACTTATTCAGAGCCTGTGGAAAGGGTGTGAGGCAGTGATGGAGGCCATGTGTTCATGCAATACACACACACACACACACACACCCCACACACAATGGGAGTGTGCTCGAGGTCACATGCAAGAAAAGGAAAAGAGGGCTGGGGATGTAGTTTACTTAGAGGACCCAGCTAGCATGGATGGTGTCAGTCTCTATCCAACAACACATAAACCAGATAGAGTGGTGCGTTCCTGTAATCCCAGCATTCTGGACATGGAGGCAGGAGTGGTGGGAATCCAAGCCCATCCTTGCCTGCACAGTGAGCTCGAGGCCAGCCTGGGCTGTGTGAGACTCTGTCAGAAGATGGCGACCGGCAGAATGGCTGAGAAGGCAAAAGCACTTGCTGCCAAACTGATGGTCTGAGTTCAGTCTTGGCACCTTAACGGTGGAAGGACAGAACCGATTCCCAGTTCTCAGACTTACATGAGCATACTGTCATGTGTTCACACATACAACATACATGTACACACATGCTGCACACAGAATACATAAATGTAATTAAAATGTTAAAAACCAAATGGCATTAAGTCAGAAGTAATAAGAATGCTGTGACTCTATAATTGAAAATTAATTTTGAGTGTGTGAGTACAAAATTTATAAAATATGTAATTTTGGGAAGGATTTGTTCTTTAGATTTAAGATTAAAGGAGAAGATACTGTGCCATGGCAGCTGGGTTAAGGGGTTACTTAACATCTGTCAAATTTGTATGTGTAACCCTTCAGTTACACACACACACACACACACACACACACACACACACACACACACACACACACTGTTGTTTTCAAGACAGGGTTTCTCTGTGTAGCCCTGGCTGTTCTGGAACTCATTCCTGACCTTGTAAGCTCAAACTTTGTAAAATGTTAAGTTTTATCTGGTATTCCAGGGTATTGGCACACTTCATTCAATTGCCAATGTAAATAAACACATTACAGAGGATGAACTCAGTTGACAAGTCAGTTCCTGTTTTCTTTTCAGATGGCAGATGAAACATATTTTAATCATTATCTCCCAGAGAAAGGACATACAGGTGCATTATGATAGAAACTCTGGTGAAGGAAGTGTGCCTGCATTTTGTTTTGCACAGGTCCTGGTTAGCAGGTGGTCAGTATACATCAGGCAGGGCAGGCAGATGGATGAGATGGGCTGTGCCCAGTGATGTGAGGTTGATACATCTTTAACAGATGTGTGGTGAGGCTGAGGTTGGCAGATGGGAGACAGGAGGGTGTGCACCCTGGTGACTGTGCCTAACACATTTCAGTGATGGCTTTTTAATGCCTGCAGTGGGCTGGCACAAAGGAAATAGAGCTGCCATTCCTGGACTCCCTGTGTAGGATCAAAAGTCTGTTCTCAATGGGGAGAAGATGAGAGAGTGGCTAGACTGCCCATGGGTAGATAACAAGGCCCTTTATCAAACAACAAGGCAAGTCTTAATTGTATTCCATCTGTTTACTTTGTTTTAAAATAATAATTGATACTTGGTTGTAGAGACTACATTTTTGTTACTTTTTAAAATTGGTGTTTCTCTTGGGACCACTTCTCTTTCTCCCAACTTTTAAATCATGTTTAATTCTGTTTCCTTCTTTGCTATAGTAGTAAACTCTAGTAGAGATTGTATCATGCAGTTTTATCCTATTAAGATACTGTAAATTAATCTCATTTCTCAGTCATGCCTGGATTTTAGAATGTACTCCATTTTACTCCTGCTGTTTGGTCTGTTGCTACCTGTCTATCCTGTTAGATGTGAGTCATAATGTTCCATACCATGAGTTTAGAGTTCAGTTTACATTCAAAGTCACCCCTTCTCTTCTTTATACTTCCTGCATCTCTGTTCTCTCATTGGGAATCTTTTCTTCCTTTCAGAAGAATTTAATTCCTTGGATTTTCTGCAATGCCAGCCTTCTGTTGTTAAGTTCTTTTTCTTTGTTAGAAAAAAATGAATATCACTTTTGTATATTTTGTACAATATTTTACTATGAAAAATTTTGAACAGAAGAGTCTACCAGTAACATTTTTATTTATCTGCTGTGTATCTGTCCACCATCCATATATCCAACCATCCATCTTATTTTTTGATACATCTCAAAGTAAATTGCGATGACATACTATCCTGATTTCAGAATGCTCTTGCTGCTGTTTTGTGTGAACATGCTTACACTGTGTGGGTGCATGTTGTATGTGCACGTTTCAGAGGCCAGGGATTGATGGTGGGTGTCTTCTTCTGTTATTCTCCATATTATCTTTTGAGAAAGGGTCTCATTGAACCTGGGGTGTAGCAATTCAGCTAGACTAGCTAGCTGTCCATTGAGCTTCAGGGATCCTTGTATCGAATTTCCTCGGTGCTGGGAGATATGAACCACATTGCCAGTGTCTTATGTGAGAGCTGTGGGTCTAAACTCAGGGAAGATGGCTCGGGCAGTAGTATTTGCTGCTCTTTTCACTGTCTGAGCCATCTCCCCAGTCCACATTACCTGTGTTTCACTATTGGTGTGTAGTTTAAGTTATTTACATCCAAGAAAATGAACAAATCTTACACACATAGTCACCTCTTGACAAGTGTATATACCAGCATTCCCTGATCTAAAGGCTGTCTGTTGACCTGGAAAGACCAAAATTCAATTTGGAAAAACAAAAAACCCAGGATAATCAAAAGAATCCTGTACAATAAAACAACCTCTGGAGGCATCACGATCCCTGACTTCAAGCTCTACTATAGAGCTACAGTAATAAAAACAGCTTGGTACTGGCATAAAAACCAACATGTGGACCAATGGAATCAAATTGAAGACCCTGACATTAATCTGCACATGTATGAACACCTAATTTTTGACAAAGAAGCCAAAAGTGTACAATGGAAAAAAGAAAGCATCTTCAACAAATGGCGCTGGCATAACTGGATGTCAACATGTAGAAGACTGCAAATAGACCCATATCTGTCACCGTGCACAAACTTAAGTCCAAGTGGATTAAAGACCTCAACATAAATCCAGTTACTCTGAACCTGATAGAAGAGAAAGTAGGAAGTAGTCTGGAACAAATTGACACAGGAGATCACTTCCTAAATATAACACCAGTAGCACAGACACTGAGAGCCACAATTAATAAATGGGACCTCTTGAAACTGAGAAGCAAAGGACACGGTCAATGAGACAAAACTGCAGCCTACAGAATGGGAAAAGATCTTCATCAACCCCACATCTGACAGAGGGCTGATCTTCAGAATATATAAAGAACTCAAAAAACTAGACATCAAAATACGTAGCAGTCCAATTAAAAAGTGGGCTATAGAGCTAAACAGAATTTTCAACAGAAGAAGCTCAAATGGCTGAAAGGCATTTAAGGAATTGCTCAACATCCTTAGTCATCAGGGAAATGCAAATCAAAATGACTCTGAGATACCATCTTACACCTGTCAGAATGGCTAAGATCAAAAGCACTGAAGACAGCTTATGTTGGAGAGGATGTGGAGCAAGGGGAATACTCCTATACTGTTGGTGGGAATGCAAACTTGTACAGCCACTTTGGAAATCAGTGTGGCGATTTCTCAGAAAATTGGGGATCAGTCTCCCTCAAGATCCAGCTATACCACTCTTGGGCATATACCCAAGGAATGCTCAATCATACCACAAGGGCACATGCTCAACTATGTTCATAGAAGCATTATATGTAATAGCCAGAACCTGGAACCAACCTAGATGTCCTTCACCTGAAGAATGGATAAAGAAAATGTACATATACACAATGGAGTACTACTCAGCAGAGAAAAACAATGACATCATGAGGTTTGCAGGCAAATGGATGGAACTAGAAAATAGCATCCTGAGTGAGGTAACCCAGACTCAGAAAGACAAACATGGTATGTACTCACTCATAAGTGGATACTAGATGTAAAGCAAAGGATACCCAGACTGCAACTCACAGCTCCAGGGAGGCTAGCTAGTAAAGAGGACCCTAGGAAAGACACAGGGATGGCCCAACAATGGAGAAATGGATGAGATCTACATGAGCAAACTGGGGGTGAGGGGGGGTAATGGAGGGCAAGGGTCAGGGGAAAGGGAGCTTAGGGGAGTGGGAGGTCCTAGCTGGATTAGGAACAGAGTAGGAGAACAAGGAAAGAGATACCATGATAAATGAAGACACCATGGGAATAGGGAGAAGCAGAGTGCTAGAGAGGTCCCCAGAAATCCACAAAGATACCTACTCTGTTGATCGGATGGCCGAACACCCTAACTGTCATGATAGAACCCTCATCCAGTGACTGATGGAAGCAGATGCAGACATCCATGGCCGGGCCCCAGGCGGAGCTCCAGGAGTCCAATCAACGAGAGAGAGGAGGGATTCTATGAGCAAGAGATATCGAGACCATGGTTGGAAAAAGTACAGAGACAAATAGCCAAACTAGTGGAAACACATGAACTGTGAACCAATAGCAGAGGAGCCCCCATGATACTGGACTGGGCCCTCTGGATAAATGAGACAGTTGTTTAGCTTGAACTGTTTAGGGGGCCCCCAGGCAGTGAGACTGGGACCTGTCCTTAGTGCATGAGCCAGCTTTTTGAAACTTAGTGCCTATGTGAGACACTTTGCTCAGTCTTGGTGCAGGGAGGAGAGGACTGGACCTGCCTCATCTGAATATACCAGGCTCTGCTGACTCCCCAGGGGAGACCTTGCCTTGGAGGAGGTGGGAATGGGGGGGTTGGGAGGAGGGAGGGCAGGGGAATCCATGGTTGATATGTAAAATGAATGGAAAATCTCTTAATAAAACTAAATAAATAAATAAAAAAGGCTGTCTGTTGTTACCATCACCCTGTGTTTCCCCGATTCTCAAGGCTACTGCTGTTGACATGGTTTTTGTCTCTTGTAGAACTTCATTTTGTTGAGTCATGCATGTGCTCTGTGTGTGAAACTTGCTTGACTGTTGCACAATGGCCTTGAGACTCATCCCTGTGGTTATGTATTTTGTAATTTGTCTTTTGACTGTTGAATAGGGCTCAATTTATTATGAATGAGCAAACTTGTGTATGAATTTTGTGTGGACATGGCCTTTATTTTTGAGTAAATATCTAGAAGTAGAATTGCTGGTTTAGAGGGTAGCTATATATATTTTTATTAGAAATGGCTGTTTTTCTCTAAGGGTAGTTGTGCCATATTAACTCTCAGCCACACTAAATGAAGAGTTCGGGTCACGTTGCCTCATGTTCTCAATAATGTTTTTGTGGTGTGTGTGTGTGTGTGTGTGAGAGAGAGAGAGAGAGAGGGAGAGGGAGAGGGAGAGGGAGAGGGAGAGAGAGAGAGAGAGAGAGAGAGAGAGAGAGAGAGAGAGAGAGAGAGAGAGAACATGAGTGTGGAAGCCAAAGGACTCGTAGGAACCAGTTATCTCTGTGTGTCTTGTGGGTCCGGGGCATCTTGACGGTGAGCACCTCTACTTGCCGAACCATCGTGCCAGCTCTGGTTTTGCTCTCTGAGACAGAGTAGTCCAGGCTAGTCTCACCTCTCATCTTCCTGCCTTTATCCCCCAAGTTCTGGGACCACAGGCATGTGCCATCACATCCAGTTTAGTTTATTTCATGATTTGGGTTTTCTGGTGATATTTTTAGTTGCCTATTGAAGTTGTCCATTATATCATCTTTTTCTTAAACATTAATTACATCTTTTGAAAGTCTGTATCTGATAAATATTGATCTCATGTCTACACCCCATCTCAGTTTTCCATTGTTTGGTCTTTGTGATGGTTAAGTACTTGTCGGACTGACTAGATTGAGACATGCCTAGGGCAGTAACTGGAGGGAAGGCCTGCTCTGGATATGTGCAGTGTCATCCCATGGGCTGGAGACCTGAAAAGCAGCTGTGCCCACGTTCCTTTTCTCTGCTTCCTGCTTGGCCACACACGTTTCCTCTTCTGTCAGGCTCCTGTTGCCATATTTTACCTAAGAAACCATGGACTGAAGTGTCTGGAGCCACAAAATAAGTAATTCCTCCTGCAAGTTATTTCTGTCTATATTTGACCACAGTTTGACAATTGATATGTCTGATGACTTTGACAAGTAGCAGTCCTGTAAAGTTGGCAAGTTTAGGGTATGGGTATTGTCCCCAAGTAAGGTTGTGATTATGCTTCAAGGAGACACTTATCATGTGCCATGTGACACACTTGAGATGGAGATGTAGCTGGTTGAGAACTGCTCCATCAGAATTCTAAGATTACTGTTCCTAGTTTGTTTCTGCTCTGAAAATAGAGCTGTCCGTTCTCCTCTTCAGTTGTCTGTATGCATCTCCTCAAATTTAAGGAGCAGACACTCTACCGTGGAGTTACAACCCTCACCCCTTAACACGAGGTTTTATGTTTTGTTTTGTTTCCATTATGTGGGCTCTAATTTTTTTGAGTCACAGAATTTAGTTCTAAAACTGAAGAAAATGGGACTTGAGATTGAAAGTGATCACCTTCCTATCCACCCAGGTAGCGCTGCATTTTCAGGTTGTCACTGTTCTAACATTCGGGTGGGTTTCTATCCATAGACCGGTAGATGCAGTCTTTAGAGGCTGATGCTCACGGGCCTTTGTTCCTGGTCCGCTGCAGCTTTGCTGTCTGTAAAACCGTGAGTGTCCTGATGCCTCACTGATTGATTCCAAGGTCCAAGTAATAAGAAAATCCTCACCAGTAAAAGGTGCTGGCTGACCTCAGACTAGTTTAACTAGACAGTGAGATCTTGTGTCAAGGTTAAAGCCCATGTTATTTTTTTTTTGAGCCCTACCCCCTCCCATGGTTTTTAACATTGATGCTGTTATCCCCTTACCCCACCCCCCACATTAACTAGGGAGTGCCACTGTGTGTGTTCTGCAGCCGGTCCTGAGCTGTTGAAACAGTCTCACGTATGGTTATGACCTGCCCTGGAAACTCAGCCCAGGAAGGACGGACTCACCACTTTTTACCTCCCTGCTTAACTTGACACAAGCATGTCTTACTGTTACGGAGCAACTCACCTTGTGTGGTTGTTTTCCTTCAGGAATTTTTCCCCATGGGACATTAAATTTATAAAGTTTCCAGTCTCGTAACCATCAACTATTTCATCTTTTTCTTCTCTTTTTTTACAATTTTTTAAAATCTGTGTATAAGTCTTCATTTCATTAAAATGAATGGAATTTGAAATGCCTCTCTTATGTCACCTTCAATCTGAAACAGGTCCTCAGATTGGTTTTTATGACTTACATTCTCAGAGATCACAGGCTAGTGGATTAGTCAGTTTAGATTGATTTCCTATGAGTTTAGGGTGGGAAAACTATGGAAACGACACTACCTTGTCTTCTCAGTGTGTGGTTTTAATTTGCTTCACTGGTGGTGCTGGTCAGATTCTCCATTGTAGAGTTACTCTCTTGTAATAAAAAATTAGTGTAAAATTAATAAGTCTTCGTGGAGAGCTCCTCGGAGTCTCTGTAAGTACCCTGTCCACTTTACATCACACCCTGGCTGTAGCACTCACCAGTGCTTCCTGGCTGGATAAAGACTGTGGTGTAGATGTAACCATCCATCTTATTAAATAAGAAACACAGAGCCAATACAGAGATGAAAGCCAAGAAGTCAGAGCTAAGAGCTAAAACCTTACCCTTCACTGTTGCTGTGCCTCTCCGAAAGAGACCTACTTCTTTGTCTGTCTTTTTTTTAAATAGAGTTTCTGTTCTGCCTTCTCATTGGTTGTAAACCCAACCACATGACCTCCTAGTCACTGCCTGTCTCTACAGCCCTCCAGGTAGGTCTTCTATGGTTGGTATTGAGATTAAAGGTGTGTGTCTCCAATGCTGGCTGTATCCCTGACCACACAGAGATCTACCTAGCTCTGCCTACCAAGGGCTGGGATTAAAGGCGTACGCCACCACCGCCACACTCTTGCTATGGCTCTACTAGCTCTGACCCCCGGGCAACTTTATTTATTAACATACAGTTCACATTTCAGTACAAATAAAACACCACCATACTGTGGGTTGGCCAAGTGACCTGTCCCCGACCATTCCTTCTGCTGTTACTGTGGGGAGTAAAGGGTGTTGCTATCCCTCTTTGTTCCCTGTGTTTGTGCCCGGCGATCCGGGCATGTCCGTTTTGTTCAGTGGTTTACACTTTCTTCCTTTTGTCCTGCCTTCCTGTTGAAATCTTGCCAGGTCTCTAGTGCTTCCTGCTGACTTCTGTCTTTCAGATAGGCCTTTCTCCTTCTTGACCACTCTCTTGCTTTCTGCTGTAATAACCTGTTCAAAACTTACATTTTTCATACCCTAGTCCAATCTTGTTCCGGACAGTGGAAAACATAGAAACTAAATGTCGGCTCCAGAAATGTGCACTGCTTTAAGGTGTTGCTGTTTGCACCTGTGTTTAGTGGACTGAGCCACAGGAAAGAAGAGTTCTCGCACATTAGAGTGGATTCATGTCTGACTGTTAGTTCATGCTGATACTCCAAGCTCATTTCTTATTATCTCTTTCCATCTCTGCAGTTCCTTTCTTTGACAGTTGAGGACCCATTATTCTTGGATAGTTATTTACGGCACTGTGTGAGAACAGCCACCTGTTGCCTCCACATTGCCACCATGCTTCCTGGGCCCTCTTCACGCCTGCACTGATGGCTATGTTAGGTCACCCCACTGCCACTCCCAATACCTGCACAAGCCTTTTCACTGGAATCTGATGCCCCCTGTTGGGCTCTTGAACCTGTCTTCTCCAACCTTGCACTCCAGCCTGGGCTTTTTTTCTCCAGGACTAAGGCTTGGATGGGTCTTGAGAGAAGCCTAAACCCGTCTTGGAATCAGCTGTCTGCTTCTGGAGACTGAAGCAAGCCAGGGCCCC
Source organism: Peromyscus leucopus (assembly GCF_004664715.2). Classification (NCBI taxonomy): domain Eukaryota; kingdom Metazoa; phylum Chordata; class Mammalia; order Rodentia; family Cricetidae; genus Peromyscus; species Peromyscus leucopus. The sequence continues at coordinate 147,135,760 of NC_051063.1, read as the reverse complement.
ATACGTGCCGAGCATGCGCTCTACCACTGACCATGAAAGCAGGTTTTTAATTTTAGCTACTTGGCCCTGGAAAATACCTGTTTCACATGCTTATAGGCTTCATTTTAAGACTATGAAATATGTAATTGCTAAATTTCAAAAACAAAGCAAAACACTGAGGTTATTTGTGTCTTGATAGTGTATATATTTTTAAAGTTGGGTGTTTGTGCCAGACATTTGTCTTTTTAAAAAATTTAAAAACTTTCAATATTTATAGTTAATGTGTTTGGCACTTAATTAAAAAAAGATTTATTTTTAAAATTATATATGTTGGGGGATGGGTTTTACACATCAAGGCAGCTGCCCACAGATGCTAGAAGAGGGTGTTGGACCTTCTGGATTTGGAGTTGCAGGTGGTTGTGAGCTGCCAGATGTGGGTGCTGGGAATTGAACTCAGGTCCTCTGCAAAAGTAGTAAGAGCTCTTAACTGCTGAGCCATCTCCCCGGCCCCACAATGCCTAATGTTTAATAAACTTCCGTGTTCAGAGGATGTACCAAAGGTCTCCTGAATCTGAAGAAGATGCTCTGCTAACACCGAGATGAAGTACTATACAAATGTAAGTGTTATTGGAAGCCAGCATCGTGACCTCTTCTTTGACAACTCCAGCCAGTGATTAACAGTAGAGGAGATTCAGAGATAACTAGTCCTGCCCCTCGGGGGTTCATATGGTGCCACATCTCCTTTTTAAGCCAAACTTTTATGTCCACAGATTAGCTGTAGAGGAAAATTCTCATAGTCCTGTATTAAGTAGTGAGTAGTGTCTTTTTTCTTTTTGATGATAGATACTGTGTTAATATAAAAAGTATTTGTCAGGAATAGAATCTTTGTGAGAAATACATTGTTTCAGGTGTCTTCTTAGGAGCTTTCCCAATTTCCATGCTGTTTTCTGTTTGGGGTGGTTTGGTTTCTCTTGAGAAAAATTTTGATTTGGAACCAGCTCTCTCCATGGCATGAGTAAATGGACATGCCCAAGCTGTAAATTCTACCTGAAGTTTGGGAGAGGGAAGAACATATTTATAATGAGCATCGCCCATTTACACACTTCTGTGTATTTATAGGCATAAATATGGGTAGGAAAAATCCTCAGTACTGGAACACTGCTTTGGGCTATGCCCCTAAACCATGGATATTTATTCACTTCTCTCGGCCATAAGTAGTAGTTTTGTGTGGGATGAAACCCAGAAAATGGCATGTTTTCTCACAGCTGATAAAGTCTGTTTTCTTTCTGTAGCCATTTCATTCTTGTGGTCCAACACTGCTCCTTCTGTTTGCATTCTAGCCCCATGGTTTACTGCTTTCTTCTTTCCAAAACATTCTCACAGGAAGCAGGCTCAGTAGTGGCCACTGAGCAGGAGTGGTCCTTAGCATCCTTGTTATCAAAGCAAAGGATAAGGACTCAGCTTTGGTGTTCAGGAATGTCTCAAGCGTCCTCCACCTGATCTCATTGGCTCAGGTCCTTCTTTGAGTGGATCATGTGACTCTTGAGAAACACACCCCTGGGAATTAGTCCTGCTGATTTGAAAACCAGTTTTTCCTTACCTCTCTAGTTTGACACCATCGAACAAGAACCATCCCTGCTTGTATGGCCATTTCTGAAACATCTCTCTCAGCTTAGAGCCTGTCCCAGGGGTAGAGATAGGACATGGATGTGGGCATGAGTTTGAAATGAAACCTTACTTATCAATGCAGATATTATGATATACATCAAAATTGTTGATGTCATTGTTTTAAGGAAGGAACATGTTATTGACTGTTGGTACTTAAAATAGAAAATAATAACCTTACTAGGAACACAGGAGATGGAACAACTTACTAAACCATCTCCAAAGTGGACATTTTTTTACTCAGAGTTTGTATTAAGTGCCAAATGCTGATGAGAGGTGTACACAGAAACCCTAGGCTTATATTTTATCTCAGTACCCTCCAGGTTTTGAGTACTGACTGAATCTTCCAATGGAAGCTATAAAAAACCTGGAGGAACTGTGTTTTCTCTGTTTCACCTGGAAGCTCTGCACAGTCTTTGCAGATTGATAATAAGTATGTTTGTATTGAAGGAGGACTAAAGAAAGACCAGGCTTGCCTTCACGCTGCTGATGGGCATACTGGCTTTACTTGCATACACTAATTTTTTCCTCTGAATCACCAGTGCGTGTGGTGGTAATTTGGTGACTAGAGGCACGGTAAATTATTGGTTATGATAAATTGATGTCATACCCACAGGACGACAAGCAAGAGAATGAATTAGGGACAGAAATAGCAATGGTTTTGTCCCGGAAACCGCAAAGCACATACTGGGGTATTACCTCGTTGATTCCATTTTAAAAAGAAGATGAGGAGGAGGAGGAGGAGGAGGAAGAGAAGGAGGAGGAGGGATCCAAAAGACACAGTTTAACACTCTGTGTAGTAAAGCAGATTACAGACCAAAACCTGTTGCTTTATGTTTCTGGAAATCTCTTTGAATAGTTTAAGAACCTTTGAGAAGTCTGGTCATGATTTGCTGGCTGGTAGAGGGAGGGCAGACTACACAAGGCTGCAGTCACAGTTCCCAATGTCTGTGTGTGTCTGTGTCTCTAATTGTGTCTCTGTCTGTGTCTGTCTGTCTGAGTGTGTCTGTATGCACTACATGCATGCATGTGTCCTCCCAGGCAAGAGAGCATCAGCTCCCCTAGAGCTGGAGCTGCAAGCCTGTGAGCTGCCCGATGTGGGAAAGAGCAGCAAGGGCTCTTGACACATGAGCCATCACTCCCGCTCCCAGATGGCCACTTTTAACTACTCTTTTCTTTGTAAAGTTTGTAAATTTGGGAATCACTTAAGTGTAACAGAAAATGACACCTAAACCCTTCACCCGAGTGCCCCGATTGCTGACTGTTAGCACATTTTCTGTTTCATGTCAATTACAGATGTAATGCTTAGTTTTACCCTTAAATACCTCAGTGACATAAACACAGTGCAGTAATCAAAACTGGGACATTAACATTGCTCTGTTATCTAATCCACAGATTGTATTCATATTTTATCAGTTATTCCAGTAGCATCTCATAGCAAACAAATAAACTTAAGGGTTTTTCAGAATGCAGTCTAGAATCCAGGATCCCATGAAGTATTTAGTTGGTGTGTCCCAAGTGTCTAAGTTATGACCTTGGTTTGGTGTCTGACCTTTACATTAAAAACTATAGGTGAGGCTGGGTATGGTGGTACATGATTACTTAGAACTGCGACACTTAGAGGTGTCGGGCAGAGAGAGCACTAGTTCCAGGTCAGCCTGGGCTCGACAGCAAGAACTTGTTTCTACCTTTCCCCGAAGCTTCCAGGGATGTCTGTCTGCACTTCTTCCTGTGGCTTCTGCATCTAAGACTCCTGCCTTTCCTAAACCTTGGCTTTTCTGCCTGCTCTCCCCACCTCCTCAGTGGCCTGCTGGAAAAGGAGCCTCTTCTGTCTAGCTATCAGCTGGATGAGATTGGCCACTGAAGAACACTGAGGAGTCTGCTGGAGCTGCTCTCCAACCTCCCACCTGCTCTTAGGCATCCTCTTGGAGAGCAGAGTGCAGGTTTGCTCTGATGTCCAGGCTGGCCCTGAACTCTAGGCAATCCTGATCTTCCTGACTTAGTCCCTATGGTAGCTACTCCCTGTGACTACAAATGAGCACCACCATGCAGTTTATGGACCCTTTCTTATTCTTCTCTCAAGCTTCACCTTAGTCCACAGGGTTTGAGATGATTCTTCCTGCTGGAGTGCCTTCATGTCACTTAAGGCTATTTTCATGCAAGTATGTATTTTTAGCATCTTCCCCCATACTTTCCCTTTCATTATTTTCTTTACTGAATTGAGTTTTTACCAAGGACTTAGTTTGGATGGATTAAATTTTTCTTAGCAAGTCAGTATTTATCTGTATACTCCCAGCTTCAGAGGAGGCCGAGGCTGAGGCAGTGAGGTCAAAAGAAAGTGGGGTAGACAGTTGAGAAGTGAGGAGGTCAACACCAAGAGCCTTGTTCACGGGCTGCAGAAGGTCTTTGTGGAAAAGACCTGGTTGCATTAATAGCGGGTAGACCACACTGATCTGGGGTCAGGGAAGGCTAGGTGTCTTCCTTAGATTCCATTGTACTCCAGAACAGGCTTCCAGCAATCCTAAGTCTTGTTCATACTGTACTTTGCCCCCAACTGTAACCTCTGAAGATCCTTTTTTATTTAGCCTGAACTGAGACCATGTTGGTTAGGAAACTTGGGCAGAAACACGCAGACTTCAAGAAGCAGAGCCTACTCCAGCTTCTCACTGTATGTAGTGTCTGGCTGTTGTGTTAAGTGTAATGGCACTGTGAACCCCAGGAATCTGTTTATAGCCGGCATCATTGTGTAATGACTTCAAGTAATGACTGACTGCCTTTTCTCTTTGTCTGAGTAGATGATCATTACTGCCTGAAAATCATGAGAGCTTGGAATTTCGATACTTTTTCATGCCATGAGGTGTGGCTTAACCATACACTATGTCAGGCATGTGGTAGGGGCTGACAAAATGCTGTGTGAAGTGAGTTGTATGAAAAGGTGCTTCTGTGTATCTTATTCAGAATGACGCTTCTCAGCTTTGTGGTCCTTACAGATGCTGATGCAGCTGTAATACTGGTTAGAAGCAGGGATGCAGTGAACATACTTGGCTTTTTGAGGGCTTTGGGGGTTCTATTTTTAGGCGTGCTATATCTGTTTTTAGTTTTTCGAAACTGCCTTTTATTCATAAAACCCAAGTAGAATGAATGTATACCACAAAGTCAAGGCCACGTAGAACCGAATGCTGTGTGTTTTCTGTTTCTGGAATTGTTACTTTCAGGTCCTTAGTTAGCTTACAGTGTTTAGAGAGCTTACAGTAAAATTTTAATTTTATAGTTTCCTATTTGTTTAAATTTGTGTGAAACTGGCCTCAAAACTCAGCAGTCCTCCTGCCTCAGACTCTGGAGTGGCTGGGATTACAGGTGTACCCCACCGTGCCCAGCAACTTTTTGGTTTCAGTTGTAAAATACATATAACACATTTGTTATCATGGCCGTTAATTCAGTAGTGTTAAATATAGTTGTTTGTTGTAATACAGTCTCTGGAATTTTTTTTTTTTTTAACCTGAGATTACATTTTCCCCTGTAGGTGTTCTATTGGTAGAACTGGAAGGCAGAGGTGTGACATCTCAGATAAAACAAGGTACCTTGGCATTGATGAGACAGAACTGGTCTGGCATGCTAGCTTGGCATTCAGGAGCCAAGGAGAAGTTTAGCTGTGGAAGAGAAGGCAAACTGCTTAGGGAGAAATACCACTTTTAGGGCCCTTGTGTTCTTTAGCAAAATCTGCACGTCCCCAAAGCTCTAGATAAATGGCCAGTAGACTTTTTCTCTGAAGGATCAGATAGTAAATATCTCAGTGTCTGTGGCCCGTAGGCTCTCAGCTCCAGCTGCTAAGCTCAGCAGCTGGGGCAGGAACTCACTTAGTGAGACCGGCTGTGGACATATGCTGATCCTGTTCCATGTGGGCATGATGTTTTTGAAATCAAGCCTACAGTTACTGGCAGTTTCCTTATTGAGGTTCTCAGTTTCTTAGAGCTCCCCCACCACCCCAAAATAGGAACAATGTGGCTAATAGGATACGTAGGGCTGACATGCAGTTAAAGAAATATATGATGTAATTGTGCATTATTCTGGTGAGATATAATTCTGAAGTATTATTTTAAAAAATAGTTAATATGACATCTGACTTAAGAGGCTAAACCAATACAACAGACACCCAAGAAATGCAGTAGAAATAGAAAAAATTTCTATATCCAATACTGACTGACTCATCCAGGGTTTCCGGGTTGTCAAGGCCTATTTCCCAGGATTTAGTGAGTGAGGTCTGCATTCTTTGCTATCTCCTGAGACATTGCTCTTGGTGGGGATGGATGACATGGTTGCTGTGCTCAGGCTGTGGTCCAGGAGAGGAACAGGGTCTAGAGGGGAAGAGGTGGAGATGTGTCATACTCCACTGGGGAAGACTTGAGCATGTGGTCACACCTAACTGAACATGAAGTCAGGCTTCAGTCTGTCACCACAAAGGATGGAGGACAGACCTTGGCCATGAGGTCACACACTATAAATATCCTAAGTAGCCTGTGTACTTTTTTTTGTGAATTAAAGTTTTGTTCCCTAGGTTGCATGGGCAGATCACTTGGCTGTCACAGTTTGTGACAGTGTACCAGGGTCAAGTACTTAACACAGTTGAGCAGTGCAGTTTAATTGGCTTTCAGGTTTAAAAGATTCTAATTTTGGAACAGACTTCCAGCATTTCCATTAAGCAAGAAGCCTTGGTTGTTAGAAGCCAGTCATCAATATATTCTATTTTTAGTTTTGGTTTTGTGTGTTATGATTTTAACAAATTAATAATTTCGTGTTATATAAATGGCATCATTAGGGGTTATCCTTATATATGTGACCTAAATTTTTCTGTTCTGGAAAGGCACTCTGACCTTAATAACAGATGTAACAACTTGGGAATACTATCAGAATATAAGCTAGCACATCAGCCCAGATGAGAGTGTTCTCCACAGGATGTCTCCCTTTAAGTTTCTGTTAGGCCATTTCAACTTTCCCTTGTAACAGAGTTTAGGAATGCATTTGTAGCAAAGCCTATATGCTGGGGATTTGGAAGTGCCATACTATTGATCACACCAACCTGATCTTAAAGAAGACATCGGCCGGGCGGTGGTGGCGCACGCCTTTAATCCCAGCACTCGGGAGGCAGAGCCAGGCGGATCTCTGTGAGTTCGAGGCCAGCCTGGGCTACCAAGTAAGTTCCAGGAAAGGCGCAAAGCTACACAGAGAAACCCTGTCTCGAAAAACCAAAAAAAAAAAAAAAAGAAAGAAAGAAAGAAGACATTTAAATTGGTCTGCAGTCACATTTGTCAATAATTTGAGGGGAAATCTCAAATTGGATATTCCCACCTTCTTTGGGAAGAAATAAGCAAAATTGACTCAGGAGTATTTACATAGGTATGTGCTTAGGTAAATCAAAGAGGGAAATAATTAAAACTAAATATGCTCTGTTCCTTTTCATCCCTGTGGTTCCCCGTGAACCTTTGGCTCACTGTTGAGTTGCTAGGATCACCTACACACAGTGTGTGGCAGACACTTGAAAAGAAGCCAAGGCATTCGCATTGGCTCATGGCTGCCTGCCTGTGCCAGTGTTGTGTAGTTTGTTGTCCTGGGTTTGGTGTGGAGTACTGTTATTGGTCCTGGTGGTGTGCCTTTCGTCAGTTATGTGGTCATTGATGGGTCCTCAAGGAGTAGTAGTGGTTACTTCTAAGTAGTAACTGGGTAGTCCTGGTATTTCTGAAGTTAATATTTGCCTTTTGCTTTTCGGTTGGTAAACATGAATTAACTATTGTTTGTCCCTGTGAGCACTTACCCTTGTGCACATAGACATATAATTAAAAAAAAAATCTTTTAAGATGTTAATTTTTCCAGTCTATGAGTATGGGAGATCTTCTAACGTCTTCTTCTGTTTCTTTCTTCAGTGTTTTAAAATTTTTGTCATAGAAGTCTAAATTTCCTTGGTTTAGTTTATCTAAGGTCTAGATTTCTCTAGTTTGATAGATGTAAGTTTTTAAAGATGTATTCTAATGATTTTCTGAGTTTCTTCAATATCTTTTATATAGCCACCTTTTCCTTTCTAATTAGGTTAATATGTATCTTCCTCATCTTAGTTTGGCTACCTGTGTATCTTTTCAAAGACCAACTCTGTTTTGTTGATTTTTTTTTTCTTTAAATTGATTTTTCTCTTTCATTTCATTAGTTTCTGCTCTGATCTTGGCTGTTTCTTTCCATCTACTGATTTAGGTTTGGCCTGTTCTTCTTCTTTTTTCCAAGGCCTTATCATATGAGTGTAGTACTACATGCCCTTCTACATGAGTGTAGTACTATCTGATACCTGACCATCAGATGGACCATGAAGGAACAGGTGTGAGAAGGCTCAGAAAGATAGAACATCCCTTCTTCAAGTCTAACTCATTCTCACAGGGTTCCTGAGTAACCTGTTTTTAAAATAGTAGATACTTACTTTGTATCTGCATCTACTTTTTATTTTACTTGTTTAGTCATTTATTTGTATTTTCCTCTTTTTTTTTTTTCTTTAAAAAAACAAAACACAAGGGCGCTGTAGCTCAAGCTGGCCTGGAATTCAACGTGTGACCAAGTTGGCTTCAACTGCATGGCATACGTGTGCCTACGCATCCTAACTGTTGGGATCACAGACGTGCGCCACCACTCCTGGCTCTGCTGTTTATATTTATACTTAATTGATGCTGACTAATGAAGTCAAGATGCCGTGAAAATGGAATCTGAGGCTGTCTGCTTCTCTGTTGCTCTTACCCTGCTTCTCCTGCCATTTTTCGTGAAAGAAATTGTTCCAGTCTTTGTGTGTGTGCTGATGTGTAATTTACTTCTTTGCCATTAATCTTAAAGTTGTCTCACTTCTGTGTCTGTGTTCTTACACCTTATAATTTTAGAGCATCTTTGTAGATAGCCAGTCCTGCCTGAGGGATTGGCCAGTGTTGTTTCAGGAAATTAAGGTGGTCAGAAGTAGAGTGTTCTAACTGAACGCGCAATAGTTTACATAGTGTGAGTGTTTTTTTCTGTTTTAATACTGATGTGTACTTTTATTAAAAATTTAAAGATTAAATGTTTATGTGTATTAGCGTTTGCCGTCATGTGCATGCCATGTCATAGCACATGTGGGGGTCAGAAGACAGTTTGCAGCAGTCAGTTCTCTTGCATCATGTGAGTTCCAGGGTGTAGACTCACAGTAAACACCTCTACCCACTGAGCCATCTCACCACTTCTGAAATGACTGTGAAAGGTTTTAAAATGGTCTTATAAGTGATGGAACTGTTTCCACACATGCATACTAAGAATCGGATGCCTAACAGCCAGAGACTTGGAAACACTGCTGGGGCTGTGTATATGACTCAGCACTTAAATTCAGTACTCTCTTCTGGTCTCCATAGATACCACCTGTACATGTAGTGTGCAAACATACATGCAGGTACTCACACACATAAACAGGTTTGTTGTTTTTTTAAACAAAACACATTTTGCTTATGGAGTCCCATATTGGTTTTGTGAAGCCAGTTCTATTATGAGATACAACTTGTGGACTCTGGGGAAGAAAGTATATGAGATTCTCAGTCCTTTCAGCCCCTTCCAGAAGTGTATTGAACAGGATTTGGGCTTTTTCAGATGCCCGTTTACCCCCCAGCCTTCACAGATCTCCATGTTGCCCTTCCCCGCCGCTGCCGCCGCCGCCGCCGTCGCCGCACCCCACATGCACACAGAGTTGAGACTTGTGATCTAAGTGCATGCAGAAATAGAGGCACAGCTAGAGAGTGGATGTGCTGGAGCTTGGAGATGCCAGGATGCCAGTGCATCCATTCCAGTGAGGAGTGGGACACTGGCAGGGGGATCAGGCATCTGTGCTGGGTGTTGCTTCATCTCACAGGACACAGTACCAGCGTGTAAACGGGAGTTTAAGGCCAGAATAGATAGCTAGGTAGTTTTGGCCATGTAATTCAGAGATTAAAGCTAATGTGGAAGGTAGAACTCAAAGCGGATAATGAAATACAGAGTTAAAATACCTAAAAGTGTCTCCATGCTTACAGTCCTGTTTCTCGGGGGAAGTACCCACTTAAAATGTGTGTGTTCAGTGAGCAAGGTAAGCAAAAAACAGAACCAACATGCGTAATGAATTGAGGTGAGATGGCTTACTCTGAGTGGACTTGGTGCTTACTCCCTTTCAGTGAGAAGCACTTGGCACAGTCCGTGCATGGTTAATAAAACGTGAGTTGCCCATTTGCTCTCTTTCTCATTTAAAGGTTAAGAATAATACTTTTAGTAATGACTTCCCGGTGGAAGACTCCATCACCACACAGAGGGCAAATGGCTCAGTGCTTTTGAGTTACTCTGATTTGGACAAAGTACAGGTCTCTGGTTCTGGCCGAGGTGGGCAGCTGATTGTAGTAAGCTCGAGGAAGAAGCAGGCAGAAGGGAGCTGTTCTTGTCATGTGTTCCTTTCTCCCAGGATCCTCGGGTGTTGAGACTGGCCTGCCCCCACACAGAGCAGAGATGACTGCAGTGTGGGCTCTGCAGCCCAGACTGGATCTCCAGAGGAGAGGAAGGTCGTCCAGCATGGAAGACTGGCTCCGTTCAATGCCAGTTTGCTTGTTGTACACATCACATAGGTGGCTTTTCAACCCTTCAAACTTTAACTTCGGGTTCCGTGGGGTTCATAACTTCTCTTCAGAAATTTTTAGTAGCATTCCTAACTGAAATCTTACTAATGATGCTGTTAAAATCTGTGTGTGTCTGGTCAGAGCCTCACAGCAACCCCATGCGGGAACCCCATGCAGGGAGTCCGCCACAGTGCTTTGTGTGGCTGCTTGCTCCTGGGTATGTGCTCCGTCAGTCTGGAGGCTAGCCCTGGCTACTCTTTGCTCCTGGAAGTGCTGTTGTGTAGACATGAATATATGCATGCCCATCCTCTCCTTCCCTCCCTCCCACTGCCTGTGGGTCCCTGTTCAGAGTTCAGCCTGCCATCTCTGACTCACAGGTGTGAAACTGCACCCATCTTTGCTACTGGTTTCATTTCTCTGTACTTCTACAAAGCTCTAGTCACTGTCTGAAATGTTACTAATTACTATATGAGATCTTGGAGAGCAGGCCATCATCTTCTGTCCTCTGGGTGAAGCCAGGTCTAGAGACTTGGTTAAATAGGTTCTTCCCTGATCAAGCCAGGCAGTAACTGTTGGTGTGTTGTTCAAGGCGTTGAACCCAGTGCTGAACCCAGACACATCACACGCGTCATGTAAAACATGGGCAGTCGTTAATACGAGGTAGACAGTGCTGGATGTAGGTCCCAAGAAGTGTTACTTGTTAAGATGCCTTTATAGAGTGACAGCAGCAGTTTAAGTCCAGTTGGGTGAGGAAGTGGTAATGACTTTTTTATAACCCCTGAATGGTAACAGCACCAACTGTCAGTGCCAAAAGGTTGTCTGCTGTAAAACCAAAGGAAGAAAAGGCTGCGCTGAGTGATGGATGGTTCAGGGTGACCTTCCTTCCAGTTAGTGCACTCACTCATCCTGGAGATTAGACATGTGCCCACCACGCTTAGCCATCTCACTGTTTCAGTTTGTATTTTCCTCTTGACATAAGTGTCTTTTCACATCCTTATTTTTCATAACATGTCATCTCCGACTACTTTAGGGTTGCTTTTCTTGTCAAACTTGAGGATCCCTGAGTGTTTGTTGGGACTTGGACAAGTAACTCACCTAGTAAGGTTTTTTGTTTCTTGGGTGGTTTTTTGGTTGTTTTTTTTTTTTTGTTTTGTTTTGTTTTTTTGTTTTTTTTCTGCCTCCGGAGTGCTGGGATTAAAGGTGTGCGCCACCACTGCCTGGCTCACCTGTTAAGTCTTATTCAGATAGTTTCTATGTTCTGAGTTATGTTACTATGCAGCTCTGGCTGGCCTGGAACTCACTGTGTAGACCAGGCTGGCTCACAGAGATCCACCAGGCTCTGACATTGTCTTTTTAGGATAGAAGTCTCTGACTTCATAAAATCTAGTTTGTCAATTCTTTGTCTTTCAAGGGTCGTATTCTTCCCAGTAGTCATTGCTGAGTCTTCTAGATTTCCTCGTGTCATTTTGTAGTTTTGTATTCTCTTTTAGTGATCTGCTTGGGGTTACTTTTTATAAAGAGTAGCTAGCTTCTGTTGTTTTGTGCATGTGAATGTTCAGTTCCAGCATCATTTGTTGACTTTCTCTTCTCTCTGGTGTGGTGCCTTTCTTGGTTGCTTGCATTTTTTGTTTAGTGTGCGCGCACACACATGTGTATATATTTGAAGTTAAAATATAATTTTGTCATTTTTCCCTTCCCTTTCCTCCATCCAACCCTTCCTACACACTCCCTTTTATATACTTAAATATATAGATACAACTTACTCAGTCTGTATAATGTTACTTGTACTTAGGTGATTTCAGGGCCGACCATTTGGTATTGGATAACCAATTTGGAGGCTTTGCTCTAGGGAAGACTGTTTCTCCCACTCTCCACATTCTTAATTGTTTGTAGTTCTTTGTGTAGGGCTGAAGCCTCATGAGATTTCCCCCTTCCACATCAGCATGCCTGTGCTCTTCTTACTTAGGTCTTGCTTAGGTAGCCATGTTGATGAGACTTTATGGGTGTAACTTCTGACGTTACTATAAGATGAAATCTCACAGAAACTTCCTGTTTCTTTGACTCTTAGAGTATTTCCACACTTCCTGCTATAACAGCCTTAGGTACAAGAGTTGTGTTGTAGATGTATCAGTTGGCTGGATATCCCGTGGTCACTTGTTCTCTGTGTTTTGATGTTTTTTTTTGTTTTGTTTTGTTTTTTTGGTTTTTTGTTTTGTTTTGTTTTTTTTTTGTGGTGGTCTCCATCTGTGACAAAGAGAGGTTTCCTTGATGAGAAGTGAGGGCTACACTTATCTGTGGGTGTAAGGACGAATATTTAGAATGATGTTAGGGATTGTGCCGATTTAGTAAATACGTAGTTAATAGGTTTCTTCCAAGGAGATCCATGACTTTACTAGCCTTAGGTACTTGGCTAGGTTTCCGTACCAAGCATGGCTTCCCTCCCGTTGAGTGGGCCTGAAGTCCAATTAGAGAGCTGTTGGTCACCACCAAGGGTTGTGCACCACTATGAAGTATTATTGTTGAGACATGCTGTTCATTGTTTTAATTCGTAGGCTCTTAACTGGGTATGGCTATTGGTTTCTTCCCTCCCTTGGAAGCTTGCATGGTGCCTCATGGTGCCTTCTGGTTCCTCCAGGTCCAGTGTCCAAAGTACATGGTATCTTGAGCAAAATGGACTTAGCTTCAACCTTTGGGAGGCAACCAAGGGCAAGAGCTTGAAATGGGGGGTTCTTATGCAAGGTGTTAGGATTTTGTTATATAGTCTATGGCTCTTAGGGGGAGCATTGTCAGCCCAGATGGAAACATTTTATTTAAACTCTCTGTCATGTGTCCTCCCACCCCATGTGTCAGTGTGTCTGTGTGTGTCTATAGTGTGTGTATCTCTGTGCGTCTGTAGTGTGTGTGTGTGTGTGTGTGTGTGTGTGTGTGTGTGTGTGTGTGTGTAGACTTACATGTATTGTATGTAAATTTAGGTAGATAATGGCTTCTTATGATTTTTTTCAGACATCCTTACTATTATCTTGCCCTCCTCCTTCCTTCTGTATCAGTGTCCCTTCCCATCAGTTTTCCCTGTTGCTCCCTTCAGATCACGTGTGCCTGCCAGCCTCCTCACTGTTGCCTTACCCATTCTCACCCCACTCTGTGGTTCCTTTTTACTCTCTGGCTTTTGTAGCTACTGCAGGTTACATCCTCATGTATGAAGATTTGGATCTAGAAGCGGCAAATGAGAGAACACGCAGTGTTTGCCTTTCTGGGTCTAGATCGCCTCACTCAATATGACCTTTTCTAGTGTCGTCTATTTACCTGCAAAGTTCATGTTTGCGTTTTTCTTTACAGCTGAATTGTATTCCTTGTATGTGTACATTTTGAAGGACATTTATTTTTCCCCTCTTCCTAGCTATTGTGAATAGAGTGGCAGTGAAACATGGCTGAGTGAGTGTCTGTGGAGTAAGATGTGACTCTTTTGGACACATGCCAAGCGGTGGTACAGTTAGTTGGGACATGTGGTAGATTTATTTTTAGATTTTTGAGCAGTGGTTCTCGGCCTTCCTGATGTTGTGACCCTGTGATACAGTTCCTTGTGTTGTGGTGACCCCCAACCATAAAGTTATTTTTGTTGTTACTTCATAACTCTAATTGTGCTACTGTTAATGAGTCACAATGTGAGTATTTTTGAAGATAGAGCTTTTTCAAAGGGGTCTCAACTCATAGGTTGAGAACCATTGTTGTTGAGGGTTTTCCAAACTTATTTCCAGAGTGACTAAACCAGTTTGCAGTCCCCCCACAGCAAATGCGAATTCCCTTTGCCCACACCCCCTCCACGTTTGTTGATGGTTGTTTGCTGACTGTAGCCATTCTGCTGGGGTAAGAGAAAATCTCAAAGTTGTTTTGATTTGGTTGCCTGTGTTTTGAAAGCCATTTTTATAGCTTCTCTGGGAATTTGACACCATGGATTGAAAGGTTTTTGTTTTTTTTTTTTAAAGATTTCTTTTTAATCATATGCATATATGTGTGTTTGTATGAGTGTTCACACAAGTGCAGGTGCCTGGGTAGGCCAGTAGGAGGGCATTGGATCTTTTTTTTTTTTTTTTTTTTTTTTTTTTTTTTTTGGTTTTTTTTTCGAGACAGGGTTTCTCTGTGTAGCTTTGCGCCTTTCCTGGAACTCGCTTTGGAGACCAGGCTGGCCTCGAACTCACAGAGATCCGCCTGCCTCTGCCTCCCGAGTGCTGGGATTAAAGGCGTGCGCCACCACCGCCCGGCGGGCATTGGATCTTTTGAAGCTGGAGCTACAGGAGATTGTAAGCCATGTAGCATGCAGTACATATTCTTAATTGCTCCTCTCGCTCACCAGACACCCACCCCTAGCCCTTCCTCATTCCCCTCTTTCTGCAAACCTTTTCTTTTGATCTTTTGTGAAAGCAAAGAACTTTTGGGGTATAGAGATGATATAGAGGTTAAGAACATGTCCTAGTTAGGGTTTCTATCACTGTGACAAAACATGATGACCAGAGGTAACTTGGAGAACAAAGGGTTTAGTTTAGCTTGGTTTGTAGTTCATCACCCAGCAGAGTCAATCAGGAACTCAGGGCAGGAACGAGGAGGAGGATGCAGAGGCCATGGAGGAGCGCTGCTTACTGGCTTGCTTCTCGTGGCTTGCTCATTGTACTTTCGTATATACTCTAGGATCACCTGACCATGGGCTGGTCGGTGGCATCACCAATGGGCTGGGCCTCCAGCATCAATCACTAATTTAAAAAATGCTTCACAGGCCTTGTCCACAGACCAATGTGGTGGGGGTAGTTATCAATTTAGGTTCCATCTTCTCAGATAACTCTAGCTTGTGTCAAGTGGGAAAAAATGATAATAATAAAATAAAATCCAGGACAGAACACTGAACTGCTTTTGCAGAAGACCCATGTTTACACACACATACACTCAGGCACACACAGCATAAAATATTTTTTTTCTTAAAAGAGGAACTTCTGCTTTTGAATTGTAATAAAGTAGGAATCACCCTTCCCCTTTAGACTAGTGCATTGGTAATGACAGGTAGAAACATTAATCTCCTGTGGGGCATGCTCAAGACTTATCTATCCAGAATTATAATTCACACTTATGCATGCACTGTACACACATGCCTGGGCACGTGTGAGCCTGTGCAGGGCAGAAGCACTCATCAAATGGTACTGACAGTTCTGATTTCAATGTGAAATTGTGAAGGGAGTTCTTGAGGTAAAAGCTGTGCTGGAGCAGCCCCTACAAGCCCTGGCCGCCCCTTCCACTATGCCAGCTAGAGACAGGCAGAAGGGACTTACTCGGTGTGGCCATGCTGGTGAAAAGAAACAGATGAAGGAGTTCGGGAATCCCAAGTCCATCTTTGGGGTATTGATATTTCTCTGGGTTTAATAGAGGAAGAAAGGATTGCTTGAGGGGTGCAGTCTGCCTGTGGGTCTGTTGTTGCAGCGACCCAAGGCAGCTGGAGAGATGAGTGACAGACACAAGACAAGACAGAGATGTCCCAACACACTTTCAGTTCCTCTGCTGGGGCCAGTTGGAGAGAATGCTTCAACACAATCGGCTCCTGAGTGCTTGTTTCTAAACAAAGCGGGCTGCATAGGCTCTAGTGTGCGCTGTGCTTCTCGAGTCCAGGCCTGGGAATAGGGCTGGGCTGTGTCCTGTTCCACTTTGCTCTCACAACCGTAACTCGGTAAGTCTTAAGATGCGAGTGCTGTGTAGGATTGAAATATACTACTACTTGATAAAGTCTATAAACTAAAGTAGCACAAAGTATTTATGTAGAACGAGAGTTTATAATAAGAATAATAAAAACAAAAATGCCGGTGAGAAATGACCTTGTAGGCCATAGTATTTGACCTATACGTTTTCTTTGTCTTTTTATCTTTTCCATCCCTCCCTCCCCACTATACTTCCTAATTTGATAGTTTTCCACAAAAGAACTAGAGTTCTTCCTTCCTTTATATTTGGTTCTCTGGTCCATGTGTCTGCCCCCGCCCCCCATATCTCCCCACCCCTTTATCCCAGTATTTTGTTTTGTTTTGGCAACCCCTGGTGCTAGAACTTGAGTCATTTGACCGTACAGAAATGTTTGCTGTGTTGCTACATGACCCATATTGACTAGAATTATAACACAGTGCCTTGGGGAAGCTGTGAGGATTGGATCCTGGCACTGTGGTGAGTTCTGTTAAGGCCTGTCCTGGGTGCTCTTTTCAGCAAGCCAGGGCTTACCTTATCCCTTTGCTGGGCCTTTTGGATTCTCCCTCTGCACAGTGCCATCCACAAGAGTACATACTCCTTGAACTTATTTGAATGAAAATTGGCAGCACCAACACAAAACTAATATGCCATATCTGATAGGACTTTTCATTAGAAGATAGTTCTGTATATAATTCATTCCACATAGCATGGCCATAACGGCTTCTTTAGTTAAAAATAATGATGGGATAGGGGAGAAAAGGACAAATATACATTTCCTTTCACATGGAATCTGAATTAAAGGAAAAAAAAAGTCCTCCATATGATGTGAAATCAGAAGGGGGTAATATACTCTGGGGAAAGGAAGAGGACCAGCGCGGCTGGAGGAGGACGGGAGAGGGGTGCTGGAGGCCGGGCATGAACAAAGTACAACAGTGTACATGTATGCAAGCAGCAGCTGGGTCACATTGTCTACACTAGTCAAAGTAAAACCAGTGAACGAAATGATGCTCAGGTGACTGGCTCCTGAACATCAGGGGTTTGTAAGGAATAGAGAAGGGGACTCTGTGCAGCTTTCTGATGGGAGATAAGGGTTTTCCTAACCTTATACTGTGAGATCTCCACTCACACAAAAACCTTTGTTTTTGGTCCAGTGTTTGTGTGCTGTATTACACAGAGGACTTAAGTTCTACCAGCTGCTTTTGTTTAACTTTGCCAAGCTCAATTCTCAGTGACTTTGAAATGGCCCAGGCTTTAATATTCAGACTTCAGAATTGGACTCTAACCAGTGATTACTTCTCAATTTTTACCATTAACAGTCCACTTTGATTCTCATGAAAACTTTAGTTTTATGAATGAAGTCTTTAAAATGCAGAGTACATACTCCTTGAACTTAATTGAACGAAAATTGGCAACACCAACACAAAACTAATTAGGGAGAACTAATAGGAATGTGTAGGCTAACCATATGTCCCAAGAGCCTGAAGCAGTTCCGTGTGTGCTGGTGGTCTGACCTAGTTATTAGCAGATGCCTGCTTTCAAAAGTTCTGCTTTGGCACTCAGGAGCGTGGCCCCTGTACCTCACTTGGGCAACACAGTAGAGCTGACCCTGATGATGTAGGTGTGAGAGAGCCGACCCTGACTGAGGGCATGAAAGCCTGAGGACTCCACCCCAAGGGGTGAATTAGCCCAGCAATGCAGGAGAGCTTACCCTGGTAGTGAGGATGGGGGAGAGCTGAAAAGATGACCAACCTTGCAATCACCCAAGCCGAACCAGGGTTATGAGTTGGCCCGCCCCAACATCCACCCCATCAATGATCACACATGAGGGGCTGGTCCAGCAGACCCAAAGCTGCAGGATCTCCAGGACACAGTGTGGCAACAACAGGAGTCCCAGTGAAGACCTAGCATTGATAGTGTAGCAGAAACCAGAGGCCTGGAACCAGATCAATGACTCTTCCAACCAGACCAATGACTCTTCGCAGTGAACACCTGGAGGTAAAAAATATATGGACAAAAGGGGTTACTGTAACTCTCTGTGGCACGCTGCAGCTTCCATGACAACATTTTTCCTTTTTTCCCCTCTTTTTTCCTTTCTTTTTTCCTCTTAAATTTTATTTTATCTCAGGGGCTGGGGGTTGCAAGGGCAGAAGATGGGATGATGTGAAAGACACAAAGAATAAATACAGTTTAAAAAGTTCTGCTTTGAAGTGTGAATTGGAATGCCTGTGGCTGTATAAGAATATTAATTTAAATATTTAAAATGTGAGACTGGCTATTTAAATCTTTCTTTAAATTTTATGTACCCATTTGTCTGTGTGAGGGCGTTGGATCCCCTAGAATGGGAGTTACAGACAGTTGTGAGCTGCCATGTGGGTGCTGAGACTTGAACCCGGGTCCTCCTGAAGAGCAACCAGTGCTCTTAACTGCTGCGCCATCTCTCCTGTTTAAATTATTTTATCAGGAGCTGTGATAGCTTAATATTGTTTTAAAACCATTTTTAAGAACAAAAGGATAAGAAGATTTGGGTAATAGAGCACTAATCCAGACACTAATTATGGAGCAGGGATAGCCTACTGATGTACTGTATTTAATGAGGGCAGTAATGTAAAATATTAACAGGAAGAACAAGGGCCCAGCCAGTATGTTGGCATTTCTGGCAGAGGACAGATGATACTTGCTAATGAGAACTCTAGAAGGCATTTGTATGGAAGATTAGATGTGGGTAGATGATGGCTGTGCCCAGTTGTACTAGAAGTTCCTGGGAATAACATGACCTTGGAATTAGCTCCTCTTCGGTTTACAGCAGAGTGGCACAGAATCTTGAGGTATCTTAGAGCAAGGAGATGCCTCTGCTGGAGCCAAAATGGTAGAGGTGCTTTGTTGAAGAAAGAATAAGGGCTGTTTCAACACTGGAACTGGAACCATCAGTTTTAAATGTTGTATGCATTTTGGGCAGGTTCTGCAATTTTTTAAATAACAGATTTTCTTTAAGCACCTTTTAACTTTGTGTTATAGTATTCCTCTTTTTTTTTTTTTTTTTTGGTTTGGTTTTTTGAGACAAAGTTTCTGTATGTAGCCCTGGCTGTCCTAGAACTCACTCTGTAGGCCAGGCTGGCCTTAAAGTCACAGAGATCCTCCTGCCTCTCCCTCCCAAGTACTGGAACTAAAGGCGTGTGCCACCACCCCTGGCCTTATACTCTTCCTCTTAACATTTCAAATTATAAATTATTGAAGTACTGTGAGATAATAAAATACTCTTAAACCCCATATTCGGTGTGTGTGTGTGAGTGTGTGCAATGGTACACATGTGAAGGTCCAAGGTAGACATAGGGTGTCTTTCTCGTTCTCTCTCCATCTTCTGCCTTGAGGTAGGGTCTCACTGAAGTTGGAGCTCACTCTCTGGGCTAGTCTTGCTAGCCAGCTTGCTCTGGGGATCCCTGGCTCCGCCTCCTGAACACTGACTACTGGTGCCACCACACCCACTAAGCTTTTCATGGGTTCTGGGGCTCCACACCTCAGCCTTTGTAGTTATGGAGTAAGTACCTTACTGCTGAGCCCCTCCCTACTCCTTGTTCAGTTTGAAGGTAACTTGTCTCTAAACAGTTTTTTCCTTGTAAATTTGAAAAACACATGATATCCCCTCTTCATTCTCACCACTGAGAACTAGAAGGAATGTTTGCCTACCTCTCAACTAAAGCCATTGCTGATGAGGCTTTGCGCAGGATAGTTTACCTGGGTAGGTAAATGTACATTGAGGAGGATTTTTACTCTCCCTGCTTTTGAAGACATTGTTCTAGTAGTACTATCCACATCCAGTATCATTCCAGTTTCTGATCTCTGATTATTTGAACATGACCTTTCCACTTTGGATTAAAGAAAAAAAGTTGTCATAAACTGTGTGTGTGTGTGTGTGTGTGTGTGTGTGTGTGTGTGTGTGTGTGTGTGTGAGATGGGCCAGTATGCTACAATACTCCTGTGGAAGTCAGAAGGCAATGCTGTGGGATTGGTTCTCCTCTCCTTTCCTACCTTTACATGGGATCCCGAGATCAACAGGTCATCAGGCTTACCTGGCAAGTTCTTTATCCACTGACTACCTCACCAGATCCCACTTTAGATGCTTATAAGTGTTTTATCCTTGGCATTCTGGACTTCTATTCATTATGCCAAGTTCTTCAGGCTTGACCAGACATAAAGGTTCTGTAATTCTGAATTCTGGATCCATTTTCTATGTTGTTATCTTTCTAGAGTGATTATTGCCTTATTCTCCAGGTTCCTTGAGAGATTATTCATTCTCTTGAGCACTGTCCCGCTTTTTTCTGCTTTGTTTAATTTCAAGGCTTTTTCCCTGCTTCGGTCGTTGTGGTGGGTCCTCCAGGTGCTGCGTGGTTTGTTTGTGTTGTGCCAGGGCAGTCCTTTTCTAACTGCTGGGCCTCGGCTGGTGGGGCTCGTGCGGCTCTGTTAGGAGTGAGTCACGAGCTTCCCTCTGTCGTGATCCAGTGTTCTGCTTAACACTTTGATCAGAGGCCTCTGGGTCTCTTTGAGGGATGAGGAATGGAGTCTGCTAGATGGCAGGGACAGTTGAGTACTGGGGTCCTGCTGCAGCCCAGAGGCTTGTCCCAGTCCATTGTCGGCCTTATACCTTACTCCTCCTTTCTTACGATTTTGGTTATGAACTTAGCCTTTAATGGTTGAGCCTGAAGTCTCTAGTCCTCGTTTAATTTTTAGGGAAAGTGAACTGGAGTTGCTTGATGTGGAATCTAGAAGTGACTCCAGAGGAGAGGAAAAATAGCCTGTAGATAATTATCTTCAGAACTAATGATTGCAAGTGATGATGATCATCACTGGTGTTGAAACCTCTACTTTCTGCTCCCTGCCAATCCTAATTAAAGTTACAACTCTTGGTGACAATCCTTGGTGCATTTTAACAAAAGTGCACC
Organism: Peromyscus leucopus; assembly: GCF_004664715.2. NCBI lineage: Eukaryota > Metazoa > Chordata > Mammalia > Rodentia > Cricetidae > Peromyscus > Peromyscus leucopus. The sequence continues at coordinate 147,114,837 of NC_051063.1, read as the reverse complement.
TGCCACCACCAAACAACCCCACTTCTCCCATCCTCATCCCCCCCTCCCCCCGGCATCCTGTGCAGATGACAGAACAGCTTGGAATGTGTCTGAAGATTCTGGTGTCTCCATCTTCCCTTTCACTTCTTACCTCTGTGGTGGTTGGGGGTCTTGCTGGTCTAAAGTCTTATCTCCTCTGTTCTCCCCATGCCCAGCAGCAGCTTTGCCATGTTCTCACGGCCATGTCATTATGGGCTCTGGCTTGGGGACTGGCTTGCTCTTCAAAGCGGGTTATCGGCTTCCATCCTCCTTCGCTTGGTCTCTTATTTCCTCAGGATGTAGGGACATCTCTCACAAGTGCAGGGTCTTCTCTGGGCCCATTCTCTTCATGTCAGTGGTTTATTACTTCTATGCCTGCTGTGGATATTGCTCTATATAAATAAAACACTGATGGCCAGTGACCAGGCAGGAAGTAGGTTGCCAGGCAGGAAGTAGGTGGGACAAGGAGAGAGGAGAATTCTGGGAAGCGGAAGGCTGAGGGGGGACACTGCAGCCACCGCCAGGGCAAGCAACATGTAAAGACTCTGGTAAGCCACCAGCCACGTGGCAAGGTATAGATTTATAAAAATGGGTTAATTTAAGATAAAAGAACAGTTAGCAAGAAGCCTGCCACGGCCATACAGTTTATAAGTGATATAAGCGTCTGAGTGATTATTTTATAAGTGGATTGTGGGACTGCGGGGCTTGGGGAACCTGGAGAGAAGCCCTCCAGCAACATATGCCCCTTTGTTTTCTCTCATAGAGATATTTGAGAAGAGGGGAGGGGAAACCACGTGAGTTCTGCCATGCCTCTCTCAGCCGTGAGTCCTCCTCACATTCTCAGAATGCCCTTTGGCTGCTGTGTTGGGCGCTTACCACTCAACCTGGCAATTGAAGTCAGAGGAAGAGGAGCTGAGAGCTCCTGGCAGGTGATTGGCAACATGAGTTGCCTACTGGGCAGGGAGAGGAATTGCACATGCCTCTAATTGCACATTTCCTAATTTTGGAAAGCCAAATCAATGGTTTGGATGTTTGTATTCTTGGGAATAGGACCATCTTCCAGAATTGTTGGTATTTCCTCAGTTTGTTGTCCAAGTTCAGAAGTGATAAGCAGATGAAATGGCATAACCTATGTATTTAAGCAAGTGCATATGGTCTCCAGCTTTCTACCCATGGCATACAGTGAATCCCCTGTTCTGGAGCTTTGCAACTGATGTTTACCATGGTAGAATTCCTCCTCACGTGGAGTCCCCAGGTAGAGTCAGCATGTTGTCCAGTGGCTCCCATGAAGTGGAGCCATGGCATCTTAGAGTTGGGAGCAAGTTTAGAGGCTGTTACTTTTGGGGCTTTAGGGTTATGGAACATGTTTAGAGAGTTCTAGCACCTAAAAGAAAGTTTCTGAATCATGGAGTCTGGCCATGGTGCTGCCCTGCAGTTGGAAAGTGGATGGTGAAGGAGCTGCTCCAAGCTTGGGGGGTTATCTCATCACTGCAGCAGGGTAGTTACTCCTCTGGTCCAGCTCTGGGTCAGGGAGGAGCTCAATCTGGCACCGTGTCCGATGTCTCTGCCTTTCTCTCGGCAAGCCTGAAGTCTTCAGAGCAGACACTTGCTATCATTTATAGTAGAGAGCCCAAGAGATGTGCAGAATCCCCGCAGGAGGTGCCCACTGTGTGCTGTGATCCAGGGTTGCTGGGCAGCAGTGAGCCAAGCCCATCACATACAGTGGCCCCATGGTGTGCACTGGTTCCCCTGAGCATCCATGACTGTCACAGTTGGTTTTGTCCTTCTGAATTTAGATGGACTCTAAAATGCTTTCTTAATTACTTTTTAACTTTTGGGGTTTTTTTTATTTGTTTTTTTAGGCAGGGTCTGTATTACATTCCTAACTGTCCTAGAACTCACTATGTAGACCAGGCTGGCCTTGAACTCAGAAGAGAGCCATCTGCCCCTGCTTCCTAGGTGCTGGGATCAAAGGCGTGTGCCACCACTGCCCAGCCATCCCTTTCTTTTGAAAAAAGGTTTTGGTAGTGTTGTTCAAAACAAAAACAAAACACCCCATCTGCAGAGGTCTTCTCTGCAGGTCCATAGCTGCACCCTCATAATTTGGGGCAGGGTCCTTAGCCCTTGGGTCCACTCATTGCCCAACACCTCATTAAAATGTTTCTTTAAGCTATTCATATCTATTAACTTCTCATCTCATGAGGTTGCTCTAGGGCCTTCTGTGTGCTGTGGCCTGTCCAGAAAATAGTCTCACTTATGGATTTTGTCCTTAGAGTTAGCAGTTGTTGAGGAGATGTAAGGATGGAATGACACTGACTTATGCTAAAGCAGGAGTCTTTTCTTTTCTTAACAGATGCAGCAGCTTTTTTACGAGAATTATGAACAGAACAAGAAAGGGTACATCAGAGACCTCCATAGCAGTAAAATCCACCGAGCGATCACCTTACACCCCAACAAAAACCCACCCTACCAGTACAGGCTGCACAGTTACATGCTCAGCCGCAAGATTGCCGAGCTGCGCCACCGCACCATCCAGCTTCACCGGGAAATTGTCCTGATGAGCAAGTACAGCGGCACAGAGATCCAGAAGGAAGACCTCCAGCTGGGTATCCCACCCTCCTTTATGCGCTTTCAAGCCCACCAGCGAGAGGAGATCCTGGAATGGGAGTTTCTGACTGGGAAATACTTATATTCAGCCACTGATGGCCAGCCTCCCCGGAGAGGGATGGACTCGGCCCAGAGGGAGGCCTTGGATGACATCGTCATGCAGGTGATGGAGATGATCAACGCCAATGCCAAGACCCGAGGGCGCATCATTGACTTCAAGGAGATCCAGTATGGCTACCGTCGTGTGAACCCCATGTATGGGGCAGAGTACATCCTGGACCTGCTGCTCCTGTACAAGAAGCACAAAGGGAAGAAGATGACAGTCCCTGTGAGGAGGCATGCGTACCTGCAGCAGACGTTCAGCAAGATCCAGTTTGTGGAGCATGAGGAGCTGGATGCGCAGGAGCTGGCCGACAGAATCAACCAGGACTCCGGTTCCCTGTCGTTCCTGTCCAATTCCCTGAAGAAGCTTGTTCCCTTCCAGCTTCCTGGGTCCAAGATTGAGCACAAAGAGCCCAAAGAAAAGAAGATAAACATTCTGATCCCTTTGTCTGGACGCTTTGACATGTTCGTAAGGTTCATGGGAAACTTTGAGAAGACGTGTCTCATTCCAAATCAGAATGTCAGGCTGGTGGTTCTGCTCTTCAATTCTGACTCCAACCCCGACAAGGCCAAACAGGTTGAACTTATGAGAGATTACCGAGTCAAGTACCCTAAAGCTGATATGCAGGTTTTGCCTGTGTCTGGGGCGTTTTCAAGAGCGCTGGCCCTAGAAGTAGGCTCTTCCCAGTTTAACAATGAGTCTCTGCTCTTCTTCTGTGATGTCGACCTGGTATTTACTGTGGAATTCCTACAACGGTGTCGAGCCAACACAGTGCTGGGTCAGCAGATCTATTTCCCAATCATCTTTAGCCAGTACGATCCAAAGATTGTTTATAGTGGGAAGGTTCCCAGCGACAACCATTTTGCCTTTACTCAGAAAACCGGCTTCTGGAGAAACTATGGGTTTGGCATTACTTGTATTTATAAGGGAGATCTTGTCAGAGTGGGTGGCTTTGATATCTCCATCCAAGGCTGGGGACTAGAGGATGTGGACCTCTTTAACAAGGTTGTCCAGGCAGGATTGAAGACATTCAGGAGCCAGGAGGTTGGAGTTGTCCACATCCACCACCCTGTCTTCTGTGACCCCAACCTGGATCCCAAACAGTATAAAATGTGCTTGGGGTCGAAAGCATCGACATACGGGTCCACACAGCAGTTGGCCGAAATGTGGCTAGAGAAAAATGACCCCAGTTACAGCAAAGGCGGCGGCGGCGGCAGTAACGGCTCTGCTGGGACGGCCTGATGCCAGCCGCACTGGAAGACCTTTTTAATTGCCTAATTTATTTTTCAAAAACTTTTTTGTATGATCCGTTTTTTGAAGTCCATACAAGGATATATTTTCCAAGTGGTTTTCTTACACAGGACTCCTTTAAGATTGAGCTTTTTGAACAAAAATGTGATCAATGTTTGCCTTTGAACACATCTTGCTGAACATTATGTAGCACCTGCTTAATCCTGACTTGAAACATACCTGATGAACAAAACTTTTATAATACTTTTTGTTTCTTGTTTTTTTACATTTCTTTTCCAACAACCCCCACCCCTTCTGTATAGTCCTATGGCAAAAAACGTGAACATTCCTAAGAAGTATTATTGTGACAGAAACACTGTAACTCTGGTAAATGTTCTGTTGTGACTGTTACCTTTGCACAAATTCTACCTTTTCACTTTTTTTTTTTGACAAGTTTTTTTTAAGCTATCTTTAGTTCCAGTCACAAAGTAAGGAGAAATGATAATAACTGTATTGTCATTATCTCCAGGACAGCTTTCCACATTGATTATTTCCCCCAAATTGTGCTCCACCCACCGTGGCCACGTGGCCTTTTACAAGCAGGGGACCGAGGGAAGCGTGACTGTGGCGACCCCACCGTAATTCGTTGGCCTAAATTACAGACCTGGCACTGAAGTCCAAGAAGGACTTGGCATTTTCTCTGTTCCTGCCCCTTCTCTTTAGAGGGTACAGTATTACTTAGGGTGACAAAGAATGGCTGTTAGTCGTATAATGGATACAAGCTAAACAGACAGACCCCTAATGAAAGTGAGGGGAAGTTGGGGCTCTGTTCTCTTCATCCTGTGTTGTGGGTGAGGATGGTCACTTCATTTTTTAATTACTGTTTTGTTCTATCTTGTTTATCTGAAACATCTTTAATTTATTTAATACCCATTGTTTAGATCTCTTCCATTTGAGTACTTGTCAGTTACTAGTATTTATGTGTACCATGAGTGTGGTTAGAATGTTTTATTTGTGGTAAACCGATCTCCAAAGATTTCCTTTCGAAACACTTTTTCCTCATCTTTAATTTTTACATTCCCATCTTACTAAATATTAAGTGTTCTTTGATAATTTTGGTGCTCATGTGTTTGGGGAAAAAAGTGAAATGAATCTGTTACTACACCAGAATGTTTGTTTCCAACTCACAGATCAAATGTGCCTTAATAATTTGTTTTCATTTAGATTTCAAACAGTTGATAGATTTGCCATTTTTAATAGACATCGTTGGAGATCTGCTTATTTGTAAATAGCCTATTGCACATTTGAACAAATAAACCAGTGGACAGTATTTTTCTATTGTATTTTGCAGACCCATTTTGTCTCATTATTTTTGTGTTAGTTGAAGAATTACATTTGGAAAGTAAAACACTGAAACCCAGACTCAGCCTTTGCACTTATTTCAGCCAGCACTTCTGGACTGCAGCTGGGGAGTCCATAGAGCCGACGCGTTTAGGGGAAACTTGTCTTTTCCCCCCATCAGCTCGCTGACTCAACGTGAAAAACAGCACTTCAGACTAGGCCCAGGCCCTTGTCTGGCTCCTGGCTACAAATAGACGCTCATCAGCACTACTTTCTTGGGGTTTAGGTTCAATCTAGCCAGAGGAAAAAATTGCACACAGTCGCTATAGAATCCAGAGATCAAAAGTGGCCTCTGGTGCTATTAGCAAGGTTCTGGGGATGGGAATTATTCCCGGGAGAGGCATCTGCAGTGTGATGACATTGTGCTCACAGAATTGCTGTAATCTGCCTAGTTGTCACTCAATCTGTGCAAGTTGTTGGGCCTTCCTCCCCACCCTCATGGAGAAAACCAGAGCAGTCTTCTTTCCCAGTGAGGAAGAGCATCATCCCCAGCCTGATGACATGCCTGGTCTGTGGACTTGTATTCTTACACCAAGCTGTAGGGATTTGGGGCAGGAACATACAGAACTGAATGCTCTGTAAGCAGTGACACATGGTTAAACTTGCTCCTTACTGTGCTGTCCCCACTCCACCATCTACCACACTTCTTGGTGACCGTGGTCTCCAGGAATACTGTCGGCCCCTTTCCCAGTTCACTGCCCTTGTTAATACCTGTGATGTCTGCTGGCCCCCAAGCTCTACTCTCACCCCTTTGCTCCCTGGTGACTCCAGTGTCCTCCTTCCAGAGGTATTCTCAGTAGTCTCACTTGTCCCAGGCTCTCAGCCTGGACACTGCCTGGTGACCGTTATCAGGACACCGCTTAATAGCCACACCAGCTCTGGCCCAGCATTGTGGGCTGGTAGGCTCTGACACTGTTTTGTGTTTTTCTTCTGCAGCTGAAACACTCCGTTGTCTACACTGATGCCACCTTAGACGACCCCCCAACCCCCCACCCTGTATGGATGTGATTAGTTGGACTTAATCCTTCCCTCATGTGGTCATTAGACCTCATGGAAGCTGCCCCTGGGCCTTTTGATCCCAGTGGCTCCTCCTCTTTGAAATGGAATTCCCACCGAGTGAGTCTTTTTTTTTTTTTAATTTAATTTTATTTTATTTTACAATATAATTTAGTTCTACATATCAACCACAGATTCCCTTGTTCTCCCCCCTCCTGCCTCCCTCCCCTTCCTCCCAGCCCACCCCCCATTCCCACCGCCTCCAGGGCAAAGCCTCCCCCGAGGACTGAGATCAACCTGGTAGACTCAGTCCAGGCAGATCCAGTCCCTTCCTCCCAGGCTGAGCCAAGCGTCCCTGCATAAGTCCCAGGTTTCAAACAGCCAACTCATGCACTGAACACAGGACCCGGTCCCACTGCCTGGATGCCTCCCAAACAGATCAAGCCAATGGGCACTGGATGGGCTGAGACTTGCCACCCTCACCCTGGGCCCAGAAATACTGCCCTCAGCCCCAGGGAGGCTTTCAGTTTATGCCTCCCTGTCTCACTTGCCAGTACTTTGTTCTTCATGGATTGCTTTATTCTGAGACAGGGTCTCACTATATGACTGGCTATATGAAACTCACTCTGTAGACCAGGCTGGCCTCAACTCAGAAATCACCTGCCTCTGCCTCCCGAGTGCTGGGATGAAAGGCATTTGCCATCAAACCTAGCCTTATTTTTAAATTAAGAAACTAGTATGTCTCAAACACACTAGACAAGCCCCGCTGACAATATTTTTAAAGTCAAGAATGTGAGTGGGGTTAGGGGGCAGGGAAGAGATCATTGCGCACGAGGGCATGCAGATGGAAGCTTCTCTTCCCCACCCAGCCATCCAACCCGAGGTTCTTCCAACAGTGGACTGCCAGGTTTGTACGTATCCTGGTGGAGGAAGTGTGCATGTGTGCATATGATGAGAAAATAGTGTATAACACACAGACCCTGGCAGGAGTATCCATTGCCTTGGGGTACTTGAGGGCAGAGCAGAGTTCCGTGGCCCTCTGCTATCGGGGCATTTGGGAGGGCAGGGCTGGCAGGTTTGAATGCTGTGATCGGATCTGGAGGAATCCTGAGAGAGGTGGATCAGGGGGGTCACAGACAGCCGTGACACATGTTGGTATGTCACTCATAAGGAAGCAGCATTTTGCTGGATTTGGTGGTCTGGGCCAGGGTGAGGCTGGAGCTGGGCCTTGAGCCATAACTCCCTGAGATCCTCATGTTTCAAAAGGAAGCTGAGGCTCACATAGTACTTACTAGTCCTCAAGTACCCGCTCTGGTTTGTAGACACAGGCCGACCCTGGGAGAAAGTGGACAGAACCTGTCACTTAAGTCTGAAAGCAGGAAGGGGAAGTAGAAACCTTCATGACCCTACCAATCAAGTTCCAGCCCTCCGGGCGAGTCTGTCTCCACCTCCTTCCTGTCCAGGTCTTGTCCACATCCTAGTTTACCAAGTCCTCCAAGCCCTGGTCTCAGCACAGCCCAGCAATAGGTAGCTATGAGGTTTCTTCTCCCCGGGCTGCAGGCTCGTGGACTTTGCTAATACACCCTCTGCTTGCTGTTTGTCACAGTCTGGCTTTGCCTCGTGTCCCTGGAAGGGCCACTCAGGGATCTGGTGTTCTCTGCAGGCAGCTTTATCCATTACCTAGTGTGCTCAAGAGTCCAAGGACACTCCTCATCTGGGAAGGGAATATTTACATTAAAAGGACCTCTTGAATATAGCACCCTGTTGCCAGTGTCCTTTTCTTTAAGGACACTCGGAAGTGAGACTCTCAGTGGCCAAGGAGTGCCACTCAAGTTCCCAGTGCCTAGGGTTGCAGTGCCTTTGTCTGGAGGGATCCCAGGGGCCAGCCCTCCCCACCCTGGACAGCACCAGCCCTGCGGATTAGGCTGGTTTACTCCCGGTACAAAGACCTGTAATCTAGGTTGCAAAGGAGCTTATGTGCCACACGACCAGGAGCCAGCTGAGGTGGTGTCAAGGTGGCTGCACAAGGCGGCTCCCGTCCACCTAGGTGGGTCCCTGGCTCTTTGCAAGCCCTTAAAAACAGCCATTTTCTGTTCTCCATGGAAATGGCCACTGCACGTTTGCTGGGTCTGGCTTGTAAATTCAGTGAAGATGTGAATGTCAGGATCCTGGGGCGTGAACCCCAGCAACCTGTGCTTGAGTCTTTCCAGGAGAAAATGCAGTGTCTTGTGTGCACATACCCCCTCACAGACAGCACATCTAAAAATAAATCTTTTAAAAGACATTTTCAAATTAAAACCGAATGAGGTACTGGGATATAGCTCGGTGGTTGAGCACTTACCTACTATGTGTAAGACCCAGGATTGGATCCCCAGTGCCACATAAGCACAAAAAAATATATAAATCAAATATAAACTTGAACAACAAAATCACATCTGAGAATTACTGTGGGAAGACTGTCCAGTACATTGTTGGTGGTACCATCCCGAGAAAACGGCAGCCCCAAAACTCAACCTCATGGCCACAAAACTTGAGTCATGGCAAAATGAGGAAAAGGCAGGCATAATGGTGAGTCAGGCAAGCTCCAGCCAGATACGTGGCCTCTTGGGGAATGAGGTCCACTCATAGGCTTGCCCTGGGGACAGACAGGCAGGCAGGCTGAGAAACGGAAGCTGTCAGTTCAAGATAAGGGCAGCTCTTTCCAGACTTGAGGTAGCAGGGATGCAGGATAAGGCAGGGCAGTGTGTCAAGGAGCCCAGGTGTCCCTCAGGGAACCAGGCATGTTTTTTCTGGCGGAAAAGTACTTATTTGCAAATACATGAGAGTGAACTTGATTGACAACCATGGACCTATTTAACCTGTGCTCTAGGCTAGTTTTGAAGACTATTTTATAAAGTGACATCATAATACGTGGTAGCTAGTATTATTTTTTTTTTATTGTTGCTAGGCAGTGGTGACACACACCTTTGATCCCAGCACTCAGGAGGCAGAGGCAGGCGGATCTCTGTGAGTTCAAGGCCAGCCTGGTCTACAGAGTAAAATCTAGGAGAGCCAGGGCTACACAGAGAAACCCTGGCTCTAAAACCAAACAATAACAGATTTTGTTGTTAGCTTTGGTGTTACTGGAAGGCTCTACATGGCTAAATTGGAAGATAATGTTTACCCATTGATTAGACCCAGTGATGACTCCACCAAAGAATGTTTTTATCAGAAGAATGGGCGAAAGGAAGACATGGTTCACAAAAGGAAGATGGAGGGCGTTTCTTGTCTCACCCATCCTCAGTGCACTGGGGATTTCTTTGGGGACCTTGGGCTCCAGGGAAGTGACCATAATCACATATACATACCCTCATGGCTTTCCAAGAGCCAGAGTCTGATGTGGCTACCATCCCTGGGAAATGAGTTATGTCATGACTTGTGAGTCTTTAAAATTAGATTCAGAGATGGCCTTTCCCCCTGAGAGGCTGTGCCCTCAAGCTACTGAGTGCCAGCCATTTCTCTGAGATGGGTTGTCGGGGCAGTCACTGTCTGGGCCACATCCTCAGGCGGATGTGACTGGTAGATTTCATCAGTGTGGAGGGCTTGGAAAGCTCTGTCCAGCCCCAGCTGGTTTCCTGTGGGTCTGCCAGAAGTGCTGGGCAGCCTTAGGGGCTGTGCCTACCCAGAATTTCCTCTCTGCTGCCAGGCCAGCAGCCCTGGAGCAAGGACAATGCTTGGCTTCTGCTTTCCTTCTGTTAGTTCAGAGGTTCTGGGCATGTGCAAACCATCTCTCTGCCCTCCCCTCAGGTGAGGGCTGGCTGATGTGGCTCTTGTCTAAGTCACTCCAGCCACAAGCAATTGCTCCCTGATTGCTCAGCTGCTCCAGTGCCTGCTCCCTGCTTCCCAGTAGGAGTACGCCTTAGCAAGCATCCTTCCTGGCTGCCTCTCAGTTTCAAATGAGAAGGAAAATATCCACGAGTCCCAAGATTCAGAGTCACACAGAGTTCCATAGGTTTGGTATAAAAATGCCACAGTTTGTTCTAAAATAAATCATCTGAGAGAAGGTGAGGTTGCCAACTTGCATGATGAATGCTGTGCAAGCCGAATCCGCTTATAGACTGTGACATCAGAAACACAATCTCTACTTGGGACAAGCAATGGCTGTGCTTTGGCTCTGAATGAGCAGGTATCTGTTACCTCGCCTCTAGGGACTGTGCCAGCCTGTGGCTTCTGGGCAAGCCAGAGAACCAGATGCAAGTATGCTTCCATGCTCCCTGCCTCTCAGCCAGCATCTCTGTCTGTGAAGGATGTTGCTTTTCCGTAACTCCAGAATGGGGCCCTGGCTCAGCTGTGCGTCCTGAAATACCAGGGCCCAGGGCTCAAGACAGACAGGCTAAGGGAGAGCGGGTCTTCTTACTGTGAGAGGTATCAGTGTAGCTCATTTCAGAGTGCAGTGTAGCCTGTGGTTATAAAAACTCATGAGAGTGCAGAGAAGGGTGTCAGCTAAGACAAGGGCCTGTTGAGCTGTTTGCTTTGGCACTGCTTAGGAGTCGCGGGCTCAGAACCAAACAACTGAGTTGGGTCAGCCGTGGTCTGGGGGCAGCTCAGCCTGGAGAAGGAGCCTCAGTTCCAGCTCTGCCTGTGACATCACAACAGGAGTCAGACATGGGCCAAAGTGGAGTATTTACACTTCAGGAAATGGCCAGCGCTTCAAAGCGGGCTTTTGATCTCCCCACCCCTCCAAGTTGGTTTGCCACACAGTACTGGTTTGAGTCCACACAGCACTGGTTTGAGTCCACTCTGTAGACCCCAGGCCCTACCTGCAGCTGTGTGATCTTGGTTTGGTTTCCTGCTCTATAAGGTGGGCGTGGTTACTCATCACCTCCCCAGTGTTGCACACATTCTCATTGGTCTTATTAATCAAAACCCGGAGCCAGATTAAATGCTGGGTAGATAAGAGAGAGATAAAGGAGCAAGCCACAGCCGCCACCTCTCACCTCGCCAACTCCTCAGCCTGGAGGAGACTGTCTCCTGTCTGCTCCCGCCTTATATTCCTTTCTCCACCCAGCCATATCACTTCCTGTCTCAACCTCCCTAGTGTTGGGGTCAAAGCTGTGAGTCACAACTGCCTGGCTCTGTGTTTCTCTTTTAGACTGGATCAATCTCGTATAGCCCAGGGTGGCCTTGAACTCACAGAGATCCGCCTGCCTCTGCCTCCCAAGGGCTGGGATTAAAGGTGTGTGCCACCACTGCCTGGCCTCTATGGCTAACTACTGGCTTAGCTCCGTACCTCGATCTTCAGGCAAGCTTTATTTGTCAGATCACAGACAAAATATCACCACAGCCCAGACTGAGAAGGGAGCTGACTGGCTTTGGCTGTCCTGTAGTTTTATGTCAGTTATAATGCCTCTTACCCTCACCACCCCTCATGTTAGCTGAAACTGCCTCCAGAACCACACATGGTGGAACGCACCCTGCTCACTCCCTTCCTCCATCCCAGCCCCCTCCTTAAAGAAACAACAATTAAAACAAAAAACAAAAATGAACAAAAATCTTCCCAAACACTCCTCCTAATGCATAGCTGTGGTTCAAGCTCAGGCTGCCTGATTTGACCCGCCTGCACTTTACCCAGTGGACCTCGACTGCCTTTCCAACTTTACCTGTCCACATAAACCCCTGCCTCATCTCTGTGCCCAAGAGGAAACCAGGAGATCATTCTCTGAACCCGAGCTCTAGTCACGTGACATCTGGAGTGACCTCTGCCCCACTGGGTACACCTGCAGACTTGCCCAGGACCAGCCTCGGACCAAGGTCCCTTCCTGTTTGTCACAGCAGGTTCTAGGTTTTAGCTGCAGATGCCAAATCTCCATCGGCCTGATACCTCACTACCACCGTGGACGGGGCGGGACCAGGACACACTCATCCTGGAGGGAACCTGGTAAGTCACTGTGCAAAGCCGAGTTAGTCACCCTTTGCGTTGGCTGGGGTGTTTGTCAAAGGAAAATAAAATGAGATAGCCCTGTAAAGACAGCTGTGGCTTCCAGCTTTTCCAAGAAAACAACCAAACAGCTCTCAGTGAAAGAGCCACGGAACACCTCCCCGCTGAAGTGACTGTTCATGGTTCGGGTGACTCAGTGCCCCGCACTCTAGAGATGTTACTTCATTTGTGGCTCTCTTCATCCTTGTGAGGTCAGTGTTCTGACCTTAGCTGCAGATGAGGAATTGGAGCCCAGAGAGTGTGAGTAAGAGGCCTAAGGTCACAGAGCTGATTTATCGTAGATTTGTTCAAGCACCTTGGCCTTGTTCTGGTCACTGGTGAGTGTCAGGGATGGGGGTGGGGGTGGGAATGTGTTCTTTCTGGTTGTCAGGAATGTAAGATCTCAGCTTAGAGTGCTCACCTACTACCAGGAGATGGTGGCCCCTGAAAGCAGTGAACTGTTGATGAGCTATAGGTTCACACATAAGAGATCTTTTCAAAATTCCTGCACTTTAAAAAAGGTTAAAGTTTTTGAGCTAGGTGGTCCAAACATATAACCCCAGCACATGGGAGGCTGACACCAGCGAACTGTGAGTCTGAGGCCAGACCAGGCCACATAGTGAGTTCTAAGCCAACCTGGGCTACATAGTAAAATTCTGTCTTAAAAAAAAAAAATTGAGCCGGGCGGTGGTGGCGCACGCCTTTAATCCCAGCACTCAGGAGACAGGGGCAGGCGGATCTTTGTGAGTTCGAGGCCAGCCTGGTCTACAGAGCGAGATCCAGGAAAGGCGCAAAGCTACACAGAGAAACCCTGTCTCGAAAAACCAAAAAAAAAAAAAAAAAAAAAATGTATTTTGTAAAGATTCCATGTCTTAGTGTTTTTGTTTTTGTTTTTCTGTTGCCACAACAAAACACTTGTAACCAAATACTTTACAAAAAATAGAAGTTTATTGGCTGACAGTGCTGGGGAGTGGGAAGTCAGGAAGAGCATGCTGGCCTCTGGTGAGGGTCATTGATATGGTGGAGGGTAGCTCATGGTGAGACTGGGCAAGCATGCTAGGTTGGGTCTCTTATCGTTCGTAGAAATCAGCTCAAGCCATCATGGGAACCCACCTTCATGACCTCATCTAACTGGAGTTACCTCAAGGCTTCATCTGCACAAACCATCGGTGTATGAACTTGAGAATTAGGTTCAACACAGGCATCTTGGGGTGGAGGGGCCCATTCAAAACAAGCATTCCATCAACGTGCTATTCACTACAAAAAGAAAGAGAAGAAACCTTCAAAACACAGTGTTCAGAAGACTCTAGCTCCCAGAATGATAGAGCATCGTGTGTCACACTGATCCCCTCACAGACAATAATTGTACACCATAGAAAAAGCAACAACAAAAACCACAATGGAAATGAAGAAATGGCTCAGTGGTTAAGAACTCTGGTTGCTGTTCTAGAGGACCTGGGTTCAATTCCCAGCACCCCCATGGTGACTTACAACCATCTCTAACTCCAGTTCCAGGGGATCTGACATCTTCCGTTCTCTGGAGACACCACATGCACATGGTACACAGACATGCATGCAGGCAAAACATCCATAAACAGAAAAAATTAACTGAAAAAAAAAAAAAAAAGGAACAACTACTCAAAGTGCTGGCGACTCTCTGAGATCGTGCCCAGATAGGAGCCTCCTACTCTGGAAGAAGAGAACTTCACCGAGGTACATATTAAACAGACCAGAGCTCTTAGACGTGGGGGGTTAGGACTCACTGAGTCCCGTGGTTCTTGGCTTGAGGCCCCACAGGAAAGAGTTTGGAGCTGCCGGGAGAGTGGAGGAGGAGGTCCCAGGAAGGAGTGGGTGGGGCCAGAGGGTGGAACAACCGAGGCTACCAGTTTCCTCCCTTCTAAACCTCAATTGACTTCTTTGTTTTCATGGGGCAGACTCCACGGAACCCAGGAGGAAGTCATAGCTGGTGGTCCCAGGAAAGCAAAGCAGATTATCAACTCCTGCTGCGGGAGGAGTTTGGAATTGGAATCTCATTAAGTTAGAGGGCTGGGCTGATGGCGCAGTGGGCGTGAAATCTTACCGTGCACACCTGGTGAGCTGGGTTCAGATCTCCAGAACCCACGTAAACAGCCTTAGTCTCTCCTTGGACACGACATGAAAACACCTAGGCTTGCAATCGCTATTCTGCATTGACCTGAGGCCTGATGAGCACAGCATAGTGACTGCCGGGAGACAGCTGCTGGACTCAGCCAGGGACCCCACGGGTCCCTGTCATGCTCTCCCCTATTCACTGCAGGGCCTCTCTCTGTGGGGTGCCCATTGTCCTGCTCAGAAAGTGCTTGCCACCTTCTACACCTCATCTGCTTCACTGCCCCAGCACAACCCCGCACAGGGACAAATGTGGCGCCTGGCTCGTTCCTCAAGGTGGCGGTCCTAAGATGCCAGCTGTTCCTAGGTTTCCCAGAACCCCGAGTCAAGACAAATGGCCCAGATGGAGACCGCCCATCTCTGCACTATCCCCTCACCTCTCCTCACCCAGGGAGGCCCCATCTCATCTCATGGGCTCGAGCTAATAACACTGACCTATCTGTATACTGTGTGTGACGCGGGAGATAGAGCCCAAGGTTTGAGGTGCGAGCAAGGTTCCCCCCGCGCCCCAGTGCCTCTTAAGTTTAAAGTCAAGCACTTGACTAAAGTTGTTCCTCAACTTAAAGTAAAGCTCTGTGTGCATAAACCACCCACCGACTGAAAACACTCGAAGTAAAACATGCATTCGCTAGAGCTGGGGGGTGTAACCCCGTGACAGAGCACTTGTCTAAAGCGTGATGCTGTGGACCAGATGCTTAGAGTTCACGTGCACACATGCGTGCATGTACACACACACACACACACACACACACACACACACACACACACACACACACACACACACACACACCATGCTTTTGCTACACCTATCTAGTGAGAATCCTAGCTCTCCTTTGTAACTGTGGGGGACTGGGGCTGGGGCTCCCTCATGAAGCCCAGCACTGACAGGGTGGCTCACACTCAGTGGGATGGGAAAGGCTATGCTTTTAAATTCCCAGTGCAGTTCCTACTTGAGTGCCTACCACTTGTCCACCCTGTCACATCCTCAGGTGGCCACAAGTCTCAGTGGATCTCTCCCCGTACAACCGGGGGCCACGGTCTGCGCTGTTCCTCCATATTTATGTTTATCTCCCAGGTGTCCTCTGGTTCCGTGTTTATAACCTGTGTTCTCCTGTAATAACCATCCCTGGAGGGAATGGCTGCCCCCCACGGCCAACTGCTGGAATGAGGGAGCCGCAAGGCTGGGGCTGGTAAGATGGTATGGAGGCGCTTGCCACGAAGCCTGACAGCTCGAGTTAAAGCTCAAGAACTTACGAGGAGAGCGCCCACTCTCAAAAGTTGTCCTCCGACCCCCTCGGTGTGAACCATGGTTTGTGCACTTGCACACACATGTACACATATATACACTAAATGAATAAATGTAAACAAAAAATAGGGTGAGTGGAACTTCCCTTCCCAACACAGTCCTGGCATACTGTCCTGCAGTGGGGACAGCTTGCTTAAAGCCTGGGGTAGGAAGATGGTGGGTGCCCCGCCCAGAGAGCCCGGAAATGGACCTATGCATAACCGGATACCACATGTGGCAGAGGTGGCCTGTAGAGGCTGTGTTTGGGCTCAGAGGTAGAGGGCTTGCCCAGGATACGCGAGGCCCTGGGTTCAGTGCTCAGCACTGTAAACAATAAGACAGGTGCCATGCAGATCTGTGGCAGAGGACTGAGGCTTATCCACATGGAACTGTGACCATACATAACTGACCCTCTCACCCACAAAACAATGGCAGAAGACAGGCGTGAGTAACATAGTCAGATATCTTCCAGAGCTTGAGGTGAGGAAGGATTTCTTTAAAAAAATAAAATTAAATAAACTCCCCAAAGGATTTGTACCTGCAAGTCCATCAAGGCAACGTAAGAAACAAGCTATAATAGGAGAAAGATATTTGCAACACCTGAACTAACAAAGGACTCCTGTGAGTGAGTGTGTGTGTGAGTGTGTGTGTGTGTGTGTGTGTGTGAGAAAGAGAGTGTGTGTGAGAAACTGTGTGTGAGAACATGTGTGTGTGTGAGAATGTGTCTGTGTTTATGTATGAGAATGTGTGTGTATGTATGAGAATGTGTATATATGTATGAGTGTGTGTGTGTGTGTGTGTGTGTGTGTGACTCCTACATGCCAATAACAATCACAATACTAACCCTAGAGACGGGTAAGTTTTGAGCACTAACCCCACCACAGAGGAAGCACATGAAAAGGCCCTCACTTTTATTCTTAAGCAGGAGTATGCAAGACCTTGCTGAGGGGCTGAAGAGATGGCTCAGCAGTTAAGAGCATTTGTTGCTCTTCTAGAGGACCCAGATTCAACTCCCAGCACCCACATAATGGCTTACTGAAGAGGCCTAACTTAACATGAGTGCAGCATGACAGGCTATAGACTAACAATACTGGGACTAGGCCTCACCATTATAATAACTAGGAAAAGCCACAGACTGTACCCTGTGGGGGACCAATCAGAATTGAGACAAGCAAGTACTCGATGCTCTAGAACATAAAGGATAGCTTACATAATCTGTATATAGGTTGCCAATTTCCTTGCAGCAACTCCAGTACCAATCCCTATTTGACAAGACTTCTGTTACCTCATTCCTGCCCACTCAGGAGTTCAACCCCCATCTGAATCTGGAATTCCCCTACACCCCCATCCTTTACTCTTTAAAAATCCTGAGAGCTCAGGGCTCTCCCTGATCCAACTGCTGTGTTGGAAGGAATGGAGAGCCCAAGCTCGAGCTTGCAATAAAGGCTCTTTGTGTTTATACATGAACTCTCACTCCGGTGGTCTCTGGGGGGCTCATGACCAGGGTGTAACACTCACAACCATCTGTAACTCTAATTCCAAGGCATCCAACATCCTCTTCTGGTCTCTGTGGTATCAGGCATGCACATGGTGGACATACTTATATGTGGGCAAAATACTGATACACATAAAAATAAAATAAATCTTAAACATTTTAAAAAAGGAAAACACAAAACCAGATACCACCACACACCAGGTAGTGCTCCCATTTACAGTGGGATAACCCCCAGAGTCGTGGGAGAGGATGCCAATGGAAATTCCCACCGCTAAGTGGGACATGTGTTGGTAAGGATGCATTGGAAATCAGTTGGCACTCTCTGGTCAATTGACAAACACACTCACAAATTCTGTGACCTAGCATCCCGCTCTGCCGCATTGCCCCAAAGGCAATTCTGGCATGTGTGCTAGGATTCATATATGAGAGAGATCCAATAGGACTGAGGCCATAACTCAGCATGCACAAGGCCTGAGTGTGATCCTCAGCAAGAAAATCAAAGTCTCCTAACAGCCAAACTCTGGAAACAACCCAAAGACCAAGAAACAATAGCAACGATGACTAAATTAGCTTACGTGTGTGTCTGCAGAAGTTAGTGTTTGTCAACTTGACACAGGCTATCGTCAACTGGGAAGAGGGGCCTTGACTAGGAAAATGCTTCTACCAGATTACCCATAGGCATGTTGTGGGCATTTTCTTGATTCATGATGGATGAGGGAGGGCCCAGCCTACCATGGTCAGTGCCACCTCCAGGCCCCGGGTTGTAGGGGTGGCAACCTAAGCAAGCCATGTAAGCAGTGTTCCTCTGTGGTCTCTGCTTCAGGTTCTGCCTCCAGGTCCCTGCCCTGACTTTCCTTCCTGACAGACCGTTGATTTGGCTTACAGGTCTACCTACATCAGAACAACAGAAATTTCATCTCCTAGTCCAAGTGAGGGTGTCAAGAGAATCAGTTCCTTCTGAGCTGGGAAAAGCTCTGTTCCAGGCCTCTCTGCCTGGCCTGAAGATGTCTGTCTTCCCAAGTCTTTCATGTTATCTCACCTCTGGGTGTGTTTCCATGTCGTACCCCCCTTGCTTATTAGGAATTTTGGCAAATTGAATCAAACCCACCCCTGTTGTAGCGTGATTGCAGCCTCACTAATTAATTATTGTGGTGGTATTGTGTTTCCCAAAATATTGTGCACGCTAATAAGCTTATCTGGGGTCAGAGAAGAGAAAAGCCACGATATTAAATGTAGAGAACAGGCAGTGGTAGCACACGCCTTTAATCCTAGCATTCCAGAGGCAGAAATCCCTCTGGATCTCTGTGAGTTCAAGGCCACACTGGAAACAGCCAGGCATGGTGACACATGCCTTTAATCCCAGGGAGTGATGGCAGAAAGCAGAAAGATATATAAGGCATGAAGACCAGAAACTAGAAGCATTTGGCTGGTTAAGCTTTCAGGCTTTGGAGCAGCACAGTTCAGCTGAGATTTATTTGGGATGAGGACTGAGAGGCTTCCAGTCTGAGGAAACAGATCAGATGAGGAATTGGCAAAGTGAGGTGGCTGTGGCTTGTTCTGCTTCTCTGATCTTCCAGCATTCACACCAATACCTGGCTTCAGGTTTGATTTTATTAATAAGACCTGTTAAGATTCCTGCTACAAACTATACCCAATGAGCCACTTTCTAATAAGGCCACAATCTTAGATAGTAGAGATGGGACTCCAACTTGGGAATTTGGGAGTCAAGTAGGCATAATTTAATCCATAACAGCATAATTTAAGATTTCTTCAGAAAGCATGTGGAATGGGAAGTACCCGAGATTCTCTGTGGATAAATCATGGAGACCTTGACAGCTCTTGTATTGGGAGGGGCCTTGTGGATTCAGGGCTCTAAGACTGCACCTAAGCTGCAGATGGACTCTCAATTCATAACCCCCATCTGCTGCTGCAAAAAAAAGAAAAGAAAAAAAAAAGATTTATTTATGTGTTTGTGTATCTATGTGAGTGTATGTTCACATATGTGAGTAGGTGCCCATGTCTCTCTCTCCGTGTGTGTGTGTGTGTGTGTGTGTGTGTGTGTGTGTGTGTGTGTGTGTAAGCCAAAAGAAGGCACAGATCCCCTGGAGCTGGAGTTGAAGAAATTTGGGGGTATTTACTGCTGTGGATATCGCTCTATATAAATAAAACACTGATGGCCAGTGACCAGACAGGAAGTCTAGGCGGGACAAGGAGAGAGGAGAATTGGGGAAACAGGAAGAAGGAGGAGAGACACTGCAGCCACCGCCAGGACAAGCAACATGTAAAGATGCCGGTAAGCCACCAGCCACGTGGCAAGGTATAGATTTATAAAAATGGGTTAATTTAAGATATAAGAACAGTTAGCAAGAAGCCTGCCACGGCCATACAGTTTATAAGTAATAAAAGCGTCTGAGTGATTATTTTATATGTGGATTGTGGGACTGCGAGGCTTGGTGGAACCTGGAGAGAAGCCCTCCAGCAACAGTTTACCTTGTCACATGGGTGCTGGGGTCAACTCCAGTCCTCATGATGTGCAGCAAGCGCTCTTAAGTGACCAGCTGTCTGTGCATGCTCTGCAAGTATTTAAAGTCACCACAGGCTGGTGATAGAAAGGTATTTGCTATAAATCTTGATGCCTTGAGTTCAATCCCCAGGACCCACATGGCGGAAGGAGAGAACCAACTCCTGAAAATTGCCCTGACCTACACACACACACACACACACACACACACACTACATGTATATGTATATAAAAAAATTATATGTATATAATTACATAAATATAAAATTTAAAAAATTTAAGTGATCACTGTGCTGTGGACACAGGATTCAGAAGGCAACATGGAGCCTGCCTGCCCCTCCATGTCGAAGGCTCTTGCATGTCAGGCTGAGTGGGTCCATTTCCACTTCTCCTTTACTGTCTCAGGCTGAAGCCAGCTACCATCTGGCTGGGGCTGTCCCTGGGGCCTATGGCCCTGCAACCCAAGTATCACCCTGAATGGAGCTGTTTTGGAGCCTTGGCAAGCACTTGGAGAGCAGGAAGAGGCCTCAAAGAGAATCTGATCTCCTTATCTCCACCCACAGAGGCCAGGCCTGGGGCTGGGACACATGCCTCTTTTCCTCTGACAGACCTGCAGTGTCCCTGGACAAAACCAGGGCCTCCTGCACTGGAAATGGCTCAAGACAAGAGGGATCTGGTTCTGCTTCCCTCTGCTGGGACTGTCCCCTTGAATGATAAGCAGTCATCTGTGGCCAAAGGTCTCGGAGCAGAGCCACAGGGTTCAGCCACAGGGTTCCCAGTGAGGGTTTCTCCTTTCCCTTCTGGCAGGTATTGGCGGGGACACTGCAGATACTGTTGTCCCCACCGGCCACTCCAAGCTTGGATTCTATCCCGGCCAGGTCCCAGAGGCACAGGTTGCTTCCCTTCAGTGGAAAAACTTGTTCTTTGTGTGTCTGCAGATGGTCCTGTTGCTGGATACCTGAGTCAGGGTGACTCTGGGAGAGCAAGGCAGAAGAACAGGAGGTGCCTGCCCTGGAGAGGGGCTGCAGGGGGAGCTGGGGATGGGCTTGAGAGGGGCGGAACTATGTTCAGTGTGGCCATGGAGATTATCCCTGTTCTGGAGAATACCCATTCCGTCCCCTTCATCGGTTGCTCCTCTCTCCTCCTCCCCTTCGTTCCTTAGCCAATTGGACAAGGTGGCTCCGCCTGTCCACCGGGTACATAGCCTTCCATTTGCACCCTGCCTCAACCTCGCTTGGAATCTCCCAGGGCTCACATGGACACTTCTCACACTGGTGGACTCAGATTTGCCTGCATTCTGTAAGAGAGGACAGCCTGTCCTCCACACAGAGCCAATGACTGGACTACGGAGGGAGAGCCCAAGAACTTGCTGCTCCACACAGGATCCTTTTACTTGTATTTACATAGTAATTGCAGTAAACTACACTCAATATAAACTTCATCATCTTCACTTTCTGTGTACTGAATGTCTGTATCCTCACAAAATTCCTAAGGTGAAGTCCCAAGTGGAACTGCCAAGTACCGTGGTGTGTGGAGGTGGAGTGAATGGGGGGGGGTGATTAAGTTTAGATGAGGATAGTCTATATCCTCATCAAAGGATGATAAGAGCAGATAAGGGGGACGTAAATGACTAAAATATGTAATATATGTTTGTGAAATGGTCAAAATATAAAAGGTAAATTCATTAATTTAAGAGAAGAGAGCCAGAGTGGCTCATGCCTATAATCCCAGAATCAGTAGGACTGCCATGAGCTCCAGGCTAGCCTTGGCTACCTAATGAGCTCTAGGCTAGCTCCTACTGATGGTACTTGAGTCACCCTTACCCTTGACCATTGTGAATCATGTCTCAGAATAGTTGTGTAAAGATCTCCTCAAGTTCCTACTGAAAGGGTCTGGATGTGGAGGTTCAAGGGAGACCCTGAGGCAGATTACTGGAGAGTGAGGAGTTTATTGGAAAAGTTATTAATGCCATGGACAAAGAGGCAACAGCATGGTATGAGTTTAAAGAGAGTTCAGACCCCAGCACCAGAGACAGTTATCTTAGTGGAATCTTTGGAGAGTGGAATCAGAACCCCATGTGGAAGAAATGGGATCTATTCTTACACATTTCTGAAGATGGGGGAGGTTTCACAGAAGGAGCCTGCATCCAGGCTCTGATCCCAAGGCACGGGGAGCGGGGAGCGTGTGGAGCAGGATGCAGAGTGCACGGCTCTGATGTCAGTTTGCGCCCCAGGTGAGAGATCCTGCACTGGGAAGGCTGCTGGCTAGGGACTCAGAAACAGTGTCTCGTAGATGTCGGTGGATACTGGTGAAAGGGAGGATTGCCGCAAAGCATCGGGGCTTGAGCAGCAGCTAGAGAATGGGTTTGAACAGTATGCTTCATCCGCAGCTTCAGTCCTTCCAGTCTATGCCCAGGAGCTGAATTGCTGGACCGTGTGGTACTGCTCCGGTTATTATTGGAGGCAAAGCCACACGGCAGCTGTTAGTGCACAAGGTCTCTACCTTCTCCACTTCTGCACCAACGAGCTACACTGGGTGCCTCTCCTTCTCCCATCGCCTGTGTGGAGAACTTGGAATCACTCTGATTGAGTCCCAGCAGCCTGAGATGCATTCCCTCTTGAGACAGGTTCTCAGCCTGGCCCAGGAACTCAGGATTCCCTTGCTTCTTCTGCCTCCTGGATGCTGCTGGCATTGCAGGTGTGCACCACCACAACTGAAATTATCCTGTGGGTGTGGGGTGATGGTGCGATTTTGATTTGTTTTCTTAATGATAAGATGCTAAGCATCTTGCCCCACCCTTGTTGACCATGTGCTTATCTTTAGAGAGCGATCTCTTTACATTCTTTGCCCATTCTTAAACCGGGCTTTTTAATGTTTTTCAGTGGCATCCTGGAGTGATTTCTGTTACTGTCATTGGTTGTTGTTGTTGCTGCTGTTGTTATTGTTGTTGAGATATGGCCTTGCTATGTAGCCCAGGTTGGCCTTGAACCTCAGCCACAGTGATTTTGATGGAAGGCAATCTGAGAAACCACTGAATAGGAGAATGAGTTCCTCCTGTGGGGTGGCCCCACCCCACTTTCCATCTCAGTTCAGCAGCTTCCAGCATTCATGTTCTGCCTAGCCAAGGTTTTCCTTATATTTACTTGTTTAGCACATGCCTTGGGGGTGGGGTAGAAGTGTGTATGCCATGGCACATGTATGTGTAGGTCAAAAGACAACTTGCAGGAGTCTGTTCTCTCCTTCCACCCTGTGGATTCCGGGGTTCAAACTCAGGCCTTCGAGCTTGGCCGCAAGCTCCTTTATCCACTGAGCCATCTCTTCGTACAGCCTGGACTAATGCAGGAGTCAGACTCTCCGTCTCCAGAAATAATTCTGCTGGGACTCTGTCCTCTCAGTGCCTTGAGGACACATGACACAGGCTTGCCCAGAGCTCCTTCTTCTATCATCTGGAACCAGTGGTCCGCTCAAGGAGGAGACATGTCCTCTGAGGGTGTAAGCCCATCAGACCTTGAGACATGCCTCTGCTTGGCTTGACAAGCTGGCATGATGGAAGCGTGGGCTACTGGTAGCCTCTGCCGTAACAGCGAAGTCCATCTGCAGAAAGAAGTGGAAGGTCGTTACCCGGATGGAAGATAAGTCGAGAGGAAGTGAAGAGGGAATGAATGATGCCAGCACCTGTGTCCCTGGATCCAGCCATACCCGGAAGCAGACTCCCCTGGGGTGTGAGCTGAGAGTTCTTCTCTCTTTCCCTTCTTTCTCTCCTTCCTTCCCTCCCCATCCTCTTTTCGAACACTGGTTTGAGTCAGTTTCTGTCACTGGCAACAGAAAACATGTGACTAATGCATATCTTCCTCCTTGGCTCTCGGTCTGTCCCCCAGGTGGTCATCTTCCTGCCCTTCCTCTTCTAACCCCACTCAGCTCCGACCTGGCCTCTTCTCTCTCCTGTCCCCCGTGAAGATGGCTCCCTCCCGGGACACAGAAGGCAGAGTGGAGAGGCTGTTTTCCGTATGTCCTCGTCCCACAGCGCCTCCTGCTTTTGACCTCGCTCTACCTGAACCTTGGGCCAGTTTAAGAGAACAGGCATCCTTTGCTAGTTGGTGTGAGCTGGTCAAGGGGACAGCCAGCCAGCAGCCCCTTTCCTGCCCAGGCCCCCAGGGCGGTCCCAGCATCCTCTTCCACCCACACCTTCAGGCAGCTGAGGCAGAGGCTGAGCAAGCAAAGGAAGACGTGATCCCCAGAGGCTTTCAGGGGGGGTGGGGGTGGGAAAAGGTGAATAGCCGGGGACAATTGACCTGGTGTCTTGGTAGCTTGGTGTGGCTCTTTTCTTTTGCAGCTGTGTTCTCCTTGGAGGGTTCTCACCCCCAGCTCAGGAAGAGGAAGCCGCCTACAGGTGTCAAAGAAGGTTGAACAGTCCCTTGGGACCCACGGGTGTTGGTGAGTCAGTCTGGGGTCAGGATGGTGGTGTGTGTGTGTGTGTGTGTGTGTGTGTGTGTGTGTGTGTGTGCTGTGTCTTTGAAGAGAACCAGCGGCTTGGGCCATGCTCTAGGGAGTGACTCTGTCTTGAATAGTGGCCAATGAGGGGCAGGGGGTAGGTACTAGAGTCTTCCTCAGGGACCACAAGGCCAGTCCTTGTAAGACATTCAGAGTGTAGGCCCAGTGGCCCAGTTTGGAGGTGAGCAGGGGTGGATACAAAGCCCCTGAGTCTTGCCCTGCAGTAGCCCAAGCTGGCCTTGGATATGGTATGTTCCTGCCTCTGCCTCCCAAGCACTGGTGTTGCATGCCCAGGCCACCAGGGCTGGCAGAGTGCCCCATAATGTCACAGTCCCCCTGGGCTGAGATTGGGGAGTGGGGGGACTTGCTTTCCAGACAAGGCGTCATATAGCTTCCTTTGCTTGTTCCTGGTCAATGGTCTGATTTCACTTTAAAAGCTGACAGCAGGCTGGAGAGGTGGCTCATGAGCAGGAATGGTTGATGTATTAGCACCAGGACCTGAGTTCGGATCCCAGCACCTGAATACAAATCCTGATGTGACGTGCTTCGTGGGGACAGAGACAGGCAGGTTGCTGGCGTGTGCTGGCCACCAGCCTCACTCCACATTTAGTGAGAGAGTCTGTCTCAGGAGAACAGGACAGAGTGACAGAGCAGGGGACACACACACACCACACACACACACACACACCACACACACATACACACACACACATACACACCACACATACCACACACACCACACACACCATACACACACACACCACACACACCATACACACACACACCATACATACCACATGCACACCACACACCACACACACCACATACCACACATACACCACACATACCACATATCACACCACACACACATACCACACCACACACACACCATACATATAGACACACACCACATACCACACACACACCACACACACCACGCACACACACACACAAACTACACACACACACACACACATACACACACACACAAACCACATACCACATATACATACCACACCTACACCTGGTTACACATACACACACACACAAACCACACACATACCACACACACACATACACCACACATATACACACAAACCACACACCACACATACACACCACACACACCCACACACACACCACAGACATACACACCACACATACACACACCACACACACACAAACCACACACCACACATACACACCACACACACACACACAAACCACACACCACACATACACACACATCACAGACATACACACCACACATACACACACCACACACACACAAACCACACACCACACATACACACCACACACACCCACACACACACCACAGACATACACAGCACACATACACACACCACACACACACAAACCACACACCACACATACACACCACACACACACACACACAAACCACACACCACACATACACACCACACACACACCACAGACATACACACCACATATACACACACCACACACATACAAACCACACACCACACATACACACTACACATACACCTGGTTACACACACACACACACGGTTGTGGAGGCTGGAGAGATGGCTCAGCAGTTAAGAACACTGGGTGCTTGGGCTCCCAGCACCTGTATGGTAGCTCATAACCATCTGTAATTCCATTTCCGGGGGCTATGACACCCTCTTCTGGCCTATAAGGGCTGTACACACATGCGGTGCACATACATGCGTGCAGGCAGATACTCACACATATAAAGTTAAAACTAAAAACTAAGTCTTTAAAACTGTGTGTGCGCACATGTGTGCATGATATATATATCTATATCTATATCTATATCTATATATATAGAGAGAGAGAGAGAGCGCATCTATGTGCACGTGTGTGAGTGTGTGCGTGAAGCCAGAGGAGGACATGGAGTGCCCTGCTGTATCACTTCCCCTTGTTCCCTTGAGACAGGGTCCTTCACTAAACATAGCAGTTTAGTTGACAGTCAGGAAACCAGTCTGTCTCCTGTCTCCACGCCCTCCACAGTGCCGGGGTTAGAGGTGTTACATGCCATGGTCAACTTTTTTTTTTTCCAGTTTTTTTTTGAGACAGGGTTTCTCTGAGTAGTTTTGGTGCCTGTCCTGCATCTTGCTCTGTAGACCAGGCTGGCCTCGAACTCACAGAGATCCGCCTGGCTCTGCCTCCCGAGTGCTGGGATTAAAAGCGTGCGCCACCACTGCCCGGCCCATCCGTGGACAATCTTAACTAGTACTTTTTTTCCTTCCATTCAATTATTTCTTTAAGTGCTACTATCAGAAATGGAAGTGAAAGATGTTAAAGAAGACGGATACTTTTGTCGTGCTTTTTAAAGATAGTTGCACATTTCCTTCTAAAGATCCCAAGAGTCAATTTGAAGAACCCAAAATAATTTTTTTTTTGTGTGTGCTGCTTTGAGATAGAGCAGGGCAGCAGAAGTCGCCAGGATGTCTCTTCAGCTTTTGGAAAGCTCCAGTGTCAGTGTTTCTGGAAGGTTCTAATCAGCAGCTCTATTTTTGTGGGTAGCTGGGGCGGCAGGAAGGCTCTGCGGCTGGGTGACTGATAAGGTTATCTGGGGACTGGTTCTGGCAGGTCAAGGGCCTGTTGTACAGCTTGGAGCTGAGGAAGTCAGAGGGCTGGGGTGTGGGGTGGGGGCGGGGGGGGGCCGGGTGGGGGTTTCACTGGCTCAGAGCTTGCCTTTCAGCTAGAGGAACAGGACCGAAGGTTGTCACCCACTGTCCAGAAGTCCCTCATCCCCACCATCCCAGGGGCCTGCCTTGGCCTATAGGATATAGGGAGAGATGGCCGTGGGTAGGCCCAGGGGCTGTCCTGAGAGCGTGGGTACCTCTGTGCAGGCTAGCAGGGTGCACCAGGAACCAGTGGGGGGAGAGGAGAGCTGGGTCCACACAAAACATAGCACAGAACCAAGAAGAGATCACAGTGGAGTCAGAGCCCAGCCTGCAGACAGGCAGGGCAGGTACCCCACCCACCACACAATCTCTGTGGGCCCTGGGCCTTCCGGGCAGACAGCTCAGGGAAGGGAGCAAGCTTGCCCACAGTAGCTAGCCCTCAGGCCCACACATGGCTTCAGGCAGAGGCAGCCGAGGCTGGGGGGAATCTGCCCAGAGGAAGTCCACCGCCTCCGACCCAGGGCCTGACCAGGGGTTGTTTCGCTTCCTCTGGGGTGGGAGGCTGTGTGGAGACCAGAGCTGAGACGAGCCTCCACCTGGCCCCTCAGAACAGAGCGGCAGAGCAGAAACCACTTCCAGGGAGGGCAGAGCTGGGGTGTCAGAGAGCAGGTTTCCGGGCTTCTCAAGTGGGCAGATTCAGGATGCTTTCCCAGGCTTGTCTCCAAGCCACACGACTTCACACCAGCATCAACAGTGACAAAAAGAAACAGCAGTAGCCGATCCTTAGACTGCACCGCTCAAATCTGAACTCCGTGAGAGCAGAGGCTACTCTCACCATGTCCTCTTGCAGAGGGGCAACCAAAGTACACAGCCAGGTCGAAAACTGGTCCCAGGTCACACAATCAGCGAGAATTGACAGTCAAGCTATGACTGTCCGGCTCCAGAGCCCAAGGGTTACATGACCACGTCACACAGCCTCTCGGCATTGTGAAGTGATGGATATATACTTTAAGGAATTCACGAGCGCCAGCTGTGGAGGTGGAGCAGGGTCTCCAAAGCCAATAGACCTGGATCACATACCCAGGTGTGTGTGTGTGTGTGTGTGTGTGTGTGTGCGTGCGTGCAAGTGCACATTACTCATGTTTTAAGGTAGGTGTACTCTATCACTTTCTGTCTTATTCTTTGAGAAAGAGTTTCACCAGACCTGAAGCCAGTTTGGAAGACAGCAAGCCCCGTCCATCTTCCTGTCTCCTTTTCAATGCTGGAATGACACAGGCAGTCCTAGCCATGTGCATGTTTTTATGCATATGCTTGGGATTTGAACTTAGGTTCCCGTTGAACCATTGCTCCAGCCTCTTGTCCCCTCCCTTGTTTTTTTTAAGAGAAGATGTGTCTGTATGTGTTTGTAATTGTACACATCATCAAACTGTGAACATATCCTTACCAGAAATAAATCTAATAAACACAATTTGCTGTATCTCTTTAAGCCTTGGTGGCTGTGGCTGTGACATGGACGCATAAGCCCCACAGGCACTGAGGACTACAGAGGTCCACCATGAGAAGAACAGTGGCCTGTGGCCTCCCTGGCCACCTGGGATGCAGAGGGAATATGAGCTCCCTCCCCAGTCAGCAGCCCTCTCCCTTGTCCTCAGGAAGTCCTGGGAGTGTCCTGAACGCAGAGGCAGCAGCTCCCTGGAGTTGTGGTTCTGTGCCTCCTGCTGTACCGAAGGCGAGCACAGTCTGGTGGGAATGATGCTCTCCCAGGCCTCTGCTGCCCACTGGGGCTCTCAGGCTGAGCTGCGTGGAGCCCCGTTCTCAGGTCTGTAATGTTGTCAGAAGGCTGTGGTGTTCCTGACTGAGTACATCAGTCTGTCTGTGCCCCTGACCTCAGGAAGGCCTGGAACCACAGATGACCAGGAACCTATGCACACAGCACTGTTTCTTCTTGTACATACAGAGTTTAATTTCAAAGTCAGGCACAGGTAGAGATGAATAACAATGATCACTAATAGAATATGCTGTAATGGAAGTTATTTGCAAAAAAAAAAATTTTGGAATCTTCTATTTTACATATATATTTAACTGGAATTGACCATGGGTAACACTGAAGAAGGAATTACTGTATTTAGTTTCCCCTGGGGACTACCTCTGAATTCCAGAGGGCTGCCTGGGAACACGTTGTCTTCACAGCATCCTATTTTATGGAAACCCAACCTGCCTGCCCAAAGCAAGAGTCTCCTATTTATTGACATCATGCAAATTTAGTGCTGGCTTAAGTATCGGTTTCATGTTTTGCCCCACTTAATTAGATGGGGAGAATCTCAGGTGGATGGCCTTTTGTGCCGCGACTATCAGGGATGGCGTTTTTTTTCCTATTTCAAATGACGGGGAGTCTAGAATTGGCTTGGCATGGCTCTCTTTCTCCTTGGCTGCCCTATCCAGAAAAAGGAATTTGGGGCCAGCAAGATGGCTCCGTGGGTAAAGGTGCCCGCCATCAAGCCTGATGATCTCAGAGCCCCACACGGTAGAAGGAGAGACACTAGCTCTGAGTTGTCCTCTGATTCCCACACGTGCACTGTAGTGTGTGTGCATATCCACCAGCTTGCCCAAATAAATGGAAATTAAAAATAACGATAAAGGAACTTCCCGTCTCCCCATGTTCTCTCTGTGCCCATGGGGCTGTGTGCCTCTTTCTCAGCACTCCCTGCTTGGTACCTTGAGAGTCGCCCACACTTGCCTTCCCCAGCAAGGTACCCCCTCTATGCCCACCATCTTACAGCTCTCCTCTCTTTCCTAGCCCTCCTCACCTGACTGGCTCTCTCACACTGGCTGACATCACCCCCTTCATGTCACACAGTTAAAGGAAGTCTCCTCCATCACCGTCATCACATCTCCTCTCCCAGCAGGAAGAGGGAGGAGAAAGAGGCAGAGGAACAAAGGCGGTCTTCTTTCCAGGGAAGAGCTGAGCATACTTTTAGACAAGTCTTTTCCTTGGAGCCTTTCACCTGTATTTCATTGGCTGGGCGAGGGCCACGGGGCTTCTAATTGAGAAATGAGAACTGTAGACAAGCATGCTTTACTTCCTTTCTCACAAGGCTCCGTCAGAATGAAAGGACCTCTGTCCTGGAGAGCTGCCGGCAGCCTGCCCTATAGCCCACCCCCTTGCAGGTCAGCACTTGCCTAGATTGGTCTCTACTGTGCAGAGAACACAGTGCCTCCCAAGGCGAATCTGGCCAATTCTGTCACCCCAGACAGGCTACGGGGCAGGCCCCACCCCCAGAGACATCCCAAGGTCCTAGAAATGCAGAGGCCAGCTGTGTGCTCCAAGAGCTTGGTCACAGGTAAACAATGCACTGGCAGCCTCCACTGTGGAAGAGAGGACTGGAGGGGGCATGTACTGCACCTGCAGCTGAAGGTTGGTCAGCAAGGAGCGGCTCCCGAGCAGTATCAGGGGCCTCCTTGGCTCCTGGAGGCTCCATGCAGCCATTGCCCCTGTGGGGTTGGTCCTGCTCTCTGGGAGTTTCTCCATGGTGTTCTTCCTACCCCTGCTTTCTCTTTTTTCTATGCTGGAGATGGAACTCAATGTGGCCTTTGCCTTCCACTGAGCTCCACCCACAGAGGTGCTTGTGTGTTATTTTCTGTGTTCACCTATGAAAGGCCGGACCTTCTCTGGGGGCCACACAACATTCTGTTGGTATGAGTTTGGGATCATTTGGGATCATGGAGGTCACTCCAAGTATTGGCTGACCTGGTTTGGAAATGCAGTAATAAAAGATGTGTTTGGGTTTGCCTTTTCTTTTTCAGCCGTTGAGAGTGACCACAGGTAGACTTTTCCAGCCTGAGCCTCACAGAAAGAGCAAGAAGCTCTTCCATTCCTCCTGTCTCCCACAAGGTCTGTCCCAACCAGGCATGGTTCTTGACTGGAACAATGGATGACGTGCGGGTCAAGATGAGTAAACAAAGTGAGTGCTCACTAAATGGAATTTTGGAGAAGGTGAGAGCAGCAGACTCCAAAAAGAGTCCCAGGGCCCAACATCAGACTTCTGCTCTATAGTGATGGTGGTGCATGCCTTTAATCCCAGCATGGGGTGGGGGAGTGGGAGGGTGGGGGATGGTGAGGGGTAGGCAGATCTCTGTGAGTTAGAGGCCAGCCTGGTCTACAGAGCGAGTTCCAGGACTGCCAAGGCTACACAGAGAAACCGTGTCTTGAAAACCCAAAAAAGAAAAGAAAAACAAAAACAAAAAAAATGAAACAACAACCCTTGAACCGGACAGAACCACACAGTGGGGACACCTGTGTCTGTGCATGTGCTTCCTGGAGCTTGCATTTAGTTCCATGGGCCCTGCTGCCAGCACCAGCTCCCTGGTGACTTGGAGGTTAACGTTAGGCCACAAGCCTTGTCCTGCACCGGCATCTCATGAGCTTGAATCAGACTAGTGGAGCCAGGTCACATGCCTGTGTAGTCGGAAGTTTTCTCCGGTCCCACCGGGCCCCACAGTCCTGCAGCCACTTATAAAATAATCACTGAAAGGCTTAATATTATTTACAAACGGTATGGCCTATGACAGACCTCTTGCTAGCTAGCTCTTATGTCTTAAATGAACCCATTTCTATTAATCTATGTTTTGCCACATGTTCTGTGGCTTTACCAGTCTGGTGGCATGTTGCTCCTTGGGTGGCAGGCTGGCGTCTCCCCAGATTCCACCTTTCTCTTTCCTGTCTCTCTTCTTGGATTTCCTGCCTGCCTCTAAGCTGCCTTGCCATAGGCCAAAGCAGCTTATTTATTCACCAATGGGAACAACTTATATTCACAGCGTATAGAAAGACATCCCCCAGCATGCCTGTCCCCTCCTTGTCTGCAAAGAAATCTAGGAAGGAAGTTTTCCCAGTTCTGTTCTAGGAACCCAGGACTTTTCAAGCTGGGGAGATGCTCCCAACAGTGCTGGAGTGTTCTGAAGTGCTCACCAAGCAGCTGGCCGGGACCTTCCGGCCTTCCTGGGTAAAAATCACAGGTGGAGGAAGAGATGCTCTGCCAGGGCTGTCCGTCCCAGGCTCTGCAGTGCCTCAGCCCTGGGGGCTGGACTAGAGCTAGATGCCTACTGCTGCTGCAGGCTTCGGAAGCCAGAGTCTTGGGGTTTGGGAAAGGGATTGGAAAATTAACGCTCTGCGCTTTAACCGTCGGCACCCAGCGATTGAGGTCCTCAGCTTCCAGGAATGGTGAGTGACAGTGGTGGATGGTGTCAGTGAGGGTTACAGTGAGAAGCTGTGGTTGGAGTCTAGTTTCCTCCAGACATCCAAGGAACGTTCAGAGCAGCTGGACTAGCTAGCGTGAGGGAACTCGGACGGCTGTTCGGCTGATGGTTTTACGTCAAGACAGCTGGGGTACCAGGGAAGGGTCCAACAGCTGTCAGTGAGGGAAGTAAAACTGTCCTGGTCCCCAACAGCTGATTTAAAGGAAAAGTAAACATTAAAAACGAGGCTTATAGTAAAGGTCCAGAGTCGGCACAAAGTCCTCTAGCATTTCTGAACAATGCTTTCCTACTGACCGAATCTCCTTGGGACAGCCGCATCATTTTGACTGTCTCGAACATATGGGCATCCAGAAAAGCTGGCAGTTGCCCCACACGCTGCCCTGCTTCCCTGCTTCTCCTTTACTCTTTGCTCTAGTCCTGTCCCACGGGCACGATGGGACCGCTCTGGTCTGATAAGAGCAGCGACCTCGGATGCCAAGTCTCCGGCTGGTCTGCGCTGCTGGGCTCTTGGAGGTGTGTGCCCCGTTGGCCTCCTGGAAGCCCTCCCAGGCCTTCTACTGTCTCCCACTCTCTTCCCGCTCCCAGGGAGATGTCTCCTCTGTCTTCTTAGCTTGCTCTTGCCCCCCTCCCACTCTTAAATTGGAAGCATCTCTGCACCCAGGCGATTCCGTGGTATGTTGGTTGGCTTTATGTCAACTTGACACAGCTAGAGTTGTATGGGAAGAGAAAAGGTCTCCGTAGATGGGCACATAGGCAAGTCTGTCAAGCACCACTGTCTTTTTTTTTTTTATTTATTTGGTTTTTCGAGACAGGGATTCTTTGTGCAGTAGTTTGGGTGCCTGTCCTGGATCTCGCTGTGTACACCAGGCTGGCCTCGAACTCACAGAGATCTGCCTGACTCTGCCTCCCTTCCGAGTGCTGGGATTAAAGGTGTGCGTCACCGCCACCCGGCTCAAGCACCGTCTTGATTAGTTATTCTAACCCACTGGGAGCAGTGCCGCCTCCGGGCAGGTGGTCCTGAACTGCGTAAGAAAGCAGGCCGAGCAAGCCAGGAAACAGCATTCCTCCATGGCTTCTGCTTCAGTTCCTGATGCCAGGTTCCTGCCTTGAGTTCCTGCCCCAGCTTTCCTTCATGATGGACTACAACTGTAGGCTGAAATACACCCTTTCTTCTCCATCTTGCTTTTTTGGTCATTGTGTTTATCGTAGCCATAGAAAAGTGAGACTCGTGGCTGGCTCCAGGCAGCCCTCTCCTCTGAATTCCTGATGTGCCTAGGCCACTTGACATGGGCATTTGGTCATTTCCCAGTCTCTAATTGCAGAGATCTCTCTTCTTCCTCTCTATTTTTTATTTTACTTTATTTTGTGCACAAATACATATGTGTGTGTTTCTGTGTGGGAGCCACAGGTCAGTGTTGGTATCTCCCCCAGTCACTCTTCACATGGTTTTCTGAGGCAGGGTCTCACTGAACCCAGAGCTCCCTGATTGTGCTAGACTGGGGTCAGCAAACCCCAGCCCTCGCCAATACTGAGATTACAAATGTGCACCCCCATGCCCATATATATGGGTGCCGAGGGGGTTGAACTAAGGTCCTCGCACTTCTGTGGCAAGGACTCTACTGATTGAGCCATTTCTTCAGCCCTCGGAATCTCTCTTTCCCCTGTGTCCACCCACATTCCGCACACCACAGACACACAGCATGTGCCGCTATTTTCAAGCCAGCAGGTTATGAGTTGCTGAGTTCTTTCCTTCCTACGCTGTAGCCAGTCCAGCGGCGAGTGGCATTGGCTTCTGTCTTGCAGCACATTTTGGCTCTGTAGTTCCCAAGGCCTCCTGTTCTCACCTTTGCTCTTTCTCCTCCATCCCCCACTAAGAGCCACAGAAAAGGGCTAGCCCTTAGCCGTAGTTCAGAGGAGTGTGTGGCTCCTTTGCGCCAAGTCTCCCTCTCATTTAACTAAGGATTAAACCTACTGTTGCTAACTGGCCACGTCCTCCTCTCCCAGCCTCCTCTCTGTG
The DNA here is from genome assembly GCF_004664715.2 of Peromyscus leucopus. NCBI lineage: Eukaryota > Metazoa > Chordata > Mammalia > Rodentia > Cricetidae > Peromyscus > Peromyscus leucopus. Next base: position 147,080,680 of record NC_051063.1, on the reverse strand, counting down.
CTCCACTTGGCTTAATCTTGCAAGCCAACGTCTGCCTCGGGCCATTTAAACATATCATGCCCATGTCTCATGTTTTATTTCCCGCTTGTTTTCATTCAGCAAATGGCTTATTCTCTAGCCTCCAAGTCTTGCTTTGTAATTTCTCCCTTCCTTGCTTGCTCGTTTTTTGTGTGTGGGCATGCAGGGGAGTGTCCCCGTGTATGTCCATGGCTGTGGAGGCCTGAGATCAACCTTGGGGTCATTCCTCTGGAGCTGTTTGCCTTGCTTCTTTGAGACATGCTCTCTCATGGGACCTGGGGATTGCCAATTAGGAAAGGCTGGATGGCCAGTGAGACCCAGGGGCTCAGGGCTTGTAATCTCTGCTGCCTGGCTGGGATTACAAACGCTTGCAGCATGCCTGGATTTTTTAGGAGGGTGTTGGAGTTTGAACTCAGGCCTTCATGGTTATATGGCAAGCACTATCAACTGGGTCATCTCAGTTTCATTATCACACTATCACAGGAGCCTAGTTATCTGCTCCCCAACTTCAGTACCGGGCTATGCCTGTCTAGCTTGCTGCCTAGCAACAAGTAGGGCAAACATTCGCTGCAGAGCTGTTTGAGTGATTTCACAGCCTCCCACAAATGGAACCCAGCACCTGGTGCTCTGAAAACTCCATTGGCTTATTCGACCCAAACTCTTGAGCAGATGTTGCCTGTGGGGTGTGTTTTTATAGGGGAGAAATGAGTGTGCAAACCCCATGGCCCACTCAGCTCTCAAGCTGTGTTTACAGCGAATCGATCTGATCTTAAACTTTAAACAACCAGTCGTGAAAGGCAGCCATCCAGCTCACCCTCGGGTGTGCTTGGGCGCTGCCTATCACCAGCAGCAATCGACGCTCCGTGGCCAATCGTATGATTGTAAACGGCAGTTCCCTGGGGATCTTACATCTCCAGGCTGTCTGGCCTGGTGATGTGTGTCATGAAAACTCTCTGAGGAGGAGGTGAAGTGTGGGGGAAGCTGATCTCCCTACCAGGTCAAAGGTGGCTCGATTCACCGTGTGCTGTCCTTTCCCCCAGTACAAACCAGAGCCCGGGTGTAAGATGATTTCGGTCAGGCTTGTCAAGCTTCAGAAATGATCTTGTGCACCTCATATCCTAGTTTATATCTTCAGAGTGTAAAGGGACCTCTCTCACATTACAGCTCTACATGTATTATTTATTAGGCACTAGCTGTAGGCCAACCCCACCCACAGTCATTTACGCCCTCTTCAATCCTGCAAGTCAGTTCGTCTACCTTTCATACACGAGGCACCAACAGCTGAACCTTTGGCCAAGCCACAGCCCCTTCCATCTCCTCTCAGAAGAAGATGGAGCTGGAGTGTCTTTGCCAGGCTCCTTTGCAGGTGAGCTCATGTCTCAAGAAGTCCTGGGCTTGTTCTTGTTGGAGGGTGGAGACTTGACAACCTGAGACCTGGAGCCCCAGGGCACGTAGGTGAGTCACTGACCTGGGAGACACGTTGCCCGAACAGGGGGTCTCTTGGCCACTGCAAGCCTCCCTCTGGTAGTCTGGGGGACAGACCCAGCATTTGGACTGACTGACAGCTGTGATGGTTGGTCCATGCTGTCTATTTGACTGGAGTAAGCAATTGTGTAGGTCTGTTAAAAAGCTCCCCTGTGCACTGATGGGGCTATTTTCAGAGATTACTGGCATGTAGGACAGTCTATTTGCTCTGTTATTCTGAAGACGTCCCCAGTCTCAGCACATGGAGGAAATATTCTTTGTCTTAGGGTTTCTGTTGCTTCAACGAAACACCATGACCAGAAAGCAAGTTGGGGAGGAAAGGGTTTATTTGGCTTGCACTTGCATGTTGCTGTTCATCGAAGGAAGTCAAGACAGGAACTCAAACAGGGCAGGAACCTGGAGGCAGGGACTGATGCAGAGGCCATGGAGGGGTACTGGCTTACTGGCTTGTTTCTCACTGCTTGTTCAGTGTGCTTTCTCATAGAACCCGGGACCACCAGCCCAAGGATAGCACCTCCCACAATAGGCTAGGGCCTCCCTCATTGAATATTAGTTGAGAAAATGCCTTCCAGCTGGATCTTATGGAGGCGTTTTCTCCATTAAGGCTCCTTTCTCTCTGATGACTCCAGCTTGTGTCAAGTTGACAGAAAAATAGGCAATACACTCTTAGAGGAAGAAGTTACTGTGTCTCCACGACATTCAAGCCACATCTGTCAGGGTACTTATCTTGTCACCCTATCAATTATTGTTTTGATAATTACTTTCATGTTGAAGTGACTATGGCTCATTTGTTTCTGTACCTTCAGTGTCTGGAAAGCAGGAAGGGGAGGTACCACATGGGTGAGTTAACAGGTAGATGGATGTATGGAGACTGGTGGATGCTAGGATGGATAGATAGAGAGATGAATGGGTAGATAATGAACGGATGGATGGACAAATGGATAGGATGGGTAGATAGGTGGGAGCGTGGATGGGGCATGGTCACATGGATAGATGGATGATGGGTGGGTAGATAGATAAACAGAGCATTACCCCCCCAGCAGACACTCCACTGTCACATGATCAGCCACAGTCGCATGTCTCATCACCCATTATAGGGACCATGTAACAACTCCTCATAACCATCTTTGGTTATGTTGGTCCATGTTTGGGAGCTGTCCTGGTTAGTCTTATGTCAACTTGACACAAGCTAGAGTCATTTGGGAAGAGGGACTCTCAATTGAGAAAGTGCCTTTATAAGATTTGCCTTTAGGCCAGTCTGTAGCGTGTTTTCTTAATTAGGAGTTGATGTGGGAGGGCCCAGCTCATGGGGGCAGTGCCACCCTTGGGTAAGTGGTCCTGGGGTATATAAAAAAGAAAGCTGAGTAAGCCTAGGGGAGCAAGCTGAGAAGCAGCATTCCTCCACGGCCTCTGCATCAGTTCCTGCCCCTAGGTTCCTGCCTCCAGTCCTTACCCTGACTTCCCTGGATGTCGAACTATAAGATGTAAGCTGAATAGGAAGCCTCTCTTTTCCAAGAATAAAACACCTTGAATCATGATGTTTTATCACAGCAACAGAAACCCTAACTAAGACAGTTGCTAATTGTCCTGCTAGTTTTCCTAAGGAGACATAAACAAGTATCTGTTCACCCCAGATAGGGCATCGATGACTAACCAAAGAAATGACTCCACTGATGACGAACCACACTAGTGGAAACCCATGAACTGTGGACTCGTGGCTGTGGAGCCCCCATGGGACTGGACTAGGCCCTCTGGATAAGGAAGATAGTTGCTTGGCTCTAACTGTTTGGGGGGAATCGGGATCTGTCCCTGGTGCATGGGCAGGCTTCTGGAACCCGGTACCTGTGGTGTGACACCTTGCACAGCCTTGGTGCAGTGGGAAGGGGCTTGGACCTGCCTAGGCTCAGTGAGCTGGGCTCTGCTGACTCCCCTTGGGAGACCTCGATTTGGGGGATGTAGGGATGCGGGGTGGCTTGGGAAAGAGGGCTGGGGGTGGGAGGAGGGAGGAGGGGGGGTCTGTGGATAGTATGAGGAGTGAGTAGAAAATTTCTTAATAAGGAAAATTAAAAAATAAAAAAAAATTAAAAGAAAAAAGAAATGAAAGGCCGGGTGGTGGTGGCGCACGCCTTTAATCCCAGCACTCGGGAGGCAGAGGCAGGCAGATCTCTGTGAGTTCGAGGCCAGTCTGGGCTACCAAGTGAGTCCCAGGAAAGGCGCAAAGCTACACAGAGAAACCCTGTCTCGAAAAACCAAAAAAAAAAAAAAAAAAAAAAAAAACAAACCACCAAGTCCAACTTAGTCAACCAGTAAGCTTATTGGGGTTACTTAGAGGAATACAGGAGACCCAAAGGCATCTATCATGACACTGAAAAGTCACCCCAGCACAGGTGACAGACAACTCATGAAAGCTACACCTCTATAGCCCCTTGCATACATTTCAGGAAGCTCTGCCCATCACAGTCTCTGCTCACCAGCAACTGCTACAGCTTATGTACCTTGGGGAGGTGCCTTGTGACTCTTGTAAGGTTCAGGAACTTCCCGAACCTTATAAATTTCATTTACATCTTGAGCCTTGTAAATGTCAGCCTCCCTCCTTCCTCCAGGAGGAAATATTTCAATTAAGAGGAAACAGCTACACAAGTGGAAATTGGTTGGTTGGTTATTGGTAGAAATATTAAGGCCACTCCATATAGTTAAAAGGGAGGTTTATTTTGTGGGGTAACTTACAAGTGAAGGGATAGGTTACAGGGTCTGGGAAAGGTGTAGCGCAGTCCGGCGGTGTTCTCTGGAGAACTGTGCTCAGGCTACCTCCAGCATCCAGGATCCAGGAACCAAGAGATCCTGGAACCATCCGGATCTTCGGTCTTCAGGGATCCTGTCTCAGCTCCACCTTGTAGGCGGTGGTATTTTCAGGTCAAAACTGGAACAGCTACCCACTACAGTGAGTAGATGTGTGCATGAGTAAATGGAAACAGGTAGATAGGTGTTGTGGTGGTTGGTATAGGAATGGCCCCCATAGGCTCATAGATTTGAATGCTTCGTCATTAGGGAGTGGTGATACTTGACAGGGATTAGAAGGTACAGCTGTACTGGAGTAGGTGTGGCCTTGCTGAAGGAAGTGTGTCACTGGGCTGGGCTTCGAGGTTTCATAAGTTCAAGCCAGGCCCAGTGTCTCACTTCCTGCTGCCTGCTGATCCAGATGTTGAACTCTTGACTTCTTCCCCATGCCACATCTGCCCATGTGCCACCGTGCTTCTCACCATGACGATAATGGGCGGAACCTCTGGACCTGTAAGCCAGCCCCAGTTAAAGGTTTGCCTTTATAAGAGTTGCCATGGTCGAGGTGTCTCTTCATCAGCAATAGAAACCCTAACTAAGACGAGCTGCACCCGGCTTGGTTCCACTTCCTGTTTGCAGCCCTCAGCAGATGTTCCATGACTCTGGCATCTGCAGCATCTTGGGGTCTCCAGCGCAATCCAGACTCCACTTACAGCTTTACTCCGTGGTCTCTTCAGGGCTCTAGGCAGGGACTCCCTTGCCACACACCTGGCCTCTCAGTGGCTTTCCTTAACCATGAGGAAGATTCCACACCCTTTACTACTGTGTTCTTGACTCTAAAACCAGAACCACATGGCCAAAGCTGCCAATTTCTGCCTGCTTGGACTGGAATCCCACTTCCTCCTTGACTTTCATTTGCATAAGCTTTGCTTTACAGCTGTGGTGTTTTTTTTTTGTTTGTTTGTTTGTTTGTTTGTTTTTTTTTTTTTTTTTTTTTTTTTTTTTTTTTTTTTTTTTTGGTGGAGGAAATCTCTCAGGTCTTTTTCTTTCACAAGTTGCAGTATTAGCTGCATGGGGTCTCACCCGGAGCTCACCATTTCCTTTATCCTGTTTAGCATCATGCTTTTAAACTTTTCATCTCTCTGAGCACAGAGTTTGGCTTCAACACTACATTCCCTAGTGCTCCTTTTCTCCTCAAATTGTCATTTCCTATTTCTTTTGCCCACTTACTCTTTTTATTATAGCTCTGCAAAAGAGTGCTCATTAATAATAACCACATGACATGGTCAATACTAGGCTGCCTTGAAATCTTACCTGCCAATGCTATTAACCCAAAACTTCACATTCACGCAGATTCTAAGGACAAGGGTAAAAAGCAGCCACGTCCTTCACAAAAAGATCACCAGAATGGTCTCTAGCTCGGATGATAATATTATTCCCCTCTGAAACCTCTTGAGCTCAGCCCCCACAGTCCACATTGCTCTCTCAGCATCACTGTCTCCCAAATTCCTGCTAGTATGGCCTTTTAAAAGCCTTATTTACAGCATTCAACCACTTTCCTAACCAAAATTCCCAAAGTCTCAAAACGCAGCATGGTCAGACCCATCACAGTAATACCCCACTCCTGGTGCCAACTTCTGTTTTAGTTTTTTTGTTGTTGTTGTTGTTTGTTTGTTTTTTTGAGACAGGGTTTCTCTGTGTAGCTTTGTGCCTTTCCTGGGACTCACTTGGTAGCCCAGGCTGGCCTCTAACTCACAGAGATCCCCCTGGCTCTGTCTCCCGAGTGCTGGGATTAAAGGCGTGCGCCACCAACCGCCCGGCGTGTTTTAGTTATTTTTTTATTTCTGTGTAGAGACACCATGACCTTAACTTAAAAAGAAAGCATTTAACTGGAGGCTTGCTTATAGTTTTAGAGTGTGAGTCCACAACCATTATGGTGGGGAGCATGGCAGTAAGCAGGCAGGTATGATGCTGATGCAGTCAGTAACTGAGAGCTTACATCATGATCCACAAGCAGGAGAGAGAGAGAGAGAGAGAGAGAGAGAGAGACAGAGACAGAGACAGAGAGACAGAGACAGAGAGACTAAGCCTGGCATGGGTTTTTGAAACCTCAAAGCATGACTCTAGTGGCACACCTCTTCCAACAAGGTCACGCCTCCTAATCCTTCCTAAACAGTCCACCAACTGAGAACCAAACATTCAAATATATGAGCCTATAAGGGCCATTCTCATTCAAGCAGGTGAGTGTATGGATGACTGAATAGATAGGCAGCTGAGTATATGGGTGGATAAGTAAATAAATGAATGAATGGATGAGGGAATGAATGGACAGATGGGCAGATGGATGCTTGGGTACATGGATAAATGGGTAATGGGTGGATGGATCGGTGAGTGAGTAGCTAAATGGAAGCATTGGTTAATAGATGAGTGCTTGGATGGATAGGCAGGTGAGTGAATGGATATGTGGATAGATGGGTAGGTAGCTAAGTGAATGGATGGGTGAGTTAATGGATGATGAGGTGCATGGATAGATGGGTAGAAGGAAGAAAAAATTGAAAGCAGAGAGAGAATTTGCTTTCATTTGCCCAGTCAGCCATCACAGAGGTCAACAGCATCTCAGGCTTCCTTGTCCTAAATTCAATGACTGTTCATGTTGGTCCCTCCCTCTTCCCACACTGGGATCCATGACTTGGCTGGGATTTGGATTCTTGGCTAGGCCTCAGGATCAGGCAGAGTATCCAGCAGCAGAGATAGAGGCAGAGTATGGAGCTATGTGGATGAGAATAGTGGTAGTGATAGGTAAATTCCACTGCTTTAGGTCCCTCAGCAAGAGCCTTTGAATTCTGGTTTCTTGCGTCATGCATTCACTTATCTATCTATGCATCTATACACACCCATTCCCTCACCTGCCTGCTTATCTGTCCACCCATTCATCTTATCCATGTACCCATGCTTCCATTTACTTACCAACTTATCTATTCATTTACATGTCACTCATCTATCCATGCATTTATGAAGCAATTAATAGAGCTGTCTGCAATGGAGTGTTCTGTGTCTGTCCTGTCTGATATGGTAGCCATTAGCCCCATGTGACTGTTGAATGTTTGAAGCTATGGCTAGTATGGTTGAATCAATTTAACCTTATATTTCAAAAGTGGCACATGAGGAGTGGCTGCCATATTGGACTTGACAACTCTGATAGGCCTGGGGCCAGCTCTTCTTTGTAAAATATCCTTGTTCAAGGGAGAGTCCTAAGACAGTGAGGTCACAGACTTCCAAACTGGAGAACCCATGCTAGAGCTGAGAAGGGGGATCACACAGCAGTGGCATGTGTGGGCACAATCATATGAGGTCTCACATGCCCTGCACTGGCAGACGCCTTGATGGGCGAGCTCAGAGCATCTTGTGCCTTCACATATCCTGGTGAGACTGCTGGTTACCTACCACATATCTCTCCAATGGATCTCGAGACTTGTGACTTTGAACTGGGCACCTGATCTCCTAAAATAAAGACCCGTGCCCCAGCTTCTCTGGAGATAACATTTTCACTGAATAGGATGAAAGTAGAACCCTGAGCCAGCAACTGGAAAGCATCCCTAAGACATGTTCTTCTTTGCTCCGTTCCCCCTTTCTGAACCTTGCTTCTCAGAGCACAGATGACATGGCTAGAGCATATATGTAAACATGAGGACCTGGGGGCAGCCCCGGGTATGATGGGGAGACAACTTGAGGCAGCCTCAACTTCATGTTTATTTAAGTGGAACTGTCTCCTAGGCCCCATGGAGCAATTGTAATGGGACTATGCTTCCAGGGTTTCTTGCATTTCCCTTCAGCACATAGCCCAGGCTAGACCAGAGAGGCCGGGGCCAGGTTGTGAGCCAGTAACTGCCTCCCTCATTTCCCAGCTAGCCCCCTCCTCCCACTGCAGGCAAACTCGGGCCCCTGAGTGAAGCATCGGCATTCCTTTTTTTCTATCTTACTGTTTATGGTCTCAACTTTATCTTCAGAGCCGCTCCCAACTGAAACCCAGACGTAAAGCCAAGAACTTTTCTCTCTGAGGAGCCAGGCTCTTGCAGCTAACACCTCTGGAAAGTCCGCGTGTATAAGTGCTCTGTGCTCCGTCGCGTTGCCCCCGGCCTGAGGACAGCGAGTCTAAACTAACTGCCTACCCGAATGGCCTAAATGATGGGGTAGCATGAAGTCAAGGAAAAAGCGCCTCAGGCAGGAAACAAAGCCCTTGGTTAATAGCTCAGAATATAGTAGGCTCTTCTTGCTTATGAAGGATGCGTTTTAAGGGGCAGCGTATATCTGGAACTACAGCTGTTGAACACTTTACCTACATTACACACACTTTTCTTTGGATAGAGACCCTATAAGGTACTACATGAATTAGGAGACGGGAAGGATTGATAACCAGCACTACCATGATAATAATAAACTCTGAACGGCCAGCAGTGCTGCTCTTGTTGTTCGGAGTCACGGTGAAGCAAAGGACAAGTGAACGTAAGCACTGGCCTACTACAGCGATCCATCTGATAACATGGCTGCTCAGTGGCTAACTGGTAGGTAGCATATATGGTGTGGACACCCTGGCCCACACAATGGGATGGTTCATAGTTCCATTACACGGCAATGGGGCAGTGCACGATCTCTTCATGCTGGGGATGGCATGCAATTTAAAACTTTTGAATTATTTCTGGAAGTTTCCATGTCTATTTTCAGACTGAGGTTAACCACATGTAACAGAAACTTCAGAAAGTAAAACTTTGGGTAAGGGCTGGGGGAAGGGGTGATGTATTATCCTACCACAAACAGAAATAGATGCCTGTGAGTTGGCCAGTTTTTATTTCTGAAATGCTGTCACTCTCTTAATGGGGTAGTGCTTCGTGGCCAAAATGGTGTTTGAGTCCCATGGAGACAAATGGAGCACACAGAATGGAGTGTTGGCATGGGCCAGTTATCCCCTTGTGAGGTATTTTAGTATCCACCCCTTAAAGCAGATGTTAGCTCAGGTCAAGCTAGCACACACACACACACACACACACACACACACACACACACACACACACACACACACTGATCACTTCCCTCTTTGTCTGGTTTCATGTTCTCATTTCCTACTTCTCACTTCTGTTGTGGAATGGTGTCTCCATCGGTACCTGGTCAACCCTGGAGACACCAAGATCCCAAGAGAAAGGAACTAAGCCTCCTCACTGATCCCCTTCCAGGGGTCAGTGCATCTCCACATCAAGGCCCTCTGTCCCCACCGAAGCTGAGAGTTCTGCGGCTAATCTTAGGAGTCTCTGGGGGTCGGTAGGTTTCAAGACATGATGTATTTTTTCCTATAGCAATGGGTAGGCAGGGAATTAAAGCTGCCAAGTTGTAACATATGTGTATAATGTCCCCCAAATCTGTATAGATCTCCACGCTCTTTTCTCATTCAGGGTGACCCCTCCCTATACTTTTGAGGTCCAGGGACCTCAGGCTTATGCCCATGACCTCAGCATTTGCTATTGTTTGGGAGACTGGACACATAAAGTTGAAGCCCTAAGGAGGCTGCGTTTAAACCTCCATGTTTAGGAATGAACAGCCAAAGTGGAGAGGGGACTGTAGTTCTGGCCTGGCCTCTCCCGGTATTGGTGAGGCTACTTACCATCTGGGCTTGTGACTCTGGCAGCAGGGTCTGTTTAAGTCCATGGAAAGAGCACCAAGAAGGCACCCTTAGAGCACTGTGAGCTAGCAGAGGCCAGCCTAGCAACTGCTCCTTGCCACAGAGAGCCTGGGCAAGGGGGCAGGAGTTGGGGGTTAGCTCCCCTCTGCCCCAAGTGCCTGTGGAACATTATAGCCCCCTAGCCCTGGTGTCCGATTTTTCTTATGGCAGGTGAAGGGGTCACCTGGTGGCAGTCAGCACACTGAAGAACACATCCTGGGGCCTGGTTGGGACCCTGGCATCTTCTGAGTTTAGTGCATGACAGTTCAAGGTGTGCCCGGAACAGCTTGTGCTAGGTGAGTCTGAGGAGTCCCTGGGGCGAGTGGGGCATTGGAAGGAAGGATACCTGCGGCTGAGCACAAAGCATCATGTGGACGAATCACTGGGCCCATCGTGATACAGGCAAAGAAGGAAATGGGGGAAGAAGAATCCATGTGTCACCATTGTGGGACAGCATTGGAGGAGTGCCTGTCCACCCTGGTGGAGTCATGTTTTTCATAGAAAAACGCCAGCAAAGTAGAAGCAGAGAAGTAGACCGAGAAGCAGACTCACTGGAGAGCCAGGACCATGTGTAGTGGTTAAACCTGAGGAGGAGACCACAGAAGGCTGCGGTAGCCACAGAAAACAGAAATCCTCCGTGGATAATTCAGCGAACTTATGCATTGTGAAAGAGTCCTCTGGGGAGGAGCCTTGCTCTGAGCTGGTCCCTTAACTCCCGTTCCCCTCTTCCCTTGGGGTGGAGTTTCCTGGCAGCCACGCCCCCAACACTCTTCTTTCTGATGAATGGCTGCCTTCAGCGAGGGGTCCTGTCTCTCTCTGGGGCCTCCTAGATCCTCTATGGACTTCACTCTGGTTCTCAGCCTTTGCTGCCTCCCACACACACAGGGGGCAGCTCCTGGCCCTCAAGTAGCAGTTCAGTCCACTGCACTGGCCCTGGCAGTGCTCAGGAGATATTTGCCCTTGGGATTTGGAGGGATGGCAGTGTTAGGGACCTTTTAGAAGAGTTGTCTTGAGGACATGGGATGCTCATGACGGAGGGACAGAGTTGCATGCATGTGCTTGTGTGTGTAGGGTGGGTGACACTTGAGGCTCCTAGCAGAGAGACCGAACACCTGACTTCTGGTGATCAAGAGCCCTCTGAGACTACCTGGGCAGCAGCAGGTGGGAGCTGTGATCAGCTTCCCAGGGATGGATGAGCCTGGAGCGTGTAACACTGCAGTTTTGGCTGGGTCTCTGACTTGCAGACTGGTCCTGGGACTTAACCTTGGTCCCCTGACTGAAATCCTTTCCATCAGTTTCTGAATGACCGGATTGTAGCGAGGATTATAGCTGACATGTACTGAGTGCTGCTGTTTGCATGGGGGTGGGGAGGTGGCTGGCCAATTCATATCTTTCATCTGAATTTAGACAAGCAAGATATGCCTACTGGTTCAATAGTGGTGTGGGGTAACTAATTGCTTTCTGATTGGATTTTAGGTGTGCTCTCAGAAAGGATTTTCATGCCTGTTACTGTAGTCCTGGTCAAAAGCACATGGCTGGTGAGATTCTAGGTCCTAAGTAGAACATAATATCATTATTTTGATAAGTGGTCATTGAAAGACCCTAACCCTTCAGGCTTATACCCCCAAGCCCCAGGAAATAAGGAACTAAGAAGAAAACGAGTTCCAAGGGCCACCTGACTCAGCCATTACTCAATCACCCCTGTAACAATGTAAAAAGATTTCTGTTAAGAGATGTGCTCAACTGTGACTGGGATAGTTGCAAGTGTTCCAGGAAGGACCACTGTGACCTTTGTGTAAACTCCACTCCCGCCCTGATACCCCCCCTTGAGGTTTCAGGAAGAATGTACGTGCAGACGTGACTGTACCCATTCTGTGATCAGACCATGATCTTGTGAAACGAAATTATAGGGGAATTGTAATCTTATGGCTTTTGTGGGTTTTTCCTTTAAAAGCCCCCATGTGGCTACAGTAAGATGCAACTCTTGCTCCCAGGACAAGAGTTTGCCCGACTGTACAGCTGCTTCAATAAAAACCTCGTGCTGTTGCATCAACTGGACTGGAGTCTGGGTTCTTGGGGCGCCCCCTCGAGAAGGTAGTACCCTGGGTCTGGGGTCTATTAGTCATGTTGTAAAATTGCCTTCTAAATATTTATGTTCATACCCATGGACTTGGGTTGCTCTTGACCTGGGTCAGTGTGCTGGATAGTTTTATAATAACTGTAATGTATCTTTCTCTGTCCCGCTAGCCAGCTCCCAAATAATGACACAGATACTTCTTACTAATTATGAAAGCTCGGCCTCAGTTTAGCCTTGTATCTAACCAGCTCTTATAACTTAAATTAACCAATTTCTATTAATCCACATGCTGCCACGTGGTTCATGGCTTTTACCTCTCCTCCCGCATGTCCTGCTTCTTCTGCATCTGGCTGGTGACTCTCCCTTTCCTCTTCCCAGAGCTCTCTCTGTCCAGAAGTCCTGTCTATACCTCCTGCCTAGCTATTGGCTTTTTAGCTTTTTATTAAACCAGTCACAGTGACATATCTTTACACAGTGTAATCAAATATCTCGAAACAGACAACTTGACACAAGATAAAGTCATCTGAGAAAATGCCTCTATAAGATCGGACTGTATGAAAGCCTGTAGAGCGTTTTCTTAATTAGTGATTGATGCAGGAGGCCCAGCTCATTGTTGTCCTGGGTTCTATAAGAAAGCAGGCTGAGCAAGCCAGGAGGAGTAAGCCAGTAAGCAGCACTCTGCCATGGCCTCTGTTTCAGCTCCTGCTTCTGCATCAGGTTCCTGCCCTGTCTGAGTTCCTGTCCTGACTTCCTTCAGTGACGATCAGTGATGTGGAAGTGTGAGCCAAATAAACCCTTCCCTCCCCGAGTTGCTTTGGTCATGGAGTTCATCACAGCAGCGATAACGACAACTAGGACCGCCAGGGAAGCTTCTTCCTGCAGATGTCAGTGCAGAGACTCATAACGAGTCAAAGTGTGAGACCAAGACACCTGGATGCTCAGCCCTGAACATTGATACCCATCCTCCCAACTCACCAACCCCTCACTGCAAAGGCTCAAGGAACATTGAAGAAGAAGGGGCCGAAAGACGGTAAGAGCTGGAGAATGTGGAGGGGTGCCGTGGAATGTTGTCCTCTGGACGAGGCGTGACTATTGCACTCGTGAAGTCACAGCAGCTGTGGTTACCTGCACAAGACTGAGCCGCCGAAGCTCAGGCATACATGGGGGTGCTCTCCAGACTCCGCCCCTTTCTAAGGAGCTCTTGGTCGGTGGCTTCTGGAGGAGGGAGAATCATTCTTCTCTGGGCTGTGGCCACTGGTATAAGTTTCCCATGTTCTGTGGATGCCCCACACCTATGTACATATGGGCAACACATATTGGACTTAGTGGATTATTTTTTTTTAAAAAAAGGAAGAAGACATGGAATTGCAAGGGGGTTATGTGTTAAGGGAAATACGGGGGGTGTTGGAGGAGCAAAATGGTGGGTAGATATGATCATGTTTCATTGTACATTTATATGAAATTCTCACAGAATTTTTAAAAACCATAATAAAAATTTTAAATTAAAAAAAGAACAACCAATTTTTTCCCAACAGACACTGTTATACTGTTATTTTATCTCTCAGGAAACTGTGTGGTTAGATGTCTTCTTTTCCAGGGCTCCTGTGGGGGTACCTTCCTGAAGGGAAAGGTAGGGCCAGGGCTGTAGCCCGGGTAAAGGCTCCTTGTGGCTGACATGGGGCTCTCATGTTGGTTTCATCTCTAGAGTAGTCCATCTGGACACCAGCAGCTGAGAGCTGAGTCCCCCTTGCTGAATATGGGAACTCTTCAAGACCTGGCCGGGTTTGGAACCCAGTTACAGCTGCAAGCTGCCCCTGTGAAGCAAGGCAAGCCTGTTGGGAAAGGGGGAGGGGCACAGATCCGAACAGATAAAGCGGATAGCCAGATGGCCACTGGTTCCCGGAAGCTCAGTGTCATTAATCATTAGCGGAATGCATGTCAAGTCCATGAGAAGGTGCCACCACACTCACATTCACAATCACACACACACACACACACACACACACACACACACACACACACACACACACCATTGAAAGAGCACATGCTCAAAGGTCAAGGTGCTAAATGCAGGTGAGGACATGGTTGAGATGGAATTCCTTCCAGTGTGGTGCAGGGGAATATAAAAGGCTACAGTTGTTTCAGAAAACATTTTGGAGCCAGGCACAGTGGCACATGCCCGTAACCTCAGCTCTTGGGTGCCTGAGGGTTACCATGAGTTTGAAGATAGACTGGATGACCACTTGGGCTGTTACTGTGAAGTTGAACATATCTCTACCATATGGCCAGGAAGCCAACTCCTAGTAATTCACCCAGGACACATGAAAAGCATGTATGTCCACATGAGAGTTTGCGTATGGATGTTCCTCATTGCTCTATCAGTGGTAGCTGAAGACTAGAAGCAACCATTGGAGGGTGTTCAACTAGCAAATATACTCAAACTATGTCGGGGTCCCTGCAAGCATCATGGTCGGCAGGGAAATGGTCGGCGTAAGGTAAGAATGAAACTCGATTCAGCCTGACTTAGTTTGCCAGTGCTGGGCCAGATTTTTGGAGTCTGATGCCAGGTTGTTTATGTTTGCCATATTTAAGCACAGCCTAATTTTGGGAAAAAAGTTTTCTGTTGACAATTAACTTATGTTAATCCTGTGTGTGCAACAACACTTAAGACACGTTTACACTGAAACTCTTTACCAAGTACATAGGGATTCTTCCAGAAACAATGCTGAAGATAAAGGGCTGAGGATAAGGGTCTGTGGAGAATGACTGAGGTAAACAGGGAGTCAGGACTTGGGCTCTATCTAAGATAACATAGAAGTCACTTAGGCTATTGTAAAGTACACACGGCATCTCTCACAAGGATGGGTTTTAAGGACTTAGAAACAATGCTCAAGATTAGGGGGGAAAGAAAGATCTGGGATAAACAAACATAATATTCTGGGGTATTTGGGTGAATCCTGGGCATACAGATAGCAAAGATCACCAGGATGTAAATTACATCCTTTCCCAGCATTCCAGGAGGAAGACAGGTTAATCTCTCCCTCCTGTGAAGAGACAAGCATGCATGGTTAACGTTCCTGACTTCTCCAGTGCTCACCTGTGTGCATGAGCATCTCTTACCCACTACAAAACTGTGCCCAAACAAGGGCAGACCCTGGCACTGGGACACTTGGATCCTGCCCATCTCCCAGGGCCTAATTCAGGAGTATGTGACTCCTCGGGTGAGGCCAAGGAGAGAGGGTTGTTAAGCGAATGGACTTTTCCTGGCATAAATGAAGAGCTTCACAAGTAACTGAAGAGGTGCTGCTGGCCACCAGGTCCTCCCTCCCTGGCACTGGGGACAGTGACAAGGACTAGGAACTTCCTCACTCTGTTCCCCAGGGAGGCCTTAGCCTGGAAGAGGCAGATGGGACCGGCCTAGTTATCTCCTAGTTGATAGTGACCAGGTTTGAAGTTGCTGGAACATGGTGGTCTCAGGTGTGTGTGTGTGTGTGTGTGTGTGTGTGTGTGTGTGTGTGTGTGTGTGTGTGTTGGAGGCTGTGACCTCTGGCCCTCGCTTTGTTCTTAGAGGTAGGGAGTTAAGGGAAGGGAGCTCACAGAGCTGGGATATCTTGGCAGAACCTCTCAGATCTATCTCCCCACTTGACCATGAACATCGCAAGTGTCCTTAAAGAGGTTTTGAGGTAAAAAGGCCCAAGGCTGGGTAGAGGGTCTGAGAGACATCTCCTCAAACAGGTGATGACACAGAGATCATTCTCCAGACAGAATGTGGGGCTCCTAGGGCAGAAGAAAGGCTCCTCCTGGGAAGGAGGGGAAGGTGGGAAGAGGAGGCCACATTTGCTTCAGCCAAGCAGGGCCCTCAACATCCGTGTGGATGACAGGTATTTCTCCCCACCCTGTGGATTACCCTTTCACTGCAGACTGGTCCTCACCAATGAGCACAGGACTTGAGTACTAACCTGCAGCAGCCACCAGCGCCTGGGCTGGAGTGTCACCTGGCTGCTTCCTGGTGAGGGGACCCCTGTCCCCCAGGTCTTATGAGGATTGCAGCCCCATAGGACCAGGACCACTCTTGTGACCTCATCCAGGGTTAACTTCACTGTTGCGCTGTGGAGCTCTCATTGGCCTTTGAAATGGAGACAGTCTTCCTGCCCCAGTTTCCTAAGTGCTGGTGTTACAGCTTTGTGCTACCATGCCCAGATAATTTGCCTCCAGAAACGGTTACATTGGGTGAGGACCTCATGTACAGTTTGGTAGAAGGCCACGGCTCGGGGGCCAGCAGCTAGCTTTCATATCTGATTACAGTCAACATGTAAGGGTGAAGTGACCCATGGATTTAGTCGGCCTCTCGGGCCTGGAGGTTAGACACTGAGAGGATGAGCAGGCCCTGGCTTCTTGGTGCCCTGCTGTGGCCTCTGCCTGGGGGCTGTTATCTGGCTCTGCCAGGGAATGTAGCTTCGTCTGTCTGATTATCAACCACAGATGTGGTATGTCTTGCATGTATTTCTTGTTATTTCTGATGGATGCCTGGCTTCCCCAGAAACCGCCTCTGAGGTTGCCGGGTCTCGCATTCCACTAGGTCCAGCTAATAGGGAAATGGCATGTTAGCAGTTGTGTTAAATACACCTGAGAATCTTGGCCTCATTAGCTTCCTTTTTTTTTTCTTCTTCTTGATTTAGCTGCTTTGCAATGCAACATCAATAATTTCCTCTTTGCACCAGCTCATTCTACTGTCACCCCACCAGTTTCCCGGTTAGAGGAATGTACCCAAAAGCAATCCATGCCAAGAAATGATGATTCTACACAATTACCCACAGTGCTGCGCAGCCTCGGCCGTCCATCATGCCACACGGGTGTGACTTTACTGTCAGACGCATTCTTAGAAATGTGTGTCACAGGGATGGCTTGGCAGCTACCGTCATTCCATGTGTCTTCAGGGTCTGGAAGTGAGCAGCTGTGTTTCCCGCCTCCCTTGCTGCTAGGGTTCCGGTGTGATCCCTTTGGCCTAGTGGTATGCTCTCAGAGAGGAGGGGGAGGGGAAGGGGGTAGAGGAGGGTGGTGGTGGTGGAGGAGGAGGAGGAGGGCCCCCAACAGAAAGGAAGAGAAATGAAGGGAAAGCGCCTCGGTGAGCGTTGCTTGATTTCTGTGGTGAAAATTCTTTCATCACGGTGCATTCATTTATGTCTAGGATGCTGGTCAGCGGTATCAGTGACAGTGGAGCTGGGATTTGCCACGACAGCTGAGTCTCACAGATGCAAACCAGCCCTAGCCCGTCCCAGCCCTGCAAATCCATTGCATACCCCTTCCCCTCACTGCCAAGACTCTCTTCCCTGCTGCTTTTGGCTGTTTCTGCTGGCAAGCAAAGCCGTGAGGTCATTTTTCCTGTGCAGAGCTCCAGGGTCTTTTCCAGGGTCAGAAGGCAGGTGAGGAAGCTGGTCTGGTGGCCTCCTGGCCGTGCTGGCTAACAGACTTAAGACTCAGGTTCCCAGGCTGTGCTCGAGCATCAGTGAGTCTGGCCCCTCACCCTCTCGACGAAACCGCAAGGCCCTCACTTCCTGCCTGACGTCCTTTGGGCTGGAGACTGCAGAGAAGGCTCTGAAGCTAAAGCGTGGAGATATAAAGTGTAACTGGAAACCACTTTGGATTTTGTTCTCAGGCTTCTCCCTAACCCAGCTGGGTAGAAGAATTAAGTGGGTTTGAGACACTTGGGAAAAGGCTTTGGTAAACTGGCCTCGCGTGGTTTGTTACACTCCGCTGCTCCGCACCTGTCTGAACTCAGAAGGATGAAACAGTTGCCACAATTTGTTAGGGTCACAGCCTGGGTCTTGGGAACTCCAACAGAGCAGGCTCCGCCACTTGTCCCCAAAAGACCCATTAAAGAGACACGTAATATGGAAAAGCAAGGGGAGGCAGGGCTAGTCCGTGTGGTCACATTAGGAAGAAGAACAGAGAAAGACATTGGTTACCCCAAACCTGTTTTGGGGTCCTGACAATAGGTTTATGCAGGAGGCATGAATAACTAAGCAATCCTGGTCCAAAGTGGTCCTCTCCACCACGGCCATGGCCTGCCATTGTCTCATTTCCGGTCTCTCCTGCAAGTCTGACAAGTGGTCAGAAGTGTGGGAGATCTCTCCCTAGGAGACAGTTGATCCTTTTCTGGCTCCTGGCTTCACCCTTACCCTAGCATGAGACTCCTAAGGACCTTCCCGCTCCTTAGGGCTCATTTGTTAGTGAAGTGTACTTTGAGGCTCGGATGACCTGGGCACGGCATGTCTCCTGAGGTGTTTCTCATATAGATGGCCCAGCAGACCTGACATGGCGCCTGTAGGGACTTCTCTTTCTCTTTTTCTCTTTCTCTCTTTTCTCCTGCAGGCAAATGCTTCCTGGCTTCTAAGTCCAAGTGAACATTCAGGTTCTTTCTAAGGGTCAGTGTCCCGGGAGTGAGACACAGCCTTCATGAGTCTGACAGCCAGGATGATGGCGAGGGCAGCAGTCAGGGGCTTCCATAAAAAGGGTCAATCTGGGTGGAGCCCCTCAAAGTGGCCATTGAGCTCTGGGACAACACGCCTGAGGACTTGGAGTCCTGGGACAAACTCTCTGCTGTCGTTTATAAAGCGAGGCTTGCCATACCTCACATCCCAGAGGAAGCGGGATAGAATGGAGATGACGGCTGGGGAGAGAGCGAGTGGGGGCAGAGTGGAGGGGGGGGGCGTCTTCCCGGGTTCGGGCGATAAGGAACGCATCACGTAGTAAGTGGACAGTGGTGACAGGTATGTCAGGAAGGTGCAGCCCAGTGTTGCTGTCAGCACCTTGAGGGGTCCACCCTTCAGGGGCCTTCACTCAGACAGAGCCAGGTCCTTGACTGCTCTGCAGAGCAGAACTTGAAGAGAAACCAGAGTGAAGCGGTTAACGGGTTTAGTAACTAAAGGTAACGACTAGCGTGCGCCTCAGGTTTAAGCGTGGGTAGAGAGGGGGATAGACTTAAGAAAAGGCCGGTGAAATCCTCATGATATGGGTGCCAGCTACCTAAGAGTGAGAGTTACATTTAGGTATCTTCACAATAGATCTATATGATCCCATGGTTCTCTGGGTTACAGTCAAAGATGTAATTTACCGAGCCTTAAAGAGTAAACAAAGTTTGAAGTTTAAAAATTAAGGGCACTGGGAAGGTGGCTCAGTTGGTAAAAGGTTTCCCTCACAAGCGTGAAGCCTTGAGTTTGATCCCAGCATTGATTTAAAAAGCCAGACACACAGGCACAGACACACATGCATACCTACACACACACACACACACACACACACACACACGTGCCGTCTTATGAGGCCCGTTGTTTGGGTTTAGGGCTGAGACAGGTGTGCTGATACGGTTAAACTCAAGGTCACAAACATTTGGCCCTCAGCAACAATGGTTCCTTTGCTGTTTTTTACATCCCGATTGAGACGTTTTTAAGAAAGCACATATTATCAATGTAAACAATTTCAGGTTTGTTAACTTTGTACTGAAGTTTTCTTGACCCCCCCCCCACCTGCCCTCACCCCGAGACAGCCACAGACTGGACCCAAGGGTGAGCTAGACCCTAGGGCCAGGGGCTTCTTTCTTGTCCCATGTCCTCTTAATTGTCCTGCCTCCAAGCAACTGGCCAAGCCGGACTACTGTTTGTGGTTAGCAGGCAGGACCACAGACTCCTCCTAAGGAGAATGTTTTTTTGGTCTAAATTCTTAACAATGGCGGGGGCTACTGTGAGTTACAGGCCACAAATCCACAAGGTTTTATTGCTCATCTTGTAACAAACTTGTTTTTTCCTGCATGAACTTTAATTTGGAGAGTTGTTGACTATACTGCTGGCCCAGGGAATGGCCTTTTCAGTGCAAGCTATTGAGGGTTCTGAGGGGACTTGGGACATGATTCAGCCTCCAGCCCTCGGAGCTGTATGTATGGGTTCCTGCAGTTAAAGAGCCGGCTGGGAATGAGAAAGTTCAATACAGTCATTCTGTGAGACCACTGGAGCTCTTATTTGGGCTAAAGTTTAAGACCATTCAAGAGTGCAAACTGCAAGGTTTGCAAATTTTAATCCAAGTGAGAAATATTTAACTAAATTGGAACAATGTCTTTCAAAATGAACATGTTATTTTAAAATATTGTTACCCAACTGAAACACATGATGAACTTAAGGGAGCAAATCAAGAAAATTAAATATTACAAGAAATGCAGCAGTTACCGAAGTTCTATCTTTTATATGTGCTTTGGCTTTATTGTGAATTATAATCCGTATTCCCACAATGCTATCATTCCAAGACCCTGTGGTTTTTAATCTATGCACAAATCTATCACCATTGTCTAGCTCTGGAACATTTGTGTTACTTGAAAAAAATAAAATTCATACGAGTAGTCATTGCTTCTCCTGTCTACAGATCCCCCGAGGCCAACACTCATCCCAGCCTCCATGTGTTGGCCTTCTCTGGCATTCGGTATCCATGAAATCACAGGCTGTGGGACTGTCAGTGTCTGGCTTGTTTCACTCCACATCATGTTTTCCAGATTCATCCACAGGGCGGCATGTCAGAATTTCCTCTGAAGGCTAATATTCCAATGTATGGGTTTAGCCATTCTTCTGCTAATAGGCATTTGAATCACTGCTTTCCTGGCCTATTACAAAGGACAGAACTGGGAGGATTCATGTCCATGATTCTGGGCAAGCCAACTGTGATGGTCAGCTTCCTTGTCAAATTAACAGAGTCCATGAGGGATTGTCTCCCTTTGGCTGGCCTGTGGGCATGTCTGTAGATGATTGTCTTAGTTATGTGAATTGGTGCGGGAGGGCCCAGCTCAGTGTGGGCAGCGCCATTCTCCACGCAGGGGCCCTGAACTATAGGAGCGGAGAAACAGAGCTGAGCACAAACCAGCGGACAGGTGAGCATGCATGTGTTCATTTCCCTCTGCTCCTGACCCTGGATGTGATGTGACCAGCTGCTTTCAGTTCCTGTTGCCTTCCTTGACTTCCGTGCAAGATGGGCGGGACCTGGAAAGATGGACTAAAACAAATCCTTTCTGCCTTAGGCTGCTTTTTATCAGGGTGTTTTATCACAGTGTTAAATGACAGAATTTTCCTGGGGAGGCACAGCATGCACATGTCTATTTACTCCAGAAAGGGGACCCATGACAAACCAAAGTAACAATATCCGATTTGGTAAACCAGTGTGTTTTTATTGAGTACTGGGGTTACTGGGAGACATACGGATGAGGGGTTACTTACCGGCACAGGGATGATTCAAAAGCAGCTGTACCACCTAAAAGCTCACCCCGACCCAGGTAACAGACAGCTCATGAAAGCCACCACGGCGAAGCTCTGAACTGCTTGCGGGCAGCTTCGCAGTCCAGGAACACTTTCTCTCTCCAGCGTGGTGTCTGCTCTGCGTCCCTTCCTGCGCCATTGCTTACTCCTTTTTATTCTGCCAGGGAGGGCCCTCAAGAATCTTCCAAGTGTTTATTATCCTTTTTGTTTACCTCCTGAGTCCCGTGAGCCTCTCTTCCCTCCTGGAGGGAACGTTTAATTCGGAGCAAGCTGCCACACGACACACAGCAGCAGAAATGACCCTCGACCACCAGGGTTTTCATTTTCCGTGTGTGGAATTGTTGCTCACATGGAAACTCGGTTTAACTTTTTAAAGTGCCACCAAACTGTTTCCCACATGTCTGCATCTGTTGTGAAGTCTACCAGCTGTCCGTATGTGTTTCGATTTCTCTACATTCTCTCGCACACGCGTGGGTACCGCATTTAAAAACCTCCTCTTGTTCCAGGGCTGGGCAGGGCTCAGTGGTACAGGGTTGTCTAGCAAGTGCGAGATCTCGGGTTGGGTCTCCGGCAGTGCAAACGAAGTGGTAGTAATTCTAGCTCGGTGTGATGTAATATCTCACCGTTATTAACTTTCCTTTAACGACAAGCCGTGTGCTACTCGACCATTTGGATCTTCTTTAGAGCAGTTCTTTAAATGGACAATTTGTCTTTTTATTGTTGAGTTTTAAGAACTCATATATTCTAGAAGCACGCTGTCAGCTGTACGATAGAAGAATCTTTTATCTTAGTCTGTGGATGGATTGTCCCTCCATGGTCCATCAGTCAAGTCTTGCGAGGATAGCAAATGAACTGTGCTTCTTTCTTTCTTTTTTTTTTTTTTTTAAGTTTTATGTTCATGGGTGTTTTGCCTGCATGTGTGTCTGTGTGAGGGTGTCAGAAGCCCTGGAACTGGAGTTGCAGACAGGTATGAGCCGCTAGAAATTGAACCCGGGTCCTCTGGAAGAACAGCCAGTGCTCTCAACCACTGAGCCATCTCTCCAGCCCCTCAACTGTGCCTCTTGATGGAGAAAATGCAAAGACTGCAAAGAATCTGGGACCATCTTATATTTATTTATTTATTTATTTATTTATTTATTTATTTATTCATTTATTTACGTATTTATTGACAGAGCCTCACTATGTAGCCCTGGCTTGTCTGGAACCCCAGTTAAATGTTTTCCTTTATAAGAATTGCTGTGGGGGGGCTGGAGAGGTGGCTCAGTGGTTAACAGCACTGGCTGCTCTTCCAGAAGTCCTGAGTTCAATTCCTAGCAACCACATGGTGGCTCACAACCATCTGTAATGAGATCTGGTGCCCTCTTCTGGCCTACAGGGATACATGCAGACAGAACACTATACGTAATAATAAATAAACTTAAAAAAAAAAAAAAAGAGTTGCTGTGGTCACGGTGTCTCTTTACAGCAATAAAACCCTAACTAAGACAAATAGAATACCAAGGTGAGCTAGTTTTATCACTCTACTTTGCTCAAGGTATCTCCAGAGATGGAGGGGACAGAAGAAGAGCTGTCTGCACTAGTCACATCTAAGGCAGGGGTCTCTGGGACACCACACGCCCCTGAGTGTCATAATACGGCCACTTCTGCCTATAGTGGGAGCTGCCTCAGGAACCCCAGCCAGTCACCCCAGGGCTTGCTAGCAACCCTTCCCTCCAGGCTGCTTGCTTGACTTGTGGACTGCAGCAGGCAGGCTCTCAGAGGTGCAGAACCTCAGGTCCAGTGGGACCTACGAGGCCAAAGATGTTGACGGGAGAGTGTCGAGCCTGCCCGGGAGTTGCCCTGGACTCCACGGGAACACAGCGTGCTCAGGGGCCTGGGGGCCATGGTGCATATGGGACCACAGTCATGCTTCAGACGCAGGCAGCTCTGTTTTTGGAACGCTGCAGTTTGGATCTGAAATGTCCCCAGAGTTCCCCGTGCTGAAGGGCTGGCTACTGGCTTGTGACGCTTTCAGAGGGTGGTAGAACCCTCGGGAGGTGAGGTAGAGGAAGTTAGGTCCCTGGCATGTGGCGGGGATGGTGTCTTCTTCTGCTTTCCAGCCACTGTGATGTCTGGGAACTTTCTCCCCGGCATGTTCCTGCCTTGTATGGACCAATGGCCACAAACCAAAACTTTTCCAAGTACGAGCCCAAAGGAATCATTCTCTTCTTTTTATTACAAGTTCATTCACTCATTCATTCATTCATTCATTCAGTGTGTATGGTGGGGGACACTATACACAATGAATGAATGAATGAATGAATGAATGAATTTGATGATATAGCACATGTGTGGAGGTCAAAGGACATGCAGGAGTTGGTTCTCTCCTCCTACCACGTGGGTTCTGGGGGTTGAACTCAGGCTTTGTGGCTTGGCTGCAAGCACCCTTTATCTACTTGGCTCTCTTGCCTCAGTTATCTCAGGCATTTTGTCCCAGTGACAGAAAGCTAATGGAAGTACATTTTAAAAACAGTAGGAGACCTGGTAAAGCAGTGTTGCTGGCCCCAGAGCGCATTTTTAGCATAGATGCTTGCATTAGTCAGGGTTCTTTGGAGATGATCCAACAGAGTGAATATTTATTACCACAGGGGATTTATTATGTTAGTTTGCACAATAGGAGTCGGGTAGTCCCACGTGGCTGTCTGCCGGCTGAGAACCCATAGCTGCTGCGTCCACACAGCCAGTGGGATGACTCAGCAGTCCCCCACTGGTGCTGAAGGCCTGGAGGAGTCCTGGAGGGTCAGCCATCTTCAGTCCACGCTGGACAGCGGGGTTCTGATGTCAGTGAGGAGTGGCTGTGTGGCAGAGGCAGAAACAGGATAAATGCACTCACCAGCAAGAAACGAAAGTGGGCAGGCAAAAGCAGCCTGCTTTCTTCGGACCTCTTCATCGCTGGTGAATCACCCCTGGGCAGTGCTGCCCATTCTGGGGGCAAGTCTTCTCGCTCAGTTAATCCTTCCTGGAAATGCCCTCACAGAATCTCCCAGAGGAGTGTCTTAGTTGATTCCAGATCCTATCATACTGATAATCACGACCAAGCATCGCAAGGGCTATCCGTAGATAACATTTCAAGCCACACAGCACACTACCTTCACGTAGTCACGGCTGACTCCACAGGTGCTCCAAGGTGACAGGAGTCTGGTGGGCAGAGCGGACTTCAATTCCTCCTGGAAGGTGGGTGTGACCCTAGGTCCCGCTCCATCGGATTGACTGTCACCAGAAACTTCTCTGTGACCTGCTGTGATCAGCCCGAGGGAGTGGGAGCTGGAAGCTCCCTTGACACATGGTGAGGGAGTCCACTCTGCAGCGACCAGCTCAGACACACAGGGGTTCAGGACCACGGCCTGTTCTTATTCTTTCTGTTGTTTTTTTTCTTTTCTCCTCCCCCTCTGCTCACTGTCCTCTCCTGTCATTTCCTCTGTCTCTTTCCCTCTGTCTGGCATTCATCTCCCAGGCTCTGAGAAGCAGGACCTTTTGTTACTCCACAGCCTGGCCTCTGATGACAGAAATCGCAGAGAATTCTGGGTCAGACCTCTCCTCCATCCATCCCAGGTGGAACCATGCCTTCCCTGGCACGGATGCCTGTGGGTGTTCTCTGCCTTCAGCAGTGGAGGGCACTGGTGTTGGTGCCTCGGTGGGGCTTACACAGCTTGAGCAAGCCATAGTCACCCCAGCAGGCCCCCCCCCCTTGCGGGTCTGCCGCACTGTGACGGGGAGCATCCTGCAGAAGTGATGTCTTCCTTGATCTCCTTTCTATCCGCTTGCTCTTTTACTCAAGACTCTGGGAACAAGGATGCCCATGTACATCAGAGTTTGTCCTCTTAGTGGGCCAAGGCCCGGCCCTTCTAATGTTGGGGTTGCCAAAGGTGCGAGGGTGT
The DNA here is from genome assembly GCF_004664715.2 of Peromyscus leucopus. Classification (NCBI taxonomy): domain Eukaryota; kingdom Metazoa; phylum Chordata; class Mammalia; order Rodentia; family Cricetidae; genus Peromyscus; species Peromyscus leucopus. The sequence continues at coordinate 147,055,402 of NC_051063.1, read as the reverse complement.
CACTGTCGGGGCCAGCTGAGGGTGAAGGCATGCCTCTGAGGCAGGGTGGCGGGTGCGGCCTGGCTCGGCTGCACCAACGTGGTGTTTAAACATTTATTTTTAGTGGCCGCTGGTTAAATAGCAGCCTTCCTTTTGGTGGGAGCAATCTTGAAAAGTAAAAATAAATCCGATTTTTGCCTTGCCACTCATCACACCAGAGCTTGTTGGGTGGACTCGCGGGCTCAGCACCCCGCATCTCTAGGCTACGTGCTGTGTTAGCAGACAGGGGAGCTGTGGCGGAGAGAGGTACAGGGGGTCCACGGCTCCCAGCTGTGTCCTGTTGCAGGGCCAGCTCATGCTTCAAGATGGGCTCCCTTAGCCAGTTCTAGCCTGAGCTGGCTTTGGGAGATAGGAACAAGTGATCCCCATTTTTCCTGTGTTAGAGGGTGTGACCTGCATGACTGGAGTTTGGATAATCCCTGGTAGGTCTTGGGGGGCACTTCCCCAAGGCCCTCAGTGGGACTTTCTGTCTGCTCACTGCTGATGCTGGCATCCCCAGTGGGGAGTGCTGTCCTCAGGTCCAAGTTGCACTTCTCAAAGGATGAGGGTAAAGGCCGGGCTGCTTCAGGATGGGGATGTCTGGAGGGGAAGGACTACTCTGTTGCTGGGCTGCCTCAGGCCACGCCAGCATCTCCGTGAGTAACTGCTGCCCCAAGTCAACACACTTTTCAGGTGTGAAAACTGACTCAGTGGAGGTAA